>NC_066625.1:17032153-17335183 GCF_025201925.1 Gopherus flavomarginatus | reverse complement strand
TCTGACACAGGAGGAGTTGACCTGGTCTGTTAGACACACCAGAGGGGAAGGTCTAATTTGGAAAGGGATCTAGACTGTCCCTGACCCATTAGATGGGACAACAGAGACTGCAGAGATTGTTCTCCATTTCTCCCATGCTGGCCAGTGTTGAGGTGAGCTGAGGTTAGTAACCATGCTGAGGTTAACTTTTGAACCTCTAGCAAAAGTGGCCAAACTGAGGGCTGCTGTGAACCTCTGAGGCGAGCAAATCCTCCAGGAAGTGCAGGACCCACCAAGACAGAGGAGGAACTTTGTCACACTATGTACTTCATTGTGAGACCAGCATGCAATTACATCTTCTTAAAAAATCTTAGTTATATGGACTATATTCAACATAGAAGAGGGGAAGGAATTTTCCTAATGGGCATTTCATCCAGGAGGCTCTCCCCACCTTCTCAGTTTGAACCAGCACCTCAGCAACATCATTTAAAAAAAGCGGCAGTGAAAACATTGCACAAAGCATTTTACTGGGCCTCCTTAACTTGTTGTAATGGATGAATAATCTAAACTTCTTTCTGCATGATTTTGTCTTGTCTTCCATTATGTTTAGTTGCTCCCTTCATTACATTCCTCAAACCAGAGGATTTTTTTTTTCAAATAGGTCTCTGTCCGTGGTGCTGAATGCCTATCAAACTGTCTGCTAGAATAGTGGTCTCCAGTTCGGCCGGGAGTCGGAGCAGCTTTTATTTTTATTTATTTATTTTTTTGCTTCGACAGTTCGGCCAGGAGCAGGGGGTGCATGCTCAAAAATTTTTTACTGATGGGGTGCATGATCAAAAAAGTTTGGAGACCACTGCACTAGAACCATACAATATATATATATTTATGCACTGTGGGGCAACGATCAGGCTGCACAACACAGGCCCCAAATTCTGCAACTGACAGCATATGAGCAGACTTCTGCAGCAGCACATAGCCCTACTGAGTCAATTCATAAGGGTAGAGACTGTCCCTGCTATGAGGATCTTAAAATCTGAGATAAGCAAAGTAGACTGGCAGGAGAGAGAATCCATTATATACAGTTCATTCTCTCTCTCTCTCATAATAAAAGATCAATATTAAAATTTCCCAACTCCTCCTAGTCATTCTATGCTGGCTGACTTCTTTCAGGCATTTCAGCATAAGTGGGTCTGGAGAAGCAATTTCCCTTCATAGTTAGGTCTGTGAATTTTTTTAAATATGAATGCAGTGTAACGAAACCCAGAATCTCAAGGCAAATCTCAGCTGAAATAAAAGAGTTTGTTCTGTTTTCATTTTGAAGCCATGTGGGCTGTGAATTTTATCCAGTTTTGATGCAAAACCAACAACAGGCTACGTTCATCAAAAGTTGTGTGAATGTCCATGAGTCTTTTTTGTGGAAAACGATCTGAGTTTTCAGTTTGTAATAGAATCTGAAAGTCAGATGATTTTCCTATGGTCCCAGCTTTTGTGGTGAATATTAAATGCAGTGCTGGTAACCAGTGGCACTCCTGTCTGCACAATGAAAGTAAAATACTTCCTTGGGAAAACATCACAATGATCTTTATTATTAATTGAAAGGCCATGATCCTGCAAAATGTTGAGGATGAGATTTTCAAAAGTGTTCAGATCTGGCCTAGTTCTGGTCCCATTCAAGTCAGTGGGAGTTTTACCATTGATTACAGTGGGAGCAGATTTTGGTGAATGCTCATAGCTTTTGAAAATCCCACCCTAAGTTTCTCCAGTAAGGTATTGAGTTGTCTAAGCTCTGCTGCATAATTGAACCAATGGTGTTCAGCACTTTGTGGGGATAAGCACATTAGAAAGATGCTTATCTACAATGTTTCCAACATTCCCAGAATGCCTTTCTCTGTCTGTGATACAAATCAAAACACTCTCAAAGTGGATGTGGCTTTGAATTAGCCCTTATGCAGCACTGCAAACATAATTTACCCCTTATGTCTAACCCAAACTCTCTGAGATAAGGGAAAGGTGTGATAAACCAAGCTGTAAAATGAAACCCTAGTTTGGTGTCTATCCTTGCTGCTTAATGGAATTTAAAGATGATTAGTGCAGAAATCTGAATAGTGAATGCCTTTATTATCACCTTCCACTTAGAATACTTCAATAGCGTTGATAAATTGTCATCTCTGATACTGCATTTAACCATCAGACTATGGCAAGATCAATGCTCTGGGGATAGAACCAGTTTGGCATATCACACCTTTTTAAAAAAAAAACAAAACCAAACTAACACAATAATTCCTTCAGACTGTCTATATCCTTTTTGCGGTAGCCTTAGCAAATCTAGAGGGGTCATGGCTGGCTAGAATGAGCTCTGATGATTCTCTTTATTAGTGAGTTGATTGATGTCTTTGATTGTAGCCAGATTTTTAAAATTAATATCAAAACATGCTTTTTGCATGAAAACATAATACTAAATTGTGGCCCTGCTTTGCATATTTTTGGGAGGAAGGAAGGCTGAACAGAGCTGCAGTGCCCCAGCAGAAGCTCTGGGAGGCACTTGTACTCAGTGTCTCCTGGGGTTCTTAGGGAAGGCAGCTACTGTTCCACACCCGAAGAAGATGCAGTGTGTGCCTCCTCCCACAGCCAGACAGATCTGCTCACTGTTGCATACAGAGAGATGAGACATGGTCCCACCTCTTCTCCTAGTCCTTTACTGAAGCTAGAATTGAATACCACCACCTTGTAAAGCAATTGTGTTACCTGAATGCAGGACTTATTGTTCCCTCTGGGAAGGGGCTCTAGGAGGTGTGAGTATCAACGAATAGAGTCTCTATCACTTTGGCACACCTCCCCCAATGTACTGGGTTAGTATAAAAAAATCACACCCCCTTCCTGGCATTTTCCTTTATTAAGAACAACAAAACCAACACCTTAGCCTGAGCATCCACCTGAACTCCATGTTACAATGAAGGGTTTGCTGTGAGATTTCCTGTCTCAGCTCCAAGTTTCTCTGATTAAAAGACACCCACAAACATCTCTGGGCTAGAATTAATGAGATCCCACTAGTCTGGGTGGTAGGCTGAGTCAGTAAAAGAGCCTGCATCTTTATCCTGGTCCTAGACCTGATGTCCTCTCAGAGACAGAAAGAAGCTCTTGATACCCTTTCCCAGCTCCAGCCCCTTCTATGCCTGTGTAGACAGTGGGTACCATTTGGCCCCCACACAACCCTTATTGCATGTGTTTTATTAAAAAAAATTAATTTGAGGAAATGAGAATAATAAAAGAGTGAAAAGCGAGAAAGGAAGGGACTGCTGTGGTAGCGTGTGCATTGAGTTCCTCAGAGCACTGTTTTCTAGGGGATGTTGCTGGATATGCTTACTCTAAGGCCCCCTGCTGAGGTGTACGTGTTACAAGGACTGCCTTGTGGCTAACAGACAGCTATGTACTGAACTGTTTTGGCTGACTGGGGTTAGTAAGGGTCCAGGGAAGTGCTGCATCACTGTTCTCAGCACTGCTGGAGTGGATCTGAGACTTACGAGAATTTTAGGTCGAGCTCTTGCTGCTGCTGTAATAATAGGGCAGCTTCATCAGTGGTAGCAATGGTGGGAGCACCAATGTAAGCAGGGCATAAACATTGGCTTTCTATCACCAGAGCCTTCCCAGAGTGGGGCCAGGTCACAAAGCAGTAAAAATGGCTAGTCTGTGTTAGTGCTCCCGCTGTTGTGGAGCTACCAACATGACAGACCAACAGTGAACGAGCTGTATACAATTCTCAGTGTAGACGTGCTTCTAACCTGCAGTAATGCTGGAAAGGACCTGCTCAGGAACTAGTGGTCTGAAATTCTGCTGATCACACTTAATTTATCATCACTTAGTGGGTAAAACTGACTGTGGCCTTTTCTTCACTGTTAAGAAAAGGTGTTTTTTTTTACCTCAGGATTACTAATATGCATGAGCTGTTCTGAGGTAAAAACACAGCAGAGACCACGTACTTCAGTTTTATTGTGAGGTAAATTAGGTGAGGACAACCCCACGCAGAACTGATCTCACCTAGTTTACCTCACAGTAAAACTAAAGTACTTTGTCTTCTCTGTGTTTTTACCTTGGAATAGCTCATTTGTATCAATTATACCAAAATACGCGCCCCCTGCCACACACAGGTTTTTTTTTACCAGTAAAGGCAAGGTCTGTGTGACAGAACTGGACTCCTTTGAAACTTCTGTTGTCTGGTCTCTTTGCAGCTTTTGTGACATCACTACAACCAAGACTTTGGTGAATCTAGTTATTTGTATGGGTCTAATGTGCTCTCTCCTCCTCGAAAGGGTCAGGCTTGGGAGGCTTGGGTAGGGGCTTCAGTTTAGAATCACACCCATTTGCATGAAGGGTTGCTTAATAAAGGTAATGTTGCATTGTGTGGCTTAAGTGTGGGGGAGCTGATTAATGTAAAATAACAAATCTGAAGTTGTGGAAATATTAATAAATAAAATAAAAAAAAAAAAAGCAGGGAACCCAAACGACCACTAAAAGCAGCAAAGAATCCTGTGGCACCTTATAGACTAACAGACATTTTGGAGCATGAGCTTTCATGGGTGAATATCCACTTCGTCGGATGCACGTAGTGGAAATTTCCAGGGGCAGGTATATATATGCAAGCGAGAAGCAAGCTAGAGATAACGAGGTTAGTTCAATCAGGGAGGATGAGGCCTTGTTCTAGCAGTTGAGGTGTGAAAACCAAGGGAGGAGAAACTGGTTGCGTACTTGGCAAGCCATTCACAGTCTTTGTTTAATCCTGAGCTGATGGTGTCAAATTTGCAGATGAACTGAAGCTCAGCAGTTTCTCTTTGAAGTCTGGTCCTGAAGTTTTTTAGCTGCAGGATGGCCACCTTAAGATCTGCTATTGTGTGGCCAGGGAGGTTGAAGTGTTCTCCTACAGGTTTTTGTATATTGCCATTCCTAATATCTGATTTGTGTCCATTTATCCTTTTCTATAGAGACTGTCCAGTTTGGCCGATGTAAATAGCAGAGGGGCATTGCTGGCATATGATGGCATATATTACATTGGTGGACGTGCAGGTGAATGCAAATGTAAACAGATGGACATCATACCAAATGGACTAAAGGTAAAAAATCCACTGCTATCTACATACTACACAGGCCACAGTGAGAGATTATGCCATACTCTATCAAAGAAACTGAGGAACCACCTGATCAGCATCCTACAGAGCAAACAGGAAAACATCAAAAAAGAGCTCTCCAACCTGGAGCCTCTCATTAATAACCAAACTTCCATACAAACGGACTTCACCAAAATAAGACAGGAAATCTACATTACTCACTTCACCTCTCCACAAAGGAAAAAGGACTGTAAGCTGTCTAGACTCCTACCTGCCACAGGGGGCCACAACCGTGGTACCCCTAACCCACCCAGCAATATCATCAATCTATGCAACAACATATTCAGCCCAGAAGAAAAGTCTGTCCTATCTTGGGGACTCTCTTTCTGCCCTGCCACCCCCACCAACATGATACAGTTCTGCGGCAATCTGGAAGCCTACTTTCGCCGTCTCCGACTCAAAGAATACTTTCAGGAGAACACTGAACAGCGCACTGATACACAGTTACCCTCCCACCAACAGCACAAGAAGAAGAACTCCACACGGACTCCCCCTGAGGGTCGAAATGACAGTCTGGACCTATATATTGAATGCTTCCGCCGGCGTGCACAGGCAGAAATTGTGGAAAAACAACATTGCTTGCCTTATAACCTAAGTCGTGCAGAACGCAATACCATTCACAGCCTCAGAAACCACCCAGACATTATAATCAAAGAGGCTGATAAAGAGGTGCTGTTGTCATCATGAACAGGTCAGACTACCAAAAGGAGGCAGCCAGACAACTCTCCAATACCAAATTCTACAGGCCACTTCCCTCATATCCCACTGAGGAATACACTAAGAAACTGCACCATCTACTCAGGACACTCCCTACATTAACACCGGAACAAATCAACATACCCTTAGAGCCCTGACCAGGGTTATTCTATCTGCTACCCAAGATCCACAAACCTGGAAATCCTGGACGCCCAATCATCTCGGGCATTGGCACTCTCACTGAAGGACTGTCTGGATATGTGAACCCTCTACTCAGACCCTATGCCACCAGCACTCCCAGCTATTTCCATGACACCACTGATTTCCTGAGGAAACTACAATGCATTGGTGACCTTCCAGAAAACACCATCCTAGCCACCATGGATTTAGAGGCTTTCTGCACAAACATCCCACACACAGATGGAATACAGGCTGTCAGGAACAGTATCCCTGATGATGCCACAGCACAACTGGTTGCTGAGCTCTGTGCCTTTATCCTCACACACAACTATTTCATATTTGATGACAATATATATCTCCAGATCACTGGCACCGCTATGGGCACCCGCATGGCCCCACAATATGCCAATATTTTTATGGCTGACCTGGAACAACGCTTCCTCAGCTCTCGTCCACTCATGCCTCTTCTCTACCTATGCTACACTGATGACATCTTCATCATCTGGACCCATGGGAAGGAGACTCTGGAAAAATTCCACCACGATTTCAACAGCTTCCACCCCAGCATCAACCTCAGCCTGGACCAACCTACATGGGAGGTCCACTTCCTAGCACCACGGTGCAAATAAGTGATGGTCATATTAACACCACCCTATACCAAAAACCTACTGACCGCTATGCCTACCTTCATGCCTCCAGCTTCCATCCCGGGCACACCACACTATCCAATGTCTACAGCCAAGCACTGAGGTACAACCACATCTGCTCTGACGCTTCAGACAGAGACCAACACCTACAAAATCTCCACCAAGCATTCTCAAAACTACAATACCCGCACGAGGAAATAAAGAAACAGATCAACAGAGCCAGACGTGTACCCAGGAGCATCCTACTGCAAGACAAACCCAAGAAAGAAACCAACAGGACTCCACTGGCCATCACACACAGTCCCCAGCTAAAACCCCTCCAACGCATCATCAGGGATCTACAACCCATCCTGGACAATGATCCCATACTTTCACAGGCCTTGGGTGGCAGGCCAGTCCTTGCCCACAGACAACCTACCAACCTGAAACATATTCTCACCAGTAACTGCACACCGCACCATAATAACTCTAGCTCAGGAACCAATCCATGCAACAAACCTCGATGCCAACTCTGCCCACATATCTACACCAGCAACACCATCACAGGACCTAAATAGATCAGCCACACCATCCCGGTTCATTCACCTGCACGTCCACCAATGTAATATACGCTATCATATGCCAGCAATGCCCCTCTGCTATGTACATCGGCCAAACTGGACAGTCTCTACGGAAAAGGATAAATGGACACAAATTAGATACTAGGAATGGCAATATACAAAAACCTGTAGGAGAACACTTCAACCTCCCTGGCCGCATAATAGCAGATCTTAAAGTGGCCATCCTGCAGCAAAAAAACTTCAGGACCAGACTTCAAAGAGAAACTGCTGAGCTTCAGTTCATCTGCAAATTTGACACCATCAGCTCAGGATTAACAAAGACTGTGCGTACTTGCCAAGCCATTCAACCAGTTTCTCCTCCCTTGGTTTTCACACCTCAACTGCTAAAACAGGGCCTCATCCTCCCTGATTGAACTAACCTCGTTATCTCTAGCTTGTTTCTCGCTTGCATATATATACCTGTCCCTGGAAATTTCCACTACATGCATCTGACGAAGTGAGTATTCACCCACGAAAGCTCATGCTCCAAAACGTCTGTTAGTCTATAAGGTGCCACAGGATTCTTTGCTGCTTTTACAGATCCAGACTAACACGGCTACCCGTCTGATACCAAACGACCACTGTAAGCCCAGTAAAATGGAGCACATGAAATATGGAAGACATATAAACATATATAAGGGTATTCGTATTAATAGCAAGTGAAAAACATTTTTAATGCTGTCCAGGCCTGAGCCTTTCTGTGTTGAAGCTGTTCTCCCCTGTGCGAACTGGTCCAGATAGGAAAGAAGTGGAACAAGTGAGAATAAAATGAACCAGAGGGCTTGCGTTCATAGGCAGCTAAAGGAACAATGGTAGAAAATCCCAGAGTGCAATCTCGGGACTGTCTTGTTAACTCCAGCAGTTGTATTCATTATAATTTTGCCTATTGATTCTTCGACTCATTCATTGCTATAGCTACCAAACAGTGGTAGCTTAGGTAACTGACACTTTGAAACCTCTGCATTGGCTTTTCCAGCAAGAGTCCAGAGGAGTGAGGTGGCTGTCCAGAGACTGGAAGCATTCTGCATGCAGAGGGACAGCGGCAGGTAGACTGCCTCTGGGGTGCTATGTGAGCATGATCAGAAGTGGCCCTTAGTCCTTTCTAGAGCAGCAGTCCAAGATCCCTTTCCTGCTGGCCTCTGAGGAGCCTTATCCCATGCATAAGAGAGAGGGGATTTGGATTGTGGCTGCACCTCTGCCATTCCCAGCCTAGCCATGCCCCCTTTGAGGTGTGGAGTGCTCCTTCCCCCTGATTCAACTCATAGATGTGCAAAAAGGCGCCTTAGTTCATCCAGACCATGTGCTTGGCATTGCACTCTTGTTCCCTGCATAGTACACTTTCTAGTGTTTGGTTCCGTCTAGTTTTATATATCCCAACCGTTGGGGCTTCCATCACTTTCCTCACACTTTTCCACAGTTCCCATTGTCATAAGATTTTCCCCTTACTAGAGGCTTAAGTCCCCACCCCTTCTTCTATCCAAAATAATTCCTCTCCCTGCTTGGTGAGTTTGCTCATCAAATACAGTCGTATACTGTATGTAGGTTGTTATCATGTCCCTGCCCTTTGTCATTTCTTAGCCACAATAGACTTGTGTCGGTCCTCTAGTCTTTCCATTTAATTCACTGTCTTCAGAGTCCTGTATCTTTTCTCTGGCTCTTCTCTAAACTCCCTTCAATTTGTCACTATCTTTTTGGTACCAAGAGCAGAATGCAGCATTAATGGTATGCTTGCATGAGAGCCATGCAAAGAGAGGCTATTATTACCTCTCTGTTTTCCTGATGGAATCCCTCTGCATATGTCCCAAAGTTACACTGGCCCTTTGTCCCAGCTATAGAGGAAGAGAGAGAAGGTGTAATTTAATTAGGCTGCAACTTTGTTAACGCATCTAGAAACTACTCCTCAATAAATTGTACTGGACAGGTCTTCTCTTTCCTTAATCATTTAACACAGGTGTAGAAAATTATTTTTTGTCAAGATCCAAATTTCTTGGTCAAGGTATAGTCAAGGTTCAGACTCCAGAGAAGAAAATAATAATAAAAACAATAATGACAATAATAAGTAAATAAGAAGATTTGGGGTCTTTTCAAAAGAGCTTGGTGGTCCGGATTTGGACCACAATCCACCTGTTGACTACCCCTGGTTTAACCCTATTTGGGGAGAGCTGCATCAGTTCTGCCCACTCTAACGCTGGCCCTCACCCATTGCTGTGATCCACTGCCCTCTGTATGTTGGTTAAGGAGAGTCTGGGGAAAAAGGGGTTGTGTCCTTGATGATGTACCATATGTTAGGAACCCCAGCTTCCTTAGACATGCCTTCTGCCAAGTCCACTTCCAACTCCAGGGAACTGGACCATCTGTGGACAGCAGACTTGCTCTGAACACCTGCCACCTGGTAAGTTGTGACATCTTAAACCTTATCTCCTGACCTGCCCCACAAAGTTCCTGACTTGCTGTGGAGAAGGCAACTCCCCTCCCAAACTGATGATGAGGGAAACATTCCTTCCCAGCCCCCCCTCCGCAATATGACTAGTGCAGTGCCCATAGCAGACCATAAAACTTCGTCCTATTCTGACCCCAAATGTGGGAAAGTGGGTGCGTCTGCTCCAAGATGAAAGGGGGCACTGTCTGGTGAGAATGGGGTATAAAACTCTTCCTTCCCCATGTGCCCCATGTGCGAGTGGCCAACCTGAGCCACTTCTGGTCCACACTGGGTCAGGTGATATTTTCCCTCCCCCAATGCCCATTCCTCTTAACTGAAAGGATGGGGGCATTTTAAAGGATGCTTTTTCTTTCCCCTAGCCAGACAGCCCCCACACATTCAACCAACTCTTCCCCCCCCGCTTCAAGGAACACATTTTGTTGCTATACTTCATTGCAAACTCATGTCTGATTTGCTATTATCATCAGGCCTCTCTTTCATTAGTGCTTCCTGGGTTTCTCCCTCACACTGAATTGAATATCTGTGTTCCAGATTGTTTTCCCTGATGTGATGTATGAGCTTGCATCTTACCAGAGTGAACTGCAGGCTGCTGTTTTCTGCCATAGGTTCACTTGTGCTACTTCTGTTTCTGCTCCACTGTTTCCAACTCCTGCTCATTTAGTGATATCTGCAGGTTTCATACATATACTATTTACGCCCCTCTCCAGATTACTGATGAAGTTATTCACATGTAGCATGTTATTCTCACATGTTAAGCATGTCTTTTCTTCCTCAATGGAACTCCATATCCTTACCCTCTGAATATTGCTGTCATCTTTATACCCACTCCTTCAAACAGAGCCCCAGGCCCATCAGCTGGAGCATGACTGGACCTATTAAGAGGCTGCTATAGTCTGAGATAAATGTCAGACTTCCCATATGTGTTTGTTGAGCTATAATGCTGTTGATTGCCATAGTTTACACACACACACTTTTAAAAAAGGTCACATCAGTATGGTAATGGCTTAAATGAAAATTGCTTTATTATGCATGTGTCTGTAACTGCAGCCAGCTGATTAGCCTGCCAGCTGTGGCCAGATATCTCTTGCAGATCCTGTCTGATAAATGCATCTTTAAAAGATTTTGGGATGAACTTTAGCTGTGCTTGTTTGTTGGCTCAGTTTGACTTGGATTACTTTTTAATGCACTGACAGAGAGCATTTATCAATAACGCCACTAGGATGAATGCTTGTCATTCAGACCTTATCTGGTTGAGCTGAAATGGAAAGAAAATACCTTTGTGTTTCATTTGTCTGAGTACCACAGTGTATGGGCTGTGGGAAATGCTCAAGAAATGGTGTCTTTTGATAGATTTTTATCTTTCCTTCTGTGCATATGTCAGCAACAAGATCCTACTGTGTATGAGACACTCAGCCTACATTGATTCTGCTTTACTTGATTTTTATCTAGTCTGTTAATGGATCAAAGTTTGAGCTATAAAGCAGCTTGTTCTGCTACCAAAAAGTGGCATTACTTTTTTTTTCAAGTGACCAGCATTTTATATAAATTAATACATGTAATAAATAATAATGAATACCACTTTGAGAGACTATTTATTGGAAAGATGCAGATGAGAGGATTTTTCTGGCAATAGAAGCACCAGTGAGATGACATTTCACTGCCATATAACTCCAATAAAAAGTTAGTATTTCCTGTTTTGGTTATCATACATCTGACGAAGTGGGTATTCACCCATGAAAGCTCATGCTCCAAAATGTCTGTTAGTCTATAAGGTGCCACAGGACTCTTTGCTGCTGTTTTGGTTAGTTTCTGCTGAGTCAGTAATTCCTCTGGGATTTTTGTTTGGGGTTTTGAGTTTATAATTTCAGGGAACTCCCCCTCCCGCAGCATCCCACCAATCTGTTCGGATTCCTCAACATTTTGAAAAGGATGCATTTAGAAAAACATAAGCTCCCTCCTATGAGCTGCTGAGCACCCTTAACTCTCATTGATGGGATGGGAATCTCAGACAGGCCAGCTCCAGTGGACATTATGATGATGATGTTCTATTTATAACTGGAACACACAGAAGCCCCGGGCTAGGTACTGTACAAACACAAAGGAAGGGACAGTCTCTCCCCCCAAATTGCCTACAGTCTAAAAAGGCAACGAACAAACAAAGCGGGGGGGGGGGGGAGGATGGGAAGGATACAGCTCATGACCGAGAGGTCAGGGTGAGGAGTGGCAGATACAGTGTTCATTCCAAAGGACTTTTTTGGTGGGGGGAAGACGGGGTAGTTGAAAAGTAGGGTAGAAAGGGGATGAGGTTGATGAGGTTTAGAGGAGAGATAGGAGAGTAGGCATTATGAGGAGGAAGTGAGGGGCTGGGCACAAGGGCCAGGCATCTGGTTGGAACAGAGTTTGTAGTTCAAAGAAATCCCAGGGTAGATGGTCATTGTGGTGTCTGGAGGCTGCTCCCCTACACCTGGTGGTACGGAAGCCTTTCATGTTCTTTGTGTTACAGAACAAAAACACAATGTGAGATCAATCCTCAGCTTCACCTATGCCATGATTAGTAGTGAAAACACAAGCGGCGATGTGCTCTTGCTGTGATGTGGCGGCATTAGGCTAAGGTTTCTCAGCCAGGGTGCAGGGGCTAGTGTGCTGTAGATAGAAGAGAGATTCCAGTGGAGATGTTGCTGGTGAAAGGGAAGCAATGCAAATGTTCCAGCTGGACTGGAAAGTGGAAAGCTGCATTTGTCATCTCTGTCCCCCATGAACAGGACTTACTCACCCTGGGCCTGATTCTCTAGCACCCTGCACCTCATGCGGTCATTTACACCAGTGCAAAGTGGCTGTGAAATGCCACCCAATCAGAATGGTGGCACTTGTGCTTACTGTGCCTTGGGTAAGTGACTGCACAAGAGGCAGGGCAATGGAGAACCAGGCCCAGAATAGCCTGCTTCTCTGCACCACTTGTTTATCTTCTAGTGGGGAAATAATCATCCTAAAATCCCAGAGGAAGGGACAGGAATATATTTTAGCTGAGCCAGCTACTGATATGATTCAAAATGGGGGAGATCTGAGCACTCTCTTTCTTTGGCTAATTATACATTGTTCAGCTTAATTGTCTGTCTTCAGAAACAGCCTTCAGTTCAATTAGACGAAGACTTTTTTGTTGAAATGCTGTGTACTAAAAAAACTGAGGAAGAAAAAAGACATTAGACAATTCGATTCTTGCCTTTTTTTTTAATCCAGCTGTACGTAGTGGAGGAAGGTGCCCTTTATTAAAGGCCATTTTAAACAATATTCACTGACATGTGTAATTTGCTTTGGATAAATTGTCCTTGGGGGTCATTTATGTTCCTAAACTTCTGTAACTGTTTTTGATTTGCAGGTAAATTTGTGGCAATCAGTCAAAGTTTGATACTTCCCTATACACTCAGCACCTCGGCTTGCGTTTCATTTATTTTCTATCCTGGAAACAGAACAGGACTGCCACAGAGTAATACCACTGGGATATTATAAAGTCATGATTACCTAGTTCAGTTGCATTAATTAAAAAAAAATTGAACTTAATGGTGGGCTAAGTGCTGCTGAAATCTACTATCTACACTATCTATTTACACACACTCCCTTGCAGCTACTTTTAAAATTATAGAGCCTGAGTTCCCTTAATTCCCATTGGAATTACTGGGAATTCTGGACTTTCAACCAGCCCAAGAACAGACTGCAACATCAGACTAGCTGGACTCTGCAAACTTGTTACCATTTTGTAATGGATGAGGAAAAACAAATCTGCGGGTTGTTTTGTTTTTGTTTTAAATCTCTGCAGAATCTAAAGCCCTTCCTGAAAGGGATTAATTTGGTCTTTATCGATGGAATGAACACAACATACAGGTGCCAGTTTTCAGTCCTTTAAATTTAGTAAACAAAACCCAGAATGAAATAAAAAAGGGGAAGCAGCACACAATAATCCATTCCCATGACTGTAAAAGGATTAAAATCTTGCGGTCCCCTGGCACTTGACAGTTTGTTTTGATGACACTGTGGTGACAGCCTGCCCCTGGAGTACAAGCATAGACTGTATTATTTGTATTGTGATAGCTCCCAGAATCACTAGGCAGGACCAGGGCCCCATTGCTCTAGGAGTTTGTATCACCAGTCCTCTTAGCCTAGTGTCTGGTAGGAATAGTCCTTGCCCCAAAGGTGAGTCCTAATTGCCCTTTTAGCAATGAACGTACAGCTGGATGGTGAAATTTTCAAGGTGGACAGTGCGGAAGCAAATCCCCCCACAAAGGCTTCCTTCACAGAGTTTCTTCCTTCCTTATTGGTCTGTAGGAAGAGTTGCCTCTCCCATGGCACAATCCACACAGGGTATCCTCAGGGGTGCTTCCTTTCCCCAGGGATAGGGGTGGGAGGCCCTGGAGTGATTGCAGAATCCACTCCCTGCACTCACCCTACGTGGCAGCTCCTGCAACTTCAGTCCCATAGGAGTGTCTGGGCTCAGCTCCCTAATTTGGGTGTTGTGATCTCCGGGGTCGTTGGGTGAATCAGTTAATCGCCCTGTGCCTTTGTTTCCCATATGTAAAATGGAAATAATACTTCCTTTCTGCCATCCTCTGTCTATCTTGGCTGCTTGGACAATAAAGTCCTCAGGACAGGGACTGTGTCTTACTCTGTGTTTGTATAGTGTCTGGCACCATGGGCTCCAACCTCAGTTAGGGCTATTAGGTGCTACTGTGCCACACTGAATTAATCTTGTAACTATAATTAATCAATAACACGCTTTTCTGAACACTGTGGAGAGGGCCAAGCTGAGTAAATGAAAAGGAAGAACTTTAGTTGTCAGAAAGCAAATTAAGTTGTCTGGTACAAATATACACAGTGGATTCTCTCTCCTGTCTACAAGGCAGAAACTCAAAAGCCTGCACCTTTAATTTTGCACCATAAATTTTTCTGATTATAATAACTATTTACTTGATCAATAATGACAGTTTAATTGTAAATTAATTTGCAGTATACAATGGACTGGAGCTTTTGAACATCCTTGTTGTGTCTGGCAACTACAGGGGATTAATTGCATGTTGTCATAATGGCAGAGCTGTCAAATTCAGCCAGAGTGCTAATAGCAGGATTATTATTTAACAGATCCGTCTCTGTGAGGTCGCGTTTTATTCTGCTTCACTTGGTGGGTTTAAAGTGTTTTTAAGAATTCAACACCTAAAACAAAAGTCATTGTGAGTTCGACATGGAATGCATTAGAGGTGCACTCTTCCACCCCAGCCCCGTCTGCAATTTGAAATAATTGTCTCCAAATTAATAGTGGAAGATGCTGACTGCATGAATCATTTTCACAAGTAAACAGCTAATGGATTTATAAACTCTTTGTGGTATCTTGCCTGATGCCAGTCCAAGACCGATGATCAATATTGGAACCTGCCTAGCATAGCTGATTTGTGACCTGGCTACAGCACTGTTGCACCGTGTGGTAGATGGAACCTTAACCCATATTCTGTAACTAGGAAAGAGTGCTGCATAGTCTAGCTCAATTCCTGTCTATGCTACACACTGGTGGAAGCAAGCTATAAATGGGTCATTGGATGACTGTTTTTGAGTCTCCTAGGCCAGCAGAGGCTTTATAGTGCTGCAAATTCAAGACAGCACAGACCATGTCACTGAGCCTCACCATTATGTGTAAATGCCTGGCCCATTTTCCTTGTTTTTATTATTTCCTTATCAGTTTCCTTTCTTTGCACTTATGCTACAGTAACTGTCAGAAATATGAAACTGTATCCCACATGTGGCCATGAAGAATTTATGGAAAGAATCATCTGTTTAACGTAATGGCCAGACATGCGCCCCAACCTATCCCCCCCAGTTCAAACACACTCAAGCATTGACCCCAGATCTGAGTTTGGGCTGAAGCAGCCGAGCTGGAGGGGAAAAGCTATTCAAAAAATGTTGACATTCAGCTCATGGAATTGATGCCATATGTTCATCTCAAATGGGGTGGGGCATGCAGCCAAGCAGACAGAGAAAGGGAAATGGTTTACAAAACATGCCGATCCAAAGCTTCCAAGGGTAAAGCAGATCATGGGCAATTCCGAAGAATGGCCTCCCCTTCCCACTCCCCACCTCCATGTGCTCCTATTTCAGCCACGTTGTCCCTGGCAACTTCCCCCATGACGACTGAACAGTCGAAACTCCCCTTCAGAGAGAAGTTAATGCTGCTAGTTCTGCCACTGATCTACTTCGTGGCCTTGGTCAAAACTAGCCAACTTAGTCTCTCCAGGCCAGACTCTGCATCTCACTGCACCAGTTTTAAGCCTACTGGACTTTACCGAAGTCAGTGGGAGCAGTGAGATGGATTCTCTACTGCTTTGCATCTTTCATCATCATTTACATCACTCAGAGTTGGTAGGGTTTCATGCCCACCATGCACAGAAGTAAATGGGTCAAATTCTCTGTTAGCATAAATGGGCACAGACCCATTGACTTCAATGAAGTTTTGCACATTTAAAGCAGCTGAGAATTTGGTCCACAAGGTAGTGGAGAATCAGGCCCAATAATTACATACGTACACGATGGATGTTTTGAAGATTCATTATTTACTGAATGAGGCTGATTCCACCACTTATACTCAATGGGCAGTCACCTGAGTATGGATTGCAAGGATGGCCCTACACACTAACTGTCATAAACATCTACAAAATAAACGTCGTGACTCCAAACATTACAATAAAAGAATTTTTATGCACCAGCTCAGAATTTATTATAATACAAACAAGTTTGTCAAACACAATATATTCTCTAGTTATGAAAATATCAATGTTTACAATTCAAATAGGTGATAGGTCTCATTATTATAATTTTATATATGCAATGTTGTGTTCAAAAATGACTTTGTTCATAGCTGTGATTTTTCAAGGACATATGCCTGCAAGTAATTGTCAGACTCTCTCTTCACAGCTTTTCTTTTTCTACTTGTAGGTATTTGAAATATAAGTTAAATCAAGTAGGAAATCCTCTCTCTGCAACCAAGATACTTCTGTCTCCAGAATATTTTATTTTCCTAAACAGTGAGACAGCAAGTGCTTAGTTAAGTTTTTACTATAGGAAAATTAGGAGGTACAAAGAATACAGCAAGACATTGGCTAGTTAACAACAGTCATTGCAAGATGCTTCACAAAACCAGAAAAGGCAAGGATCGTCAACAGCAGCTCTCATATGGTGGACTAAAAAGTCAAGGCTTTATTTCCCAAACTGTCCCTCCCACAAAAAAGGCTTCAGAATGTTTATTGTTAATAAGTTATGGCCTAATCAAAACCCCATTTAAGCCAGTGGGAGGTTTTTTTTTACTTCAATGGGGCTTTGAATCGAGCCCTTAAAGTCCCAAAATCATTGGAAATGAACTGGTTGATTAAATACCTATGAAAATAATACCATGTTATTTCAAAGACTGATATGAAAAAGGTAGTGAGGTTTTTTTTAAAAAACAAGATTACAGTAACCTGGTGGAATATCTTTAGTTCAGAAATGACATCTTCACACTAAGAGTTTTAAAATTTTAAATATGGCCATTTGTTAACATAAAAAATATAAGTAGGAAAAAAAAGAAAGATTACACTGCTAGTTTACAGGACCAACATCATGTTAAGAAAAGTAACAAATCACACAATGTATATGGCAGATTATTCCATATACTGAATTGAAATATATGCACTTTTAAAAAAACCTAAACATTCAGTTACTTATGTAAGGTTACTAATATATTAAGTAGAATAGTGAAATGTTCATATAAATACATTTTGTTTTCAATATTAGATACATTCTCAAAAATGAACAGCTTACTCAATATAGGTATATTGCACTTTGACTTATTCACATGTAACTCAGACTAGCATTCTTCATAACAAATTTAAAATAAAAAAAGAGATCAATACAGTGTCTTCCCCAAAATTAAACAGCTAGTACCTTTTTAAAAAAGGTAAACTTTGGTTAATATCAATTTACACAGAAGGAGAATAAAGAGAGAGCTTGGGGAATGGAGGGAAAAAGGACAAAGACTAATAAATAAATAAGTAAATCAGTAGTAAAGAAGTTAATAATTTTACCCTTATTTAGTTGTCGGTAATGACACATTCAGAGGCCTAGCATTTCCTTATGCTTTATTATTGCAATTACTGTTTTGCATACATCACGTTTTGTCAAGATTAGTGTGAAAAGATCCCAGGGTGGGTTTTAGTTTGCTTGTTTGTTTCCTCTCTTCATATGTCAAAAGATTTAGTTCTTGCCATACTCCTTTGGGGGAAAGGGTCAAATTCTGTTCTCAGGCGCATCCCCGCCACCCTCACCCCCCCATTCTGATTGAACTGAAAAATCATTAGATGATATAATTCAACAGCCTGATAGAGGAGGTGCTTAGCACCTTGCAGGGAAGTACTGAGCACCCTGGACTCACACTGAAGTCAGTGGAGCTGAGGATCTGACCATAATAGACCCAATTCTACAAATCCTTACTTGCTTGAGTAGTCTCATTCTTTCCAAATAAGCCCTACTCAAATGTAAGTAAAGATCTGTCGGACCAGACAGATTGGACTTCATCCTTTACTGTTTCGCACCTTGTGTGCTCGAAAGCTTGTCTCTCTCACCAACAGATATTGGTCCAATAAAATATATGACCTCACCCACCTGATCTCTCATGTGCCTTGTGCTGTCATTGATGCCTGTGAACGGTGCATTCTTATTTGGTTGCTGTATACATCCACTTTACACTCACTTTACACAGGAGTAAATGGCTACACGAGGAGTAAGGCAGTGGGCAAATCAGGCTTTTGGGACTCATGGGTACTCAGCATTTCTTAAAACATAGTAAGACCTCGAAGTATGGCAGACTGTTCAATATCTACAGATTCTTATTGAGCCTAGTTCTAGGAGGTGCTGAGTGCCCTCTATTCCCCCTCTCGGAGGATCTCACGATGTCACAGCATTGGGTCTTTTGTGAGCTTCCTGCTCACAATGAGGCACATACACTGACACCTTGCAAACCCTGAGCTTCTCTCTTCTTTGCAGTTATCAATTGAGAAGCCCCTATGCTCACTGACAAAGCTGTGCCTGTGTTTACCAGGCAAGGAAACATAATCTTACACTCGTTGTTAAGGCCTGTGTTAAGTGCTCCACAAGTAATGTACGTGTTATGATGCATGCTTTGTGAGACCACATACCAACAACAAAGAGGGATAATAGCAAATGAAATGCGTCTCAGTAGCCTGATGTAGCTATCTTCTTCCCGTGTCTTCAGGAAGTGTTGCTGATATGCTTCTTATGGGTATGGAGGAAGAGAATTTAAATATTTATCCTAGTTAAAGTACCTTAAAATTCACTGTCCAGGCATTTTGGGTAGTCTTTGTTTTTACTGTTGTGGAGTCTTTAATATGTTGAATCCACACACAGATTTTTGACTATTAAACAACTAAATGGTAAATCTGTGACAGCATAGCCCAAACAGGTTCTAATATTTAATTTTTGTATGTATAATTTCTAAAGGCCCAGTCAAGGGGGGTGCTGAGTAGTTTCATTGGCTCCAAAGGGAGTTGTGGTGTCCATATTTCTCATTAAACACATAGCCAGGCTCACTAAGTCTCCTAGCATGTCAGGGAGACTCCCATTTATAACAAACTTAGGAACCTTTGGAGAGTTGAATTAAAGTCACTGGAGAAATATTCTACTTTTGTTCTTGGCTGAAGAAACCTCTTTCCCCCTCCCTTCAAACTCCTCCCCTCTGGCCTCTGTCTTAGATAAAACAACTTAAAGCATATAAATATTGGCAGCTAGCAGGATTGCTTTTCATGCCAAGGCTATAACAGGTGAAATATCCATCCTTGAGCCTAGAGTTCAAGCCTGGAGTTCAAGTGAGCCTGGAAGGGCTTGTCACAGTTCAAATGTCTTACCGATTGCTCACTGCAGAAGGTCCTCAATAGCAGGGACTGTGTGTAGCGATATTTCATGTTAGAAATGACACATCGTTTTAGGCAAGTGCACGCAGTGCAAATGATGCCTTCCGCAGTACACAAAGCATTCACTTTGTCAATAGTGAAGACAACTAGATGGTCACAGAAGTTCTTTTATGGTTGCAATTAAACACCTTCGGCGCGGCTTTTCCCCCAACAACTGTACTGCATCAATGCTTGCACATGGACACATGATAGCAATTGAACATCAAGACTCATACTCCAAAGCATATTCAAAATGCTATGTAACAGGAAAGAGGCATTTTGCCTTCTCATTCCGACTCCCAAAATTAAGTACTCTCATTCTCTGCTAACAATCTGATCTGCCTTTAGTCTGTCAGGGAAATGAAATCAACTGACCACTTTTAAAAATAGCCATGTCAGCAGTTTACATTCTGGAGATGTAACCACTTGAAAAGAAGATGCATCCAGAGACACTAACAATCGTCCTTTCATGGTGATATTTTTATAGGTTTTCCATTTTTATCATACTGGTAAACAAGCATTTTGATGCAGTGAGAATTGGCAGGGGAAATCCAAGGGCTGCTAGTTATTGAAAAGTTATGGTTTGTATAGAACTGAACTGGTTGTTTCTGACACCTAAAGAAAGCCTTTAGTGTCGCAGCTGCCATTGTGCGAAATCTCTTGCTAATGAAACAGTAGAGGAAGAAATTAATTGCAGTGTTCAACAGTGCTAGCATATTGGCAATATCTGACACAATATGTACCAACCAAGTGTTCTTTAAAGGTGATACATAGAGGTGATACAGTATCATGATTATTCTTGGTGCCCAAAGTATGGCAAAAATAGAAGTTATAGTAAACAAAATGGCTGTCGTCTTCCCTGTGGAATATCCTCTCAGTCGGAAATTGCATTTTCGTCTGAGCTTGTACACAATGATTGAATTCAGAATGAAGAAAATGGAGCACGGTACCAAGTAAACGGTAAAACAGTGGATCCAGATAAGGACATGATGTATAGATGTGCTTATGTAGTCTTCAATCCAAATATTGGGCCACCAGTAATAGGGGATGCTGGTCAAAAAGCAGGTGATATAAACACACACAATGACTTTTCGAGTACGAGCTGGGTAGGAGACTGTGTGATATTTAAGCGGATGACATACTGCTATGTACCTATCAATTGTTAATGGCACGGTAATCCAAATGGATGTATGTATGGAAGAAAATTCCAATACCTCAATTATTTTGTCAAGTATCTGAGGCATCTGCTTATTCAAGATGAAGTCCTCCAGCAAAAAGTCAACAAAGACAATGAAAAAAAGTACCAGTATGTCAGCAGCAGCTAGTGCTAAAAGATAGTTGTACGAGGACTTCTGCCTGCGAACCACCAGCTGCGATAGGATAATGACTGTCAGGATGTTTGCTGTGGAGACAGAAAAGTTCAGTTAGTTTCACAGGAAGTAGAGTTAGCCTTATTTCAATGTTTGATTGAGCTGTAGCTACATTTCAGGCATGCTGTAGCAGAACTATCTTCATTAAAGTTCAAGAAATCAAAGAGTGAACTCCTACGTTGGCTATGCCTAATTCAGTCTAGTCAGCCTGTCAACTCAGTTCAGCCCTGTACTACTGTGTTTAGCCAGGTTTAGCTGTTCTGTTTAGAAGAGGCAGTGACTGTTGTTTGGAGTTGGTAAAAATATTCTGTTCAAAATTTTTTTTGATGAAAAATGTCCCCCCCGCCTTTTTTTTTTTAACAAACATATATTTTTGGTGTGGAAAATATTCATTTTTTTCAAAAATTTGTGTGTTTTTCTTTTTTTACTAAAAAAAACCCTTTTTTGGTTTGGTTTCCAGTTTGCTCCCTTCCCCCATTTTGTTTTCCTTTTCTTTTCCCCAGCCTTTTCCTCTCCCTTTCCAGAGACAGAAAAGAAAAAAAGAAGGTATAAAAGGGAAAGAGTGTGAAGTGCTGAATGTCTCCTGAGAAATGAGTTCCTTCAATTCTCACCTGGGCAGGGTGAAGCACTCAGAACCATGCCTGAGGCTCTCAGCACTTCACAGGCTTTTTCTATCATGATAGTTTTGCTAGCTCTTCATTCAGGATCCATATCAACCATAATGCTACCAGATTCATCTGCTACCCAAACAGTTCCTTGCTTAGCCAGAGATAGTCCTTAAGAATACATCTCTGACTGTGAGGCCTTGTATCATGCTGCTACTGGAGTATTCCTGAGCCATGAAGGGGAAAAATGAAGTTCAAATTAAACCTTTATACTTGAGTAAAACTCTTTGAATTATGTATGAAGAAATCCTGTACACTTCCTCTTTGGCTCAGACGGGATTTTGCCTGCAGCCCAATGGCCACTGTCCAGTATGCCATTCACACAATCTATGCCTAAAAGAAGGTTTACATGCTGCTAAAATAGCACAGCAATAAGTTGCCAACATATCACAGAGCTTACATTACATTAGGTCCAATTGTGCAGTCTTGACTTAGGCAAAACTCCTATTGCTACCATTGGCAGTTTCATCAGAGTAAAGTATGCTAGATTGGTCCCATCCAAAGATTGATTAAATTGGCTAGAGTGGCCACAGTAGTGCTTAAACAAAGATGGAGATTTGGTTTACTGACAGTATGGCTTGCCAAATATTTGTGTTTGACATTTTCATAAGTGCTGTAATTACCTCTCCCTCTTCTACAGATTGCTCTCCCAAGGCAAATCAAGAAAAATTGAGGACTTCTTGAAATCAGACAGAACAGAAATTATGTAAGTAAAAGTAATGATGCGGGTGTCCTAAAACTGAAACGAGAATGCATATTATTTAACTATCACTCAGCAATTAAGACAACTCTTGACTTCAGAAGGCCTCCCGAGCCTGCTTTCTCAAAGCAGGTTTTTAGCTACTGGAGAAAAGGGTCACACAGATGAATGACAGGAGTAACCACCATCAACATCTCCATTCAGGAATTAACCAAAATTCAAGAGAATGATTAAAATCACATCCTGGAACAAAGCAAACTCATGCAGAATGGCTAAACCAAACAGTACATGATCAAGGTGTCAGAACTGTATATATGAAATGTAAAGTAGAACCTTGCCCAGAATAGTATTTTAAGACTCTCTTTCAAATTAGTTTTTCTGTCATTAAGGACTATACCAGGCCTGACTCTCCTTCTCTGTTACACCAATCTTACATGGGTGTAACTCCACTGATATCAATTTAGAGCAGCATCAGGGGGCTATGGTAGGCAGAGTGCTCCATTTCCTTGTTTTTCAAGAAAACCTTGGTCTCCCAATAGGATCTGCTATATGGCAATCAGAGATAGAATGAACAACATACAGTCACAAAAATCTTGGACTCAGAAAACTTAATGTGACTGAGAAATTACTGTAGGATTTGGCCAGCCATGTTTCATGGCCTGGCATCTTGTAACTTGAATATACCCAGTGTATGCAACTCCTTTGAGAATACTGTAAATTTGAGTCACCTGTAGCCTGTTGCAGTGAGGGAGGCTGTATCTGTGAGGCAATTTTCCCTTGCCAGAGGTTCTGGTTGGAATTTCATAAGAGCTTCAACAATGAAGCTAGATATGCACATCTTCCAGGTTCCCTGACCTTGTTCCCTCCCCATCTGTTCCTCCTGCTTGCTTTGTGGGAGGTGTTGATTAGTTCTAGGCCCCCATAGTTGAATGGATTTATGGGCAGCTTCTGCCTCTGTGCCCCTCCATCATCAAGGCCAGCAGTAACAGTGTATACCAAGGTGCCAGCTAGCTTTGCCATCTGAGCTGGATTAGAAAATTGATCTGACAAAGTACAGGGAAGTGCTATCCAATTTTTCTGCAAGGGTTACAGTATCTTGTATTGGAAAAACTTTCCTTGGAATCACATTAGTGGTATTGCTGGCTGGGTGATACGAAATACAATAATATCATTTACTTAGTGAGAACAGATATAAACACCATTACTGAGGTTCAGCAGAAAACTGCCAGCATGATAATGCCTCAGCAGAGAGTTCAGGAATAGCCTTCATTGCTCTGTACAGTATGGAGAGAGGCATAGGAGACTTCATGATACTTATCCATTTGTAGTCACTTTGTCCATCTCCCTGTGGTATTCCTGAGCCTCTCCAGGACTAGTGCTTGGTGAAACTGGGGAGAATGCTGTTCAGCCAGTGGACCATACCATAATGACAATAATATATCGCCCTCTGCAATTGTCACGGTGGTTCCCAGATATCTGCTCTTTTTGCTGTATCCTGACAGGTCACTTTTATGCATTCTAGTGGTGGTAAAGATAAAAAAGGTCCTCCTCCACCACAGCATGTGCAGAGATTCGATTGCTGGGTCTGTTACGGGTGGTGAGGACATGGGTGAATTCAGGTTGGCTTGACTTGGACACTGTGGTGCATGTATCTTGCTGGACATTTTTTGGCTACTTGTGGATAAGATCACTCATAGAATCATACAATATTAGCATTGGAAGAGACCTCGGGAGGGCCAATCCCCTGCTCAAAGCAGGACCAACACCAACTAAATCATCCCATCCAGGGCTTTGTCAAGCCAAGCCTTAAAAACCTCTAAGGCTGGAGATTCCACCACCTCCCTAGGTAACCCATTCCAGTGCTTCACCACCCTCCTAGTGAAATAGTGTTTCCAGTGATTTGGAATGGTTTGGTCACCGCTGTGGGAGCTGATTAGGGGGTGACAAATGTGAGTTTAGGCTGGCGTTGCTCACTGCAGTGCAGGACTTTGGCTTTCCTAACATCTATCAGAAACTCAAGGATGGAGGCTGCAAGAGATGAGACTAGTGGGTTGGGGTGGAGCAACTGTTCAATGTATCCCCCTTCAATACAAGGGATCTATCTGCCTCTTACTCTAAAAATATATTATCTGGGGGTCTCTAGTATCCAGGTAGCAACAGTGTCCAGGAGAGCTTTGTTCCTTCTTGCATAGCTGTTCCGTTCACCGCAGTTATCCAAACTGGAATAAGTGCACTCAATGGGGAGCTGCACCCAAACATCATTCAGAAACCTCAGCTACAGCAGCACATGGCTGCCTGCTTACTCAGCCAGGCTTTATGCAAGGAGAAAATTTCAACTGTCCTCCAAAGTCTGCTTGACTTTGTGTGTTTCAATGTGCAATTCAGAGCATTGGCAATGACCTCTACAGCCCTATGTGTTTGGGGTTCTAGGCATCTAAGATCGCCTGCCAGGAAAAGGCCTGAAGTGAGAGACGGTCCTTGGTTGCCTTTCTTTCTGGTGTTACATCTCATGTGGACTTTACATTAAGGGACTGTCTACATGAACACTTAGTTTGCTGCAAGCTGGGTGTAAATCTACCCTACACTAGCCTGCTGATCACTAACTGTCTGTGAGGACCCTGCTGCTGCACACTAACAGTTCCCTGATGCATTTTGATCTACTCCTGTTCCACACCCCAGCTTGCCATCAACTAAATATTGGTGTAAACAAGCTCTGAGTAAAAACTCCTCCAAGCTCTGCTCACCATGTCAAAGGGGATCCTTTCTTACAGTTTTTCCTATAAAGCCTGAGCACATCAGGTTTAGGAGAGAATTTCAGCAACAAACATTGCGTTCAGTCCCTGTGGGGGTACAAAAGGGGGTAGGGTCTGGACCCAAGGAGTTCAGTGCACAAGGATTGTACAATGAAAAGCTAGCACCACTGGAACCTTGACAAATATGGAGGGAGTAGAGGAGTGCACATCTGGTCAGGTGCACAAGCAGTTAGATTCTGTACCCTTGGAGAAGATTGTGCAGTGCTCATCCTCCCTCCCGCTCCCCCAGGGTTCTGGGTGATGAGGGTGTTTGTCAGGCACCTTGCCTCCTGGAGTGCTTTCTGTACCTTCCCCATGTCTGTGCCTTTAGTTTCCTTGCTTTTGTGGATTATAGTCAGACCTCAAACATTATCTGTCTTTATGGGGGAATTATAGAAATACTTCAATTGCCTATTATCACAGCTTGTGAGCTTAAAGAATAGCAGCTGAGTGTCTCTAAGCAGGAAACAGAAACAATCGTTACTTTTGAGGAATACATTCTGTACATAACAAACGGACTCTGCATGCAGTGAAATATTCTTTATATTTTAAGTGGATAGCCACTGTGTGGTTTGGTAGTTCAGTATCATAAACTAGCTAAATAAAGTTGCTTACTGGGTGACAAACAATCTGTAAGGTCATATAAGGGGAAGGTTGCCAGGTATCTGTTTTTGACTGGAACGCCCAGCCAAAAAAGGACCCTAAGTGCTGGCTCTACAGCTTCTATTGGCTTGAAACTGTGGCCAATGGGAGTTGCAGGGGCAGCACCTGCGGAAGGGGCAGTGTGCAGAGCCACCTGGCCGCACCTCCACTTAGGAGCCGGAGGGAGGACATGCTGCTGCTGCTTCCGGGAGCTGCCTGAGGTAAGCGCCGTCCAGACCTGTGACCCCTCCTGTGCCCCAAACCCTTGATTCCAGCCCAGAGCACCTTCCTACACTCCAAACCCCTCATCCCCAGCCCCACTCCAGAGTCTGCACCCCCAGCTGAGCCCTCACACACCCTGCACCCCAACCCCTTGTCTCAGGCCAGAGCCCCCCCCGCACTCCGAACCCCTAATTTCTGGACCCTCCCGGAACCCACACCCCCAGCCCAGAGCCCTCACTCCTCTCGCATCCCAACCTACTGCTTCAGCCCAGAGCCTCCTCCCAGCCCCCGCCTCCCGCACGCCCAAACTACTCATTTCTGGCCCCACCCTAGAGCCCGCACCCCTGCCACAGCCCACACCCCTTCCACATCCCAACTCCCTGAGCCACCCTGGTGAAAATGAGCGAGTGAGTGAGGGTGGGGAGAGAGAGCGACAGAGGGAGGGGGGATGGAGTAAGCAAGGGGCGGGGCCTTGGAGAAGGGGCAGGGCAAGGGTATATGGTATTGTGCGAGTAGAAAGTTGGCAACCCTATATAAGGGATGCCTTTTACTGAATAAGATTGTCGCTAAAGAGAGAGAGAGAGTGTATGTGTAAAATTATACTGTAGGTCAAATATTACAACTTCCTGCATTTCACAGGAAGATATTGTTATACAATTTTAAATGTAATCTCATTTTTTTAACTTTTCAAATAATGATTTCCTTTCACTATATTGACAGGCCCTTTATATATGAAAAGAAATCCTGAATATTTAAATTCAAAGTACTAGAAAATATACAACAAGGAACAAAGATGCTTGATAGGGCTAGATGATGTATTGTAAAACAGTAGACAACATTAAAAACTAGACATTTACCGTTCTCAGTAGTTAAATGTTAGTGTGATTGCCAGTAGAGAATCAATGGCAACATTTACCACATCTGAGATTACCATAGCTTTTATCTTCTACTTTGTAAGGACAGTGGTTTTCAACCTGTGGTCTGCAGACCCCCTGGGGGTCTACAGACTACATTTAAGATTTCCAAAGGGATCTGCACTTCCATTCAAAATTCTTTGTGGTCCACAAATGAAAAAAGGTTGAAAACCACTGGTACAGAGATCTTGGTGATGACTGTGGTGTAACCATTGCCAAGGGGTGACTTTTTTGCTACTGACTATAAAGGAGAAGCCATTTGGAAAAATAAGTACACCTCTACCTTGATATAACGCTGTCCTCAGGAGCCAAAAAAACTTACCGCATTATAGGTGAAACTGCATTATATCGAACTTGCTTTGATGCACTGGAGTGCACAGCCCCGCCCTCCCGGAGTACTGCTTTATCGCGTTATATCCAAATTCGTGTTATATCGGGTCGTGTTATATTGAGGCAGAGGTGTATTGTGGTAAACATTCATTTATTAATAATGCCTGCTGTAGCAGGCTAGAATTTTTGTTTAATTTACATGTCCAAGAACAACTTAGATCAAATTTATCAAAGAAGATAAGGTAGCCCCAATATTTTCTACAAATTCAGTGCTACAGTGTAAATGATGATCTGTCCTAAAGCAGTATGGGCCAAATTCAAACCTAATATAAGTGGTAGCAACTTCAGTGAACTTATGCCTGCTTAGGGGAGCAAAATTTGCCCTTGTCTCTCAATATGGTGGTTTGTGGTGAAGAGCTTTGTTAAACAGTGCAGGGCTTGCCAGGTGACCCACTCATGTGATACTTTAAGGCTGCAACTGATACAGCACATCTTCCTTCCTTTTCCTCAGAGAAGTGATTTACCTGTGAGAAGTGATTTAAAAGGCTGATTTATTTCTTGTCATATTGTCTGGGAACCAAAGAATGGGATGTGCTCACCCACGCATCCCTGCGGGGAAAGACAAATCAAGTGAAACCATTTCTCTGTGTCTCTCATCTGTCACCAGGCACAATGGCAAAGAGTCATTCTGCAGCGCAAGCAGTAGTGGGAGATGGCAAAGTCCAGAGCAGAACTGCAGGGAGGATGTGAAGAAAGTTGACGCTGAAGGAGAAGCAGGGCAGCACAAAGGCTACGGTATAATTGTATGTGGTAGGTCTCCTCAAGAAAAAGCTCTAATGTGACTCATCCTTAAAAATCCTGGGTTCGTTGACTGACCATCCCCTCAGATTGGAGGGTGAAAATGAAACTGGAAATAGAAAAGACTTACTAGGCTGCCTGGGAAAAATACTGCTCTATTATTCAGCTGCTCAGGTCACTCCAAACTCCATTCTATGTAGGTGAAACTGAATTAGTGACTGAAGACATGCACTTAAAAAATCCTGGGTGCACTGATTGATCAATGCCTCAGACTTGTGTCTGACAATGAAAACTGGCCTTCTGCCTCCTTTTCCTGGTACATAGTACTGATTAGCCATTGCACCTTGCTCTGGTGAAGAGCACTATGTATTCTGTACCCTTCCCAAAGTGTAGTACTGGATGTTACTGGCTGGTCAGAACCAGAGAGAGAGTTTAACAAAACAGAAAGTTTTGTGAGCAAATGATTCATTTCTTCAGCTCTCCAAGGGCATTTACAAGGTAACTGTGTTGAGGGCCACTGGCCAGTATTCATTTTCAGCCTAGTCAGCCAGTCAGCGCACCCAGGGTTTTTAAGTGCAGGTCTATATGGTAACTTGTCTGGCAGACAATGAGTAATTCATTTCACTTGCACAACATGGGCCTTTGGGTTTTCCTAGGCTGCTGGACTAGGATTTTTGTAGCCTGACTGATGGAGCAGACCTAATGGTACAACTCTAGGACTAATACGCTATACTGAAGGAAGGTGTGTGTGATATAATACAGGCCTCATTTTCCTTGCACTTACCACATCTTAATTCTCATCAGTATGAGGCGTTTTAGGCCCCTGTGTTAAGGCACCTGATTTGTTGTGGGCTGGATTGTGGCTTTTTATGCTATGGCTCTAAGTAGGGGGCAGTGGGGAGCAGCACCTTAGGGCTTGGCTACACTGGAGAGTTGCAGCGCTGGTGGTGGCTTTACAGCGCTGCAACTCACACAGCGTCCACACTTGCAAGGCACATCCAGCGCTGTATCTTCCTGGATATAGCGCTGGCTGTACTCTACCTCTGCCTGGGGAATAACGACTGCAGCGCTGGTCACGCAGCGCTGCTCTGCCAGTGTGGCCACCAAAAGCGCTGCTATTGGCCTCCAAAGGTATTCGGAAGTATCCCAGAATGCCTGTTCAGCCACTCTGCTCATCAGTTCGAACTCTAGTGCCCTGGCCTCAGGTGACCCGCCCTTTAAATGCCCCGGGAATTTAAAAAATCCCCTTCCTGTTTGCTCAGCCAGGTGTGGAGTGCAATCAGTGAATCTTTCCAGGTGACGATGCCTCCATGCGCCAAACGAGCCCCAGCTTGGAGTAATGGCGAGTTGCTGGACCTCATCAGTGTTTGGGGGGAGGAAGCTGTGCAATCCCAGCTGCGCTCCAGCCGTAGGAATTACGATACCTATGGGCAGATATCAAGGGCCATGCTGGAAAGGGGCCATGACCGGGACGCGCTGCAATGCAGGGTTAAAGTGAAGGAGCTGTGGAGTGCCTATTGCAAAACCCATGAGGGAAATTGCTGCTCTGGTGCTGCCCCCACGACCTGCCGTTTTTACAAAGAGCTGGACGCGATATTTGGGGGTGACCCCACCGCCAATCCAAGGACCATGATGGACACTTCAGAGCGGGGGGGAAGGCGGAGGAGGAGGAGGAAACCGAGAGTGAGGGTACTGGGATGGAGGGAGACACCCTGGAGTCCCAGGACGCATGCAGCCAGGAGCTCTTCTCAAGCCAGGAGGAAGGTAGCCAGTTGCAGCAGCCGCTACTTGGTGAAGGACAAGCAGAGGAGCGGGTTCCCGGTAAGCGGCTTTATTTTCAGGATGGAAATGTTTCGGGAGAGGAGGGAGGGTTAGGGCTGCATGCATGCATGCCTAGATGTGGAATAACCCATTGATGTGGTCTATCATGTCGCGGTAATCGGCCTCAGTAATCTCTTCTAAAGTTTCAGCCAGAGCATGGGCAATGCGCTTGCGCAAGTTTATTGGGAGAGCCACTGTGGTCCTTGTCCCAGTCAGGCTAACGCGTCCGTGCCACTGTGCCGCAAGGGGTGGGGGGACCATTGCTGCACACAGGCAAGCTGCATAGGGGCCAGGGCGGAAACTGCATTGCTGTAGAAGACCCTCCCGCTCTTCCCAGGTGACCCGCAGCAGCGAGATATCTTCCAGGATTAACTCCTGTGGAAAATGTTGGGAGAGTGTTCAGTGTAGGTGCCCTTTGCAGCTGTTTGCTTTCCCCAACGCACAGAAACCCCAGTACAGCCCTGAAGCAATCAGTCCCCTTTACTCACCATTTCGGGGCTCCTGCGGGTTATGTGTGCGCTCTTTGGCATGGGAAAATTATGCTATTGTGAAGACTGTAAACTCCTTCACTGTGTGGGAATAACTGTCTGAGATATAAACAATGCTGCCTTTGTTAACTCTTGCCTTTTTTGCCTTTCCACAAGCAACCTTGACTTCTCGGATGCCTGTGTTATCAACAGCTGAAAGACTCCAAAACCTCCGGAAGAAGCCGCGAAAAAGCAAAGATGATCTGCTTCAAGCAGTTATGGATCACTCTGCCAGAGAGAATAAAAAACTGCAGGACTGGAGGGAAAAGGAAAGCAGGATCCGCCAGAGAAACGCAGCAGCCAGGAAGAAAAGCACAAAGCAGCTGATAAGCATCCTGGTGCGCCAAGCGGACTCTATCCAGGCGCTCATAGCCATGCAGGCAGAGCACTACCGCGCCAGCCCCTCCCTCCCGTCCCAAAGCTCTTTCACTTGTGCCCCAAGGTCAGCTCAAAACCCCCTTCCCCAGCATCCAGGTTCTTACCACCACCAGCTGCCTCCAACACCTGTACATTCACCAACCAGCCCGGAGAACTACGACCCTTACCCTCTGCACTCAACCCCCATCACCATGCAGTATAGGCATCCTGAAGTGCAGCAGTCATTGCACAGCACTCCAGACATGACATATTCAAACCTGTGACTGTACAGTTCCCCACCACACCCCCCTGCCCTTTTAGGTTCCCAAAATGTTCTGTGTCTGTCAAAAAAGTTATTTTCTTTTCAATAAATGAATTCTTGGCTTTGAAAACAGTCTTTATTATTGCAGAAAGTCAAAGATACCTTAGCCCAGGAAAGAAACAGGCACTGCAAATCAGCTTAGGAAAAACAGATTCCTACTAACATTGTAACCACTGCACTTCACTCCCGTGCAAGGCACCAAACCTTACTGTTGGTTTTCAGCCTCAAATTCCTCCCTCAAGGCATCCCTAATCCTTGAAGCCCTGTGCCGGGCCTCTCTAGTAGCCCTGCTCTTTGGCTGTGCAAATTCAGCCTCTAGGCGTTGAACCTCAGAGGTCCATGCCTGACTGAATGTTTCACCCTTCCCTTCACAAATATTATGGAGGGTACAGCACATGGATATAACTGCAGGGATGCTGCTTTCCCCCAAGTCTAGCTTCCCATACAGAGATCTCCAGCGCCCCTTTAAATGGCCAAAAGCACATTCCACAGTCATTCGGCACCGGCTCAGCCTGTAGTTGAACCGTTCCTTGCTCCTGTCAAGCTTCCCTGGATACGGTTTCATGAGCCAAGGCATTAACAGGTAAGTGAGGTCTCCAAGGATCACAATGGGCATTTCAACATCCCCTACTGCAATCTTCTGGTCTGGGAAAAAAGTCCCTGCCTGCAGCTTCCTGAACAGGCCAGTGTTCTGAAAGATGCGCACATCATGCACTCTTCCACGCCAGCCTATGTTAATGTCAATGAAATGCCCATGGTGATCCACAAGCGCCTGGAGAACCATAGAGAAATACCCCTTCCGATTAACGTACTCAGATACTAGGTGCGGTGGTGCCAGAATAGGAATATGCGTCCCATCCATCGCCACTCCACAGTTAGGGAAACCCATTTGTGCAAAGCCATCCACAATGTCCTGCACGTTCCCCAGAGTCACGGTTCTTCTTAGCAGGATGCAATTAATGGCCCTGCAAACTTGCATCAAAACGATCCCAATGGTTGACTTTCCCACTCCAAACTGGTTCCCGACTGATCGGTAGCTGTCTGGAGTTGCCAGCTTCCAGATTGCAATAGCCACCTGCTTCTCCACCAGCAGGGCAGCTCTTAATCTCGTGTCCTTGCGCTGCAGGGTGGGGGTGAGCTCAGCACACAGTCCCATGAAAGTGGCTTTTCTCATCTGAAAGTTCTGCAGCCACTACTCATCATCCCAGACTTCCATGATGATGTGATCCCACCACTCAGTGCTTGTTTCCCGAGCCCAAAAGCAGCGTTCCTTGGTGCTGAGCATTTCCATGAATGCCAGATGCAATTTAGTGTCGTACGTGTCAGGCGACTCACAATCATCGTCGGACTCCTCATCACTTTGGATCTTAAGGAATAGCTCAGCTGCCAAACGTGATGTGCTGGCGAGACTCATCAGCATACTCCTCAGCAGTACGAGCTCCATTTCCCACAGAAATTGTGCTGCACAGAAACTGTTGAGAGAGTCAAGATAGCGCCAAACGTGGACGGACAAACAGGGATTGCTGGGATGTGAAGCGATGCATCATGGGGCATTGGGACAGGAAGCAGAATGACCCGCACCCTCGGCCCCCTTCCCACAACCCACGGCGCCAAAATGGGACGAGGTGCTCTGTGGGATAGCTGCCCATAATGCACCACTCCCAACAGTGCCACATGCCAACACTCCCAAATGTGGCCACACTGCAGCGCTTGTAGTTGTCAGTGTGGCCACACTGCAGCGCTTACCCTACACAGCTGTACGAAGACAGCTGTAACTCCCAGAGCTGCACACCTGCAGGTGTAGCCAAGGCCTTAAGGCTGTACTCAGGCAGGCACAATCTCTCCAAGGCTGCTCTTTGTGCATGCAGGGTGAACGTTCTGCTCCATCCTTGCCTCCTCTCTGTCCATGGGATCCACAGAGCACAGGAAGTGCAAGGAATGCACAGGAGCCACTCAGAATCTAGGCCCACGTGTGTACGTCCGTACCTCTATAGATGTGTACATGTATACAGTGTGAGCGCATCTTTTTATGTGTATGTTATAATAGGCAGCATGGGCAGTGGATATAATAGGTACAGCTGTCCCTGCCACCCGACACGTGGGCTGTGGTGCCCCCTCACTTCCACCTCCTCCCCTCCCTGCTCTGACCTTGACCCAAGTCTCCCAGAACTTGCTGCTGCTGCCTGGGGTGAATCTTCATTCTCTCCTCTCCTCTCCTCTCCCCCATCCCCATGCCCCCTTGGAGGTCCTCCCAGCTGCTGGCCAGGTCCCGCCTCACTCCCCACTCCCTGCGGTGTGCGTGTGTGTATGTGTGTGAGAGAGAGAGAATGCAAGTGGGGAGTCAGTGGCAGACATGCAGAGGCCAGTGGAGGTGATCCATGAGTAAGGGCAGGTCTACACCACAGCCGGGATCAACGCTCTGAGATCGATCCACCAGCAGTCCATTTAGCAGGTTTGTACTCTACCCCCGACCAGAAAAGTAAGGTAAGTCGACAGGAGAGTTTCTCCCGTTGACCACCCGTGGTGTAGACCCCTTGGTAACTCGACCTAAGGTACATTGACTCCAGCTATGTTATTCACGCAGCCGGCGTTGCACAGTAGCATAGGTCGACTTAACGCAGTAGTGTAGACATAGCCTAACTTTACACAGTGAAAAAGCCTTGCAGAGATCACTGAAAATGTTAAAGAGCCATTGAAGTGGTAATGAAGCCATTTAACCGGTATTTGCCATTGCCCAGGAAGCCTTTGGGCACATTCAGCTGGCTTTTATATTGTAGGAAAATGTGTTATTGGGGTTAAAAACAGTTTCCAAATGACAATCCTTCCACTATTCTCTGTCCCCAGAAGAAGTAACTGCTAACCTGGCTCAAGGAGGAGCTGACATAGCCAGTGAGTTTATTTCTTGATTTAGTCATTTTATTCAAATCCAGTTTAAGTAGATGAGTCTGGCAGGGAATTCTGTATAAGAAAGGTGATTAAACTACCACCTAAATGCAGGCTATCACTGACAAAGCACCTTCTCAAAAGGAGAGATTAGGCTTCAGGTTGGCGCAGGTAGCCTGGCTTTTCCTCTCTCTCTATACACCATACACCAAACTCCCTGCCATGCAGAGGAGAATCTATCTGACAATTGAGCCTGTTCAGTTCCCTTGGGGAAAGTTATTAGTGCTTTAAGGTGAAAAGCGGAGAGGGTTTCACGGGGTGGGGAGGAGGAGACAGCAGCAGGGTGAGGAGGCGAGCCAGCTGCACAGCAGTTGGTGGTGGGTGTCTTGTGGCAGGGGAGGAAAGGGTCTGGTGGGGATGAGGAGGCAAGCAGCAAGTGGGTGGGGGAGGAGGTGAGCAGAGGGGGGGATCTTGGGGGTGTGTGTGTAAAGGTAAGTGGCAAATCAGTGGTGGGTGTGGCCTGGGGCAGAGCAGGGGTGGAGTGTGGGTGGGGCTGTGGGCAGAAGAGGCAGGACAAGGATCTTGCCTCCCCCAGGGGAAATTTCACCCACTGCCCATGATAGACAGGGAGATAAAACACTACACCTGTCTCCATCTCCTTCCCCCACTTACTGGCAGTATTGTGAAGAAGGCTGCACTGTAACAACATGGGTACTGGTCCTACAAGATCTTATGTGCCTTCCGCTCCCAATGAAGCCTGATTCGCTTCTCACTTGCATCAGTTTTTATGCTACTGCAGCTCCATCGACTTCAGTGGAGTTACTCCTGATTTACACTGGAGTAAGTGCCAGGAGAATCAGGCCCAATGACTTCAGTTGTAATTGAGAGCACATTAGTACTCAGAGAAGCGCTCAGCACCTCAGAGGATCAGGCCCATTATTACAGTTGACCACACTGAATATTTATTTTTAAATCTGTAACAATAAGCACCTTCCTCGTTATGAACCTCACCAATACCTCACAAATTATATTTGTGTCCATTATTTTAATGAGCTGGGTTTTAATGTATCTTAAAAGCAAGCACACAAAAGTGGAAGGAAATGAGCCTCATAGGTGTACTGTCCTCAAGCATTTTTATGGTCTCTGATCAAAACTGAAATAGAATGGATGGTGATACACCACTTTTTCAATTATAACTGCAATGCAGAAGTGCTTTGGGGGACAATGGCAGGGAGCACTGTAAAGCATGTAAACAAGTGTATGTGTGTGTGTGGGGGAAATAAAAAATTCCCAAACTCAGCTTCTCAAGATCTGGGCTGCTGTCTTTCTACCAGAGTGGTATGGTTTCCTAATGGAAATCTGTATTAAATGAAGACACAGAATGCTTAACAAAATAGTGCCAAGAATATGCAAGGGTTTTAGTTTTGGGTTCAAAATATTTGGACAAGTCACTTTGGGCAAAGGCAGATGTAAATTTTCAAAAGTGATTCTAGATGCCTCAAATTTTGGCTGCCCAATTTGAGGTGACTTAAAGGGGCTTGGTTTTCAAAGGTGGGTTCTTGGTGTTAGTCTGAATATCAAGCTGCCCTTAAGGTGTCTCAAGCTGAGCAGTCAAAATTGAGAGACAAAATCATTAGATTCTTTTGAAAATTTAGGCCACAAAGCTTATACAAATATGAACAGTGCAAGATGGAAATTAAGGGTGGAGATGGTGCAAAATTTCATTGTGGGCATATCCTGAAGTCCTTACTAAGTAATAACAGAGGGGATTTAGCTCTATATTAACTTAAGTCCTGTTCCTGTAGAGAGATCCACAAGTACAGGCCTTCAGGGCTTCCTAACATATCACCCAATTCAGTGGAAGTCCATGGTTTCAGATCTCGGGGTCAGCTTTGCTCACACTATAATGGGACTTCTGTCTGAAGGAGTGAGTTAAAAACTTGTCTACATGGTGGGGTAATGCACTGTATAGGGGTATGATTTCTACAATGCACTAACCTATTGCACATTAAAGGTTCTCTAGTGCATTTTAATGCAGCATTGTGTTAAAGTGAACAAGGGAACCTTCAGTGTCCATACGGACCAATCATTGCACAACACAACAGTGAACTTTAGAAATCACACCCCCATAGAGTGAATTTCCCCACAAGCTCTTAGTAAGGCCCTCAGGATCTGGCTGTGTTTTAGCAATGGAGGGTATATTGACACTAGAGATTTTTGGGTTGCGATAGCTAATGCATTTGTATGTGCTAGTCTGGATACTCCACAACCATTTGTACTAAAACAAATGGTTGTGGAGTCTCACCACTTGCAAGTACAAACATGTTAGCGCCCTCAAATTAACTGGCAATCAATTAAGTAATTTGAGTGGAACTCCAGTTTTTTAAAAAATCCCTGTCCCTCTAAAGGAAACATACCCTTAGTTACCAGATGGAGTTGTCTTTTACCAAGTAGGGAGAAGTTAAACAGGTGTTATCTGAGGGACTTGGGTGTGTTAGGAGGGCCCCATGCAGTGCTGAACAATTCTGGTGAAGCAAACTATAAATAATACTTTATTTTAGAGGCCCCTGCTTGATGCTAACATAGATGTGTGACTCCTTTGGGTCTCCCTAAATATTGCTAGTCTCAGGCTTGCAGCATGGCTTCTGCTTTTTTCTCTACTGTCTCCTCTGAACAGTCCCCCCTGCCCCATAAGCAGAGAAGGACGTAGCCGGATGGGATTAATGAAAATGATATGGTGCTGTCCTAAAGACACTCTATCTACAGTCCCCTCCATCCAGGTCACCATTAGAGAGGCAGACACAGCACACCCTGAATTTGGACATTTGACTGTTTTATTCATGTACTGATTCAGGGGAAGGAGACTGTGATAGAGGGCAGGGGCACTGCAGGGTCCCCAGTAGACAAGGGGTTAACTGCAGCTTCACTTTCCCCTTCTCTTGCAGGAGAAAATGACTGTGGGTAGGGAGGGGCTTTGTGCCAGATGCTGAATGCAGGGTGAACTCCAGGTTGGGGAATCTTCCTGTTCTGTTTCTTTTGCATAGGTTAAGTTGTTTTGATTTATGTTGTGAAGGACATGCTCCTGCTGACTTAGTTCTGCTGAGTCACGCCCCCTATTTTCTTGAGGCGAGAGGAAAGAAAAGAGGAGAGGGAGCATTAAAAAGCTGAGCGGTAGGTGCGTGGGGGGAGGAGGAGAGGATAGCAGGACTGTGTGATAAGGATACCTAATGTTTTTCAAAGATCCTCCGCTCCTAGAACAGCTCCTGGGGGCTCTGCAAATATTTGCCTGCTCAACATGAAAATTGACTCTGCTCTATATTTTGTACCACTGTCATTTCCAGGAAAAACCTCTGCTCGAGTGTTTCTTCCCAGATAAACAAATTTTAGTAATTTCCCCTCCACGCGTCTTTGTATTTTGCAGCCTGCTAAGCTTTCCATGTACTGCACATTGTCTCAGCACAAACACCATTGCTTCCCACTCAGTCCTTGACCTGGCAGAAAAACACACAATACCCCTTCTTTTCATATGTCTAGAAATTTGCAGTTGTGTTCTGTACTGTACTACATCTGATTCACAATGACATCCCTTCTGAAATAACATGGATGCTGCCTTTCATTCCAGTGACCTTGTATTCCAACGGGGGACAGTTGAGCAGACACTTCCCCAGACATATTGACCAGACTAAAGGTCTCTAATACACACTCCTTCCTGTCACCCTTTTTTGTGCAGGATGATTGCTATGGATCTATTTTTTTCTCAGCATCCATCATTCTTTAAAAAAAAGACAATCATTTTGCCATTTAAAGTAACTCATTTCAAGCGCTTATGCAGCAGTTCTGTCAATCTCTATGCACTAGCCCTACCTAATGTAGTATAACATCTCTCAGCATCTCTTTGTTGGCTAAGCTACCGGATCAGTCACTTACTCTTACTGTCTTAGTCTCATATCAGTCACAAATGCTGCCAAAACAACTCTCTGCCCCTACTTAAACAGGGTACCATACACATGCTTTGGGCCCCATCCAGTGCTCATTAAAGTCAATGGAAAGATTCCAGTTGACTAAAACGGGTGCTGGAGGATTTAGTGCCAATTTATTGTGTGAACTCCATTTAATGAACAATGGTTCAAATGAGTTCTTTCTTCCAGTTTGGAACACAGCATATATCCATTCCCACATTTGCATTTGCAAATCTTCCTGTAGTATTACTGTCTTGCAGTTACGTTGATATGATTTCTGTCTTGCCCACATACTGAGGGTCTAACTGATTACCATATTGGGTCAGACTGGCAGAGACCCTCGGGTTTTTTTGCCTTCCTCTGCAGTATGGGGCATGGATAACTTGCAGATTTAAACTAGTGTAAATGGTGAATTCTCTGTAACTTGCGATCTTTAAACCAGGATTTGAGGACTTCAGTAACTCAGCCAGAGGTTAGGGGCCTATTTGAAGAATACACTGTAAAAACACTGCTGAGGTTCTGTGGCCTGCAGTGTTCGGGAGTTCAGACTAGATCAGCAGTTCTCAAACTGTGCGTCGTGACCCCGTTTTAATGGAGCCACCAGGGCTGGCGTTAGACTGACTTGAAGCCGGGGCCAAAGCTGAAGCCCAAGCCTCACCACCCAGGCCCAAAGCCTGAGCACCACCACCTGGGGCTCAGGCTTCAGCTTCAGCCCTGGGCATCGGGGTTTAGGTTATAGCTCCCTGCCCGGGGATGAAGCCCTTGGGCTTTGACCCCCCTCCTTGAGGTGGTGGGGCTCAGGCTTTGGTTTTGCCTCCCACTCCCAGAGCAGCAAGGCTCGGGTGGGCTCAGGCGTTGGTCCCCCCTCCTAGGGTTGTGCAGTAATTTTTGTTGTCAGAAGGGGGTCATAGTGCAATGAAGTTTGAGAATCCCTAGACTAGATGATCACCTAAAAATCTATGAGTCTATAACAGAGGTGGGTAAACTATGGCCCACGGGCTGCGAGCTCCTGCTGGGCAGTGTGGCTGGCTCCGGCCAGGCAGCACGGCTGCCAGTCATGGTACTCTGAGTGGCATGGTAAGAGGGTGGGGAGCAGGGGAGTTGGATAAGAGACAGGGGAGCAGTCAGGGGACAGGGAGCACAGGGTGTTTGGATAAGCGTGGGAGACCGGGGGGCCTGTCGGGGCAGGGTGTGGATAGGGGTCGGGGCAGTCACGGGACAGGAAGCAGTGGGGGTTGGATAGAGGGTGGGGTCCCAGGAGGTAGTTAAGGGCGGGGGGTCCTGGGAGGGGATGGTCACGGGACAAGGAGCATGGGGGGTTGGATGGGTCAGAGGTTCTGAGGGGGGCAGTCAGGGCCGGGAAGTGGGAGGGGGCGGATAGTGGGCGGGGACCAGGCTGTTTGAGAAGGCACAGCTTCCCCTACCCAGCCCCCCCATACAGTTTCAGAACCCCTATGTGGCCTTCAGGCCAAAAAGTTTGCCCACCCCTGGTCTATAAGATACAAAAGGATCCAATGCACTTTACTCAGTTGCCTGGAAACATGAATACTATGTGGTGATTGCTGAATAATATGCAATGGAGTTTGCATGTCCCTCATACTTCCAGTGGCCAGCAAACAGTTCTCATTGGCTGTTCTCTGAGATTTTCTGTGTCTGAAGAGGATTTAATTTACCAGTTGCAGAGAATCCAGAATGGATGGGGCAAATTTGTCCTCATGGTTCAAACACACTTTTTAAGGACTATGCTAAACAGACATCTACCCACTGCTCACTTCAGTCTTTACTATGTATTCCTTGTGAATGACACTGACAAAACAACCACCTCCTTGTGTGCCCTTCACACCGCCTACGCCATTGGCACTATGCTGCCTGTCATGCTGTGTCGCACTCTTTGGCATTTAGGTAGGTAAAAAACTACACCTGTCCAAGTCTCCTCTCTCCATTTCAGAAGTGTGTTGCAAGGAAGGCTACACTATAAAGACACGGAGCTTGATCCCTCCAGGTGCTAAGTGCCCTCAACACCCATTGAAATCAGTGGGCCTGATTTTCCTCTCATTATACTAGTTAAGATCCCTCCCTTCATCTTTTTTTTTTTTTTTTTACACCACATCATAAGATTTCTTGTGCTCATCTTCAAGACCCTGGACAGCTCTTCCCTTTGTGATGTGTCCACCCCTCCTACACCATCCCTTCCCTTCTCTACGTGGCCAATGCCAGTAGCCTCGACTGCAAGCAGACTTCAAACAGTTGCAGCAACCCAGATGTTCTCTGACAAATAGGCCTTGCTGCCTCCTACATGAAGTCTATGTTTCACTTACGGACGCAAAAACATCTTCATCCTGAGACTAAAGGTCGGAATCTATCAAATCGGGGTACTACTTGTATTGCTATACGGGTTAGAAACCTGGACCCGCTTACAGGCAAACTTGCAGCAGCTCAAGGCATTCCAATGCACTGTAAGCACCAAATCCTGAGCATAAAGTGGTTTGACTTTGTGCAAAAAGTCACAATCTCACAAATATCTGGCCTTCCTTCACTCACGCATTATATTCAAAAGCAGTATTGCATGTTCTTTGGCCAGGTTGCCAGGATGGGCCAACACACCCCAGCACACTATGCTCTCAAATTCTCCATTGACACACATAAGCATACCTGGTGCTGCCCCAGAGATTTGTGGATTTGAAAGATTGAGCCCTGTCTGGGAACTTCACTACACTACGCCTCATGTAACACCATCAACTGTGGTCACTGTGGCCGGTGCAATGGCCCTTAGGAGAGTATGATATTTGATGATGAACAGCCTTGACAGACTACCCGATCTCTCCTCCCACAATCATCTCGGTTCCCTCTTTCATGCAGCCCCCTCTGCATAGATCACCCTCCCTGAACTGACCTGTCAGGCTGTTCCCCTCTCCTCCTTCAAATTCCTTCTAGAAATCAGCCAACCAATAATGAATAGGCTATTGGGTGGTGGTTGTAGTTGATTTGCATGCATTTAATTTTTTTAATGTATTGTAACCTTTTCCCCAATCCTTCAGCTGTTGCTTGTTTTATTAGATTACAGGTGCTTTCAGACAGGGATGCTGGCTGCTTTCTGTGCACAGACCTTGGGCTTAGTGCATTGTGTGTATTGGAAGGATGAATAATAATGGCATACCACTTCAGTCTGTCACTCTAAAAATGTGGAACATCCTTAGCTCCCCATGGCTCTTATGCACCAAAGTCAAAGCATCTCACTACAGGTTCCCCATTTTGGAATTGCTCCATCTGCAAAGCATGTCCAAAGCCGCTTCCTGAGGTTAAAAAGGCCCCATTTTGCAGTTTAATCCATGTATATTGTTTGAGCAATGAACCCAAAAAGCATGTAGAGCTGGAGAAATGAATGTGCAGACTTTGTTTCGGAAAGCAGCCAGTCCAGGATGGCAGTTTCCATGGGAGTCTGCATAACCCTGCTCTTTGTCCCAGGATGCTGTAACACTGCTGGACAGGTCCTTTAAAGATACCTTTAACAGATGTGCTCTACTAAAGCACTTGTTAGAGGAGGTAATTGAAACTTAGCACAGTCTATCTCTATCAATGTTAGCAATGGTATATTCTGGAACTCAGTGTTACTGGATATCTTGCACACAACAGGGCCAAATTTTGCTCACATTCTCAGCGTAAACGAGAGTAGCAATTGCAGCATACACTCCAAAAGCACACTCTACCACTGGATAAGGGGAAAGCTTACACATAGATAAGGGGAAAACTGTTGCTGCTGCCTTCTCCAGCCTCGTTGTGGTACTGTATACAACCAATAGGAATAGGTGATTGCATTTAACCCTACCATGCTGCTGCTGTACTCGCCAATGAAGCAGAAATTGGAGTCATCGCCAAACATCCTCAAGAGATTGTGCTGATTTGTGCCTGACTCTCCTACCAGTGTTCTGGGGGCATTTGGCATATCAAGTGTCATTAGTTGCAGCTGCCTTGTCTAGCTCTTTTACTAGAGAAAAGACTAGTTTGGTAGCTTGGTTGTTCTTTGTTTCTTCACCCATCAGCCCCAATTTTGACTGATTCAAAGCAATTCTTCCCTCTCCTTTCTGCCCCAGACACCTGATGCCTCTTGTCTACTGATGTTTTCTGCCTTCCCTCACCTCCTCTTAGGCTCTCACACCTAATCAAGAAAAAATTCCATTAGCCCCCACCCCTACAGCCCTCACTAAACCCACCAGCCAACCAAAGAGAAACTCTAGAAACCATCCCCTTACCCACAGAAAACACTAACCACGGCAACAATATTGTAGGGGGACTGTCCCTTTAAGTCACTCCACTTTCTAGCCACTGAACTACTGAAATACCTACATTTCCAGCAGCCTCTATGCACTCTGCTCCTACCAGACACACATTTTCTTTCTTTCTGCATTGAGAGGCTGCATTCTGCAGCTCAAGGGCCTGATTCTGTAGTCTTGCTCCTGTCACACGGGCCAATTACTCACATGAGAAGATGTTACCTAGTGCAAATGAGGGTCTCTAGCATCTATCCCCAAGTGAATAGCCCACAAAAGTATACTGCAGGAAGCATAACTTAACCTTCAGCCATCCATGTTTAGACAGGTTTCCTCTTCCCTCAGGGTTCATCTGTGCCTCTATGGCACAAATCTGCATTTGGGTGGTGTGGAACCACCCTGCATTGGGGTACCTCCAGGAGGAATGACTCTCCGGCATACAGGAGCAGCACATCTTTTGCCATACCTCTTTATGGGGGTGCAGCATAGCTCATTCCTCCTAGTGTGCCAGTTACTCTCCACAGGCCAATCGGAGGGAGTGACAGTATGGTGAGGTCATGTCCCTGTTCTCCTTCCCTCTTTGGCGCTCTCCTTGCCCCTAGAAGGACAGGGAGGGAGCAATCCCTGTGCTGTCCTGACAGCAGGAGCAGCAATTATGCCTGAGCCATACAAGTGAGGGAATAGGGCTTCTTGCACCCTCACTGCACGCTGTGCGCATCCATGTTGCACAATGCAGCTTCCATGCGAAGCCGCTGAGCTGAAGAAATTTCCTTTTTACAGTAGGACAAAAAATCCAAACAATAATAAAATGATTTTATCACATCTTTAAAAAGAGCAGCAAAGAGTTAACCTTTTGCATTTCAACAATGTATTGCACAGACACTATGTCTGTGTGTGAGGCCAGGACCTAGATCTTCCTCCTTTCAAGTTCTCAGAAATACAAAAAAACAAACTAGCTCAATTCAGGGAACCTCAGGTCTTTATCATTTAGACAAGGAGACTCAAATACCCCTACAATATCTTGTAAAAGCTGCAGTTTGCCATACCAGAATGAAATCCATTAATTTCTTATGCACTCAACATGCCATATATGTACAGTTCTCTTGGATGTTAATGCCAGTATTATCTCAGATAACATACACTGAATAAGGTAAGCCAAATGTATCCCTCATACAACTCCTCTGAACTCACTGGAGTTACATCCGGCATCATTTTGGCTCATAGCATCAAGCTGTTTGGGGTTTTTTTTTACTATTGTCAGTGCCGTTTTTCCTAACCAAATGGATGTATGTTCCAGGAAAAATTCACATCACCCTTGCTAATTTGTGTCATGCACCAACTCTAACTGCACATTCCTGGGTGGATCATGGTAGGGTCATAATTAGAATGTGTTATACATCTGCAGTTGTGTTAAGTATAGGCAGAACATTCATTAATGGATTTCCTAGTGTCTGCATGAAGGATCTTCCCAATTTCAGGTAGATGTAGCACCTCATTGCTTCCTAATAACCTACTACTCATATATTCTTAAGATGGTCTTGGTCACTTCCTATGGGGCAGGTGTCAGTATCAGAGTCCACAATGGCATCATTGTTGACTGGCATGGCCCAGAGGCCAAGCATGGAAACTGTACCTTTTCTCCCCAGCTGGTGGGGTCTCTTCAAGTCAGGGCTGAGGCACAGCATCGCTGAACAGTGGAGAGGTTTGTCTGTGCTTTACATACTTTGTGGCTAAATACAGGACTTAACTTTCCAGTTCTCTTAACAATTTGCCAGGCATCAAAATTTAATTATAGAGGAGAAAAAAAGGCACACTGCATATCAATTCATGTGCTGGGTACCAATTTCATATGTACTATAGCCACTGTTCAGACCCAGGGCTCTCACTGTCTGATTCAAAAATTTTTATGAACTAATGTTTTCAAGAACAATTTTCTAAACAAAAGCAGCTAAGGTGAAATAAAAGCATTTAGAAATCAGTTAACATCTTATCCACGCTGCTTGTCATTTACAAGATGTTTTAAATACACCTGTGTATGTATATAACTATATATTGCATTATCAAAAATATTGATTTCATCTTGAAAAAAAATGTTCTAACATTTCCCTCTATTCCTGGTTGTCAAGAGGAATCGTTATTAAAGACATTTTAAAATAGTTTTCTCTGGATGTAGCGCTGGGTTGGCAGTCCTGGATACTGAAGCCCTCTGTTTAGCCATAGAACTGGTATAGCACGGACAGTCTTCCCTACCAAGATGTCTGCGCATTGACCTGATCTGACCACTTCTAGGAGTGAGAAAGTTCAGTCTCCATAGCTTACTCGGTGCTTGTCCTGTGCTGGGACAAACACACCAATCCGAATCAATTGTGGCAGAGGTGGGTTTTGTGCTGTCTAATGGCAGTGCAGGCTCCAGGTATACTGACACTCTAGAGGCAGACTGTTCTACCTTTCCTAGTTAAACAAGAAGCCCATCCTCTCTTTCCCTTCTCCTGTTGTCACTTGTCTCATCTTTCCCCTTTTTCTGTGGGAGAACTTTTTTTCCGGCTAGCCAGCCTCTGGTCTATATCCTTGGGATGAGCTTTTGATGCTCAGACCTGCACTCATAGGAAATCAGTGGAGTACTGCTATTGACTTCAGTGGGTGTGGGATCAGACCTCTGGAGCAGTGGGTCATGTGGGCCTGACCAGATTCTTTAACCTGCTACCCAGGCTATAGGGATGGGCTCCTGGAGCATGCTGGTTTTCTAGCTGACCAGCTGTTTTCTGCAGTGGAATCCTGTGGAGTCACAATTCCTTGCTCACGTGGAATCTGAGATACCTTGTTCCTAAAGCTACCCTTGTCCACTGGGAGCTGGTCTGAGATAAGCCAGCAGCAATCTGACAGTAACAATTTTTGATTACTCCTCACGTGGGCAGGCAACATACAGGTACATGACTTCATGTCTCAGTGCCAATCTCCTGAACTGTCCAGTCCTCAATACCATTTTACTTGAAATGGCCAAATTAATTATTTTGGAAACTTGATTAAGAACTGAGACGATGTACGTCAGGTTCTGAACCAGAGAGCACTTGTACAGGTGCATTATACACAACTGGAACTGTTTTTACATCCCACCCTCTCCCCCCTCATTAAAGAGAAGAAGAGAGACCCTTCATTAAAGAGAAGAGAAAAAACATTACCTATATGTGTAAAATACATGTCCTAATAAGAGTAGATCATAAGAAATCTCATGTTAATCCACATAGTTTAATAAAATAAGCTTCCCATGTATTTAAAAATTAAAAGTTCCACACCCATCACATACTACAACATTTAACTTCAATTAGAAATTCACTGCCTCTTTTTTTAAAGATAATGCCTGGAGTTTTTCTAAAGTTTTAGCAACAATTTTAGGAAGATTGTTATTTGTCTAGACAGAGAGGTTTGCCTAATGATGTAAAACAAGCAACTAACCAGAAATACCATTCAAAAGCAGAATTATTGTTTTGTAGATTTGGATCTGTAAAAATTCCTGTCCTTAATATAAATGTATTCACAGCACAACAGTGCCTTGCTCCTCTACACACACATTTATCTGTGAGAATATGTACCGTTTTACTGTACCAATGAAAGTGAGCCAATAAAAAAGTACTCCTGTATTGCAAACAACCAAAGTCTCTTAACATCAGAATTTTCTTGGAGTTCTGTGCAGTAGCTGGACCTTGGACATGTCATAAAAAAAAAAAGGGATCTCAGTGAACATACACTGCAAACGGGACTTGATTTTGGATGAGTCTTTTTCTAACCGTTGATCTATAACTATATGCACATGCAACACCCGCCCTCCTCTCCCACAACTGTCCTCCAGCGTAAGTGGCTCCAAGGGTGTTTGCTTTTTATTCTAAAATGATTTGGAGACAGAATAATTCCGCTCCATCCCTCGGAGTCTTTCCTTAAAGACTAAAAACTTTCTCCACTTGCTGGTTGAGTTCAGATGTCAGGAAAAGTTGATTGCTCCTGAACAAAAGGTCGCGGCTCTGCTTTTAAAATATACCGAGGCAAACCTCCTCTCTTAAGGGCGATCCTCTGGGGCCAAGCGGGGCCTTTGGGGTGTCGCTGCAGAGCCGGGCAGAGGGTGGCACTCACCTGGCAGCCCGAGGCAGAGCAGCAAGCTGTAGTATATGACAGGTACGTATCCCAAGCCACAGCCATACTTGTGGTGAGCCAGGAGGGAGCCGTTGTGGACGTGGATGTGATTGTACTCCATTGAGTTGTCCTTCTCCAGCGGCTGTTCCGTCAGCACATGGAGGGGCAGCGATGCTCAGCCTCCTCTCGCCCAGCATCAGCGACTGTGTGTCTTCGGCGCCCCCGCGGGCTCCTCCGCCCTCCCGCACCTGCTGCGCTCGGGATTGTCATCGGGAGCAAGCGCGCCCGGCCGCCTGCAGCACATGGTGCGCACACATGGCTGCTCCCAGCAACGCAGCGAGCGGGGGGGCGGCGGCACTGCTGCAAGGCTGCTGCCCGCCAGCCCGGGCTCACCGCGGGGTTCAGGTGCACAGCGCCAGGGGTGCATTGCAAGTGCCGCTTGGCGCCTGCCTCCCGGTCCCCTGACTGTGAGGCCCCGGGCCGGGTCCCCGCCCTCCTAGGGCCGGGGCTGGGCGTGCACCAGGCTCCCCCCTACAAACAAAAGCGAACAATAGCCCCCGTTCGCTGCTCTAGCACCAGGAGCCGCGTGCCTGCAGCTCGGCAGTGGGTGGCCGGCAGGGGGCTGGCGGCGGGCCCTGGAGGGAGGCATGGCTCAGCCTCCAGGGAGGGTGTCGCTGGGGTGCCTGGCCGCTGCTTTCCCCGTCAGGGCAGGCTGGTGAAACAGCGCCGCTTTCCCGCAGGGAGCCCCCCTTCCGCTGGCGGGGGTCCCGCTCCAGACCCCGGCCCTGCTGCTGCGCTCTGCTGCGGGGTAATGGGGTTTTGGCATCAGGCAGCGTCCTGGTGAGATTACATTAAATCTGCACAGAGCCCTTGTGTCATCCCAGTGTAGCGGGGTCTCCCCGTGACCCAGCACTAGTGACCAAGGACCAGCTCTCTTTCGGGAGTTCCGCGCCTGAATACCTGGAGGAACTGAGCCCGACCTGAGCTAGCAGCCATTGAAGTCAGTGGAGTTCTGCCATTGACTTCACTGGAAGCAGGATTGGACTCTAAAAGTTCGATTAAACTGGCGCGTTTATTTGCACTGTGGTTTGAAGGCCACCAGATTGGGTCAGTTGTTGGACCCAGAAGCAGGGTCCTAGCTAAGAGAATATTCTGCCACTCCTCCTGGAGAGCTCTTCTCCAAAAGCCAACAGCATGTGAAAGAGACCCCAGCTTGGCCTTCCTAGTGAAAGGGGAACAGATTGCCATAGGAGGGGGCATGAAAGGGGGAGGCTTTTGTTTTCAAACTTGCCAAACAAGTCAATTACATTTAAAGAAAAGATTGGGAGCAGGATTTACTACTGCTCTGCCTGTGTGTTAAGTTGCAACCCTGAGTTATGAATTGAAACAGGCTCTGGATGAGGTGATAAATGCAAAAAATAAGGGTTTACTCCTGTAAAATGGAAACACCAACTCAATATTATAGTGTCGGCACTGTCCCCACACTGCTGGAATATGGACTACATAGGTCGGCAGGGATGGAATAAGTAATCTACTCCTGTGAGTTAGGGATATGCCACATAACACATGGGGAAGAGCAAAGTGGAGCTCTTCCCAAGCACTTGAAAAATTAACTGTACCAATCCCCTTATGTTGTGTGCTCAGCTGATACCACACTTGGCTTTCTCTATATACAGGACAATGAATAGTACATGATATGTTTAATTAGGAAAGCATTTAGCCATATTTTTAATAGATAAACTAGGTGGAGTTCAATGCATTGTGGAAAAGCTAGGTATGGCTATATGTGAGTAGATCAGATAGTGGTATACTGGGGCATTTATGGAGCTAGAGATTAAGTAAGAATTGCATGGCATTCTTACTTCATGCAGAGAATGAGGCCTTGATCCACCAGAGCATTTAGGGCTCAATCTACTGCCCATCAAAGTCAATGGAAAGAATTCCATAGATTTCAATGGATCAGGCCTAAGAACATGCTCAATATTAAGCATGTGACTATTCCTGTTGAAGTTGATAGGACTACTCAGATGGAAAAAATTAAGCCTGTGCTTTGAGGGTTCTGGGCCTGAAAGACCATTAAGAAGCATTGCTTGTCCTACAGGCTGAGCATCTCACAGAATCAGATTGTAACTCCACAAACAAAAGCTATGTTTGGTGATTGCCCCAATGTGGCAGCTAACATTTTCACACTGAATTCTAAAGCACACCTAATGTAGGCTTATTTCATGGCTAAATGAATGAAATAGCATTGTTATTAGTAGGTGCACAGAAGTGTGCTGTGTGGTTTACAGACCAAAGATACTGTCTGCCCAAAAGACCTGATAATGTAGATTTAGATATAAGATAGTGAAGGAAATAAACTATAGTTGGGGCAAGGAGGGGTAGGTCAATAGTAAGATATTGTGGTTATTCAATAAAGACATGCATAACATGAGGGTTCCATCAGTTTTTTTTTTAAATGTGCTTTAATTTACTTCTGCTTGATAGCACAAACAGCAAGGGGCAATTGCTCTGGTCCTAACTTACTTACGCATGTGAGTTACTTTACAGCTGTGACTAGTTTTAGTAATTTCAATGAGATTGCTCATGTGTGTATACATTCTCATGTGCTTAAGTTTTTAATGGACTGGGACCCCTCTGATTACACACCCACACAGTTCTGTCTAGTATCACAAATTAAACAAACTGGGAAAAATAGAGGGGCTCTTTCCCCCAATATAGTCTTTCAGCTAGTGGCATCCTAAATGTAATTTTAAATGAAAGTAGGTTAACATTTTCCAGTACGATTTTTAAATTGTATCCCTTTAAAAAGGGACCTTTGGAAATGGCTTGCCCCAATGCCATCAAAAGTGCACACAAAAAATAGTATAATGTATGAGGATAAAATAAAATCCACAGCCTTGTTGATACATCTCTGCCTTATTTTTCCATATCTTGCATTTGAATTTTTTTATAGTCTAATTTTCTTCTTGAGCTACAGCAATAGGACTAATGAGGAGACATATCTCTTATTAGGTGCAGAAAGAGAAGAGGTGGTTCCTGGAATCTTCCCTGTAGGAATAATACATCAAAAGGGACTGAAAAGTATGACTCACCATTTCAAATATAATCTAGGTTTATCAGCAAAGAAACATACAAAAGGAGATGACAAAGGCGCAGTGTCTTGGCAATGCTGCAGTGGTAGAATCACAGAGCCTGACACACTGTGTTTACGCTTATCTGACTCCATTGACTTTTAATTTACAAGTGTGAGATCCATAGAATCAAGAGGCTGAGAAAACTTGTGTGTCCTTCTGTTTCCTATTGCTCATTTTCCATTGTTTTGTCTAGCCTACTTTTAAATGTTCTACATAATGGGGCTTCCCTTGAGAGACCATACTGATGCTTGCATTAGTTTCTTTGGAACTAATGCAGTCCCCAGTGCACAAGCCTAATAGATGACTGTGTTCTAGGGAGAGCCGCGGGAGGACAGAAGAGGAAATAATTATCTGCTATCCCTACACCTTTCCCATGGCTGCTGCTACAGCCTTAAAGCTGTGATAGAATCTGTATGGGTGGAGTAATCAGAATATCTGCATAGCGGCAGTTCCACTGGCCTTTCCCCTGTCTTACCCTTCCCCATCTACAAATGTGCTCCAAGTGCGATGGGACAGGAAGTCCCTGAACAGTTCACATGGTTCCCTGTATGGGTTACCAGAATCCTGCCCCTTCCTCAAAGAGGTGCTCAGATACTACAGTGTTGAGTGTGGTATAAAAATCTATATGGAATTCCTCACCAGCTCATAGCAGTGAAGCAGCCATCAGGTCCATCAACAGCCTGAATTTGCACACAAAATTGTTCCCTCTGACTCAAGTGTTGCTGTGCCCTGTTCATTGCTTCATTTCACCACAGAGGCAGCTGCGTTTTATGATGGGCAAAGAGCGCCCTAGATATAATGGGATAGGCTCTCAACTGGTGTAAATTGAGACAGCTCTACTGAAGCCAAGTACAGAACCTTCAATGCTTTGGGATATATCTGGATGAAAGGCCCTGCCTAAGTGTAAAGTTTATTTTTACCTTCACTGTGTACAAGAGCAGTCTGAGATTTTTGTTTTCAAACCTACTTTTTGGCACAAACTAAAGGAGGGTTGTTACCTCACCTTGACGCTGCTTTATTTGTCTTAGTCTTACAGATGCCTCATAGCACAATCTGGAGATGAACATATGTCCTCATGATACACATTGGCAATACTCGAAAACAACCATGTGTCTCTCTGTCATGGTGAATGTTTATTTATTCCCTTACAAGTTCACAGTCTGTTTCCAAGGGACAGCATCTGAGTGGATCAGAAAGCCTACGATCAGAGGAGCCTTTATCAGTATTGCATCCCTTCACTTTAGGCTATGTTCCAATGCCTGTGGAGTTGACGGCATGGTGCTTGCTGCATCTCGAATCATACAATTATTGCTTATAAACGGCCACATGCTCAGACATCGAATGACATTTATTGATCTTTCCCAAAGGACGGTTTGTTCTTGATATAACATGTTAAATAAGGGATGGATGGACTTAGCTTTTAAAATTCCAAAGCCACTGGAGATTTGTGAGGTTTCAGTTTTTCAAAAGAACTGAGCCTTCCCCTTCAGTTGACAACCACCAGTCTTGGGTGGGAGTGAAGATTTCAATAACAATTTAGTCAGACATTCCTTCAGCCAATCAGGATGTAGAGTGAAAGCAATGACAGCATCAAGAGGAAAGAGCAACAGAGTCTTTGAAGCTCGCAAGAGCTAAACAGGCAGTGACATGAGTAAGGAGATTGTATGGGAGGGGGTGTGACTGGAAGACTAATCCTCTGGAGTCTGATGGAAAAACAACTGCCTACCAACATAAGAGAGCAGCCAGAGGGATCCAGCTCAGATGAGCTGCTCAGAAGATAACAGCTGCAAATCTGATCTTTCTTAGATTATATTTTTCTTCCTTTTATCAGATTGCTGGATATCATCTCTCTGCAGTGAAACCTGTACACTCTTGTTAGGCAGTCTCTTGTCTGAATAAGCCTTCTCCCTCAGTTATCCCCAAACCATGGGAGTGCATTTCTACTTCACCTATATGAAAAGGCCACCTATGTCACACAGATTTCTCTTGGTCCCTTAAGGCAGGTTTTAACAGGTGGGAAAAAGGGGCTTTCCTTGTGTTCTTGTAAAAATCATTCACAAGAAGACAAGGTTTTTAGAAGTTCTTTACTGAGGCTCCTGTTAAGGCCTCTGAATGGACAAGTTCCATGTTTAAAGAGAGCAGAGGCAAGATTTGGCTCTTTTTAATGTGTGGAACTGGGGCCATGCTACTGGCTGGCTATGAAGGAAGGCTGCTGACACAGAGGCCTGTTTGTCATGGCTCTCCCAGCTTGTGCAGTACATGTTCACAACTGGACCAGGAATGGTCCATGTGGCTCAGACTGAGTTTATGTTGTTGTTATTATTGTTGCCTTCTCTTTGGAAACATTATGAAGATTATAATGTTACAATTTACACTAACTGAAGATCTAGCTCAAAGCCTTTAAATGCATTTTTTGGTTAAAATTTAATGCTTGATTCTTTTTTTATTCCTTATTTCTGACCTATCCTCTTGGTTCCAATTGAAAAAATGGCTTGTACTTCATTTGAGGAGTATTTCAAGAACATTTTCCATGGGAACCAAAAAACAGATATGATAAACCTCCAAACATGAGATTTAGTCTAACATCTGTCATTTAATGAAATGTTACAAAACAAAACAAGTGTGTGAGTGTGTGTGGGAGTGTAATCCTGTTTTGTTTGTGTTATCCGAAAGGTGACACACCTGACTTTCTGAATGTTATTTTTCAGGAGACACTGAAAACGTGCAGTAAAAATGTGTGCTGGGATAAACAAACCTGACCCTGCCAACTAGCACTGGGAGTAGGTTTGTGAGGTTCTTGTAACATGTCAGCACATCTGGGTACTCTGTGTAAGGGGATTATAGTTTACAACAGAAGTGAGAGATTTCTGGGGGAGGGAGGAGAAGATATGCAATTATGAAGGGAATACTGTAGTGTAAGGTCCTGATCCAGCAAAACTCTTAAGCATAGTGCTTAACTTTAAGCACGTGAATTGCCCTACTGAAGTAAATGAGACTGCTAATGTGCTTAAAACTAAGCAGATTTAATTGCCTTGCTGGACTTCGGCCTACATAAATTATTCAGGTTAAAATGAAACTGTACACCAAATATTTCAAATGATCTGGATTAAATTCTTCTCTGTGTATATTTCATACATACCAAAATGAATGGAAACACCATCAGTTTCCATTCACAGAGATATTTTGTAATTCTTCTCCCCGGATTTTTTATCTAATAATAAAATATTTGTGTGATTTAAAAAAAATTAAAAAGGATATGTTTTGTTCAATACAGCCAAAAAGTGAAGCCACCTAGAAACTATGATTGGCTGGAAAACAAGAGTTCTGTTTTGCAAACAGTTTTGAGGTTGCAAAATTAGTTTGCATGGGGAGAGGAAGAGCATGTCTAGTGGTTAGGACGCTCACCTGCAATGTGGGAGACCCAAATGCAAGTCCCTGCTCTGCCTAATTGAGAGTGCAGACTTGAACCTACATCCCAGGTGAGTGCCTTAACTAGCAGGCTGCATAATCAGTCTTTCTCTTACTCGGTTCTCCTACTGGAGCTGTTCCACTTTGTAGGACTAATTAAATATTATTTGGGCCAGAGAGAGAGTTTTGTTGAAACAAATATGTTTCCACGAAAAGTTTTGGTTTTGATGAATCAGCATTTTCCACTGAAAAAATTCATGACTACCTCTACTTCTATAAATAAAAACGAAACTGTGACAAGTTTAATTTCATTGCCTGAGATACGTGAAATTCAGCCAGTGAATATCAAGATATTTTCTCTTCTAATAAATTTAGTAATTTATTATAAACATCAATAAGGATATTTTTTCTTAAGAAATACTTGATTTTTAATTTGACAATATTCTTTGAGGACTACAGTGCAAAATCTTGATATTGCTCACAGGTTAGTAAGTTATTAAAAATAACCTGCCTTTTAAATGAAGTAGTTTCATAGGCTAACTTTCTCCAGAGAAGGCAGAGGAATGCAATCTGATAAATTAAAACCTTCAATCTCTTGTCTATATTTAATGTAAAAGAAGCTTCAAATCAAAAGCTAGCAATTAACAACATAGCAAAATGTTCATGTACCTTCATGCTAACCAACCATTTCAATTTCCACTTCAGCACCAATTTACAAAGTTACATACTTTATTTTTGGTGTAGAGTTGTTAATGCAAACAAAATGATCAGTCTTTTTATTTAAATTCCTGTTTAAATATGATGAATTTAAATAATTGTGTGTGTGTGTAGGGGGATGTTAGATCTTCTCTTCACTCTAGGAAGATGTAAAATCCTGCCCCTTCTCTACTTGTTGATTTCTTTGCATTACTGGGAGGTGATCCGTAAAGAAGTGAGTGAAATCAATGTGCCCCGGGAATGGTTTCTGTGTGAAGGTAATGGACATCTACTGGCAATGACACTTTTACAGAGAGGGTCTTGTCAGCAGCTGTGACTCTGCCATTTGGGTGTTTGTCACTAACATGCACAGATATGATCTTAGCAGCTGCAAAAGCTTGAGTGCTATAGGCAGCTTCTCCACCAAGCGTGTGAATCATTTAGTTCTGGGGGCATACTGAAATTGAAAGTATGTATCCCAGTAATACCTTAATTTTCAGTATGTAGGGCCAGATTCTCTGGTGGTGTAAAATGGCATAGCTCTGTTGAAATCAATGGACTATGCTGATTTTGGGTCTGATCTTGCACATTTAAATCAATACTAAAACCCCGACTGACTTAAATGGGCACAGAATCAGACCCTTATACCAGCTGAAGACCTGTCCTGGAGAGAATAAGATCTTTTTTCCATTTAAAATAAGTTGTTATGCTCCATGTTAATTAACTTAATAAAAGACTCTGACCACCCAATTCCCTTTTGTGGTCTTTAATACACTTAGCTAGAATTAAATGGTGCTACCATAATAAAACAAAAATCTGGAGCAAAATACCTATAAATTCCTTCTCTCTCTCCTCACTTCTCAGCAAACACAATCAAGAAATCTTTTAAAGGATGGGTACTTTAACCTAATAAAAATACAGAGTCCATCTGGCTCTCCCCTCCCAACCCCCACTTATAAAGAAGTATTTTCTACAGTTTTATGGAGGAAAAGTCTGACTCTTGATGCTGAAGCACAATCCCAATATGAATTCACCGTTTCTTTTTTGGTAGGTGTGACAGAAAAAATGGTGCTTGCTCGAAACACGATGGGGGTGCTTCTGATTTCATTTGAAACCATTTCACATTGGTGCAGTTCCACTGAGTTTGCAGATATTATTCCTGATTTACACGTGAGAAAAGACTCAGGCCCAATTTAGCCAGAATTTCTCTGTATTATATAAGGAGTGCAACAGGAAACCAACAACAGGGGAATCTAGTGCAATCAGAAACCATATAATGCAGACTCTGTCATTTTCAGGTAGTACTAAACATCTGTCTAAGCGTCCATTGCAGGTAGAACAAGCAGTTGCCTAGGGGAAGTGCAGCAAGACTAGTAATGTATATAAGCCATGAGACCAGAAATATTTTTTATTGAATTCAGGTCACTTTACAGACAGCTGTGGTCTGATCTCCTTATGTATCAGAGGGGTAGCCGTGTTAGTGTGGATCTGTAAAAGCAACAAAGAATCCTGTGGCACCTTATAGACTAACAAACGTATTGGAGTATGAGCTTTCGTGAGTGAATATCCACTTGCATCTGACGAAGTGGGTATTCACCCACGAAAGCTCACGCTCCAATACGTCTGTTAGTCTATAAGGTGCCACAGGACTCTTTGCTGATCTCCTTATGTTTATTCCAGAGGTCACCTATCTCTGTCTTCAGCAGGAGGAAAGGATAGACCAAGTAGGAAATCAGAAGGAGAGAGTAAAAAAAAAGTTAAAATTGAATTTGTCAATATCACCAGGAAAATGGTGCAATGTCAGTGTAGCAGACCATGTACAACAGTCAAACAACGACCCATGTCTCCAGAGAATAGTAGAGCTGCATTCTGCCTGTCTTAGTCAGAGTAGCAATTTCATTGGCTTCAATGGATGAGTGAGGAGAGCAGGATTTGCCACTTAAGCAACTGTAGATAATTTTGTTGCAGCATCTCACATTTTATTTTCACCCAATTACTTCAGTCAAGTCTGTAAAATCCCTGCAGTTTTGAATGAAGAATTATTTACTCTTTCCTAGAGGCTGACAACTGTTCCTCCTACAGTCAGCTATTGCCCTGCAGGAGAGATTTGGTTTCCCTGTTGGTCCTGCTGTGATTGTCTGGGGATACATATATCTAAGGCAGAATTTGATGCCAAAATTCTTTTTAAAAGGGTCTCATGTTTTGTCTGACTTGTATAAGTCCACAAGGGCACTTGATGATATATGGAATGTGGTAAGATTACATGACAAAAGTGGTTGCCCTTGATAATATTGGTGCATTGGGCACAGTGTAGACAAGGACATATGGCAGTGATTTTCCTACCTTGAACTTGAAAGAAAAAGTCGTGATTTAATTTTACATCATCGCCCAGAGGCTCTTGCTTTTGCTCTTTATTGCTCCCACAACACCATGATAAAAACATACACTAAACTGCAGCCTTCAGTAATACAGTCTGTGGATTTTCCAGATGCAAGGTCATACCGTGTTCAGTAGTGGTCCCTGCAGTCCATCTTCAGCACTGCTTTAAAAGCCGGGGACTGCTACTGACTCTTCTCTCCTTCACTACTGCTCTTCACTACCTGACAAATAATAATAGGATTTAGCACTCAAGTTACTGATCTCCATTCTTAACCTTAACTCACATTTAGCTGTTTTTGGCCTAGGAATACTAGAACGCTTCCACTGTTACGCAGCTTTTCTTCTAGATACCTGACAAAGAGGCCAACATTTTCAAGAGTGGCCACTGGTTTTGGGTGCCTCAATGTCAGCATGTTGCACCTGATTTTCATAAGTAATGAGCACTCACAAATCCAGTGGAAATCAGTAGCTGCTGCAGGTAATCAGTGTGTCTAACATCAGACCTCAAGTTGATAGAGAGCCTGGCTTTTAGTTCTGAAGGTTAACAAGCACAGGCTTTTTTGACCAACGGTGGAACTAAAGTCCAGAGGCTATGGTGTCCAAGCACCCTCAGCTATCTAATTAAGGGACTATTGTTGGGAAAGTAGCAGCGTATGACAATTTGAGATGGAGGTGGGTGGGTTTCTAAGGCAGCCAGGAATACAAAAGTTCCCCCAGGTTCTAATGTTTTTATGGCAATGTACCTCTTTCAAACAGGGGGAAGCAGGTATTTCCCCTTAAGTTGGCAGCATATCCTCCATTTTACTCAGATTGAACTTCTGCAAGTTTTCTTATCCAAGTCACCATCTTGGCATGGCAATGGGAAAGCAGAGGTACAACATGGTTCAGGTCTGAGGAAAAGAAGTCATAGTGATGAGTGGCTTCTACCTATGGATGATGCTGCAGAGCAGACAATATCTCCCTGTCTCCCCCAGCTGCCTCACATAAATATTGAACAACAAGGGTGACACAATAGAAATCTGAATATTACAAAAGGCCAGATCTAAAACTTAAAGTTATTTGGAGGCTTTACATTGACTTCCATGGGCATTGCATTAGGGGCTCAGGGAATATGGGCAAAAACAGATTTCTGAGGAGAGAAGGCTCTGTTGAGCTATAGCATATTCTAGCCTTTAAAAGAGTGAGAGAAAATATTTTGGGGGCTCTTCTTCTCTTGTATGATATTGATGGTGAATATGAAAGTGAGTCTTCTATTAGCTGCTGAAATATGTCACCATCTGTAGGATTCTATTTTGTTTGTGAGCACTTGTTTTCTTTTAGGTTTGAGGGAGCCGCTAGTTGATGAATTTCAAAGACATTTGCTTTTGTAATTTTGTGCCTAATTGTTTTATCGCTGTAATTGTGTATTGTCAGTTTTCAGGATTTAATCTAACTTGGGCATTCACTGGCAGTTAGGTCACTGCAGATTCTGTGCACTCTGAGAGTGACTTTCTGGTAAATTGCAATCAAGTCTTCAGGGAAAGACAGAGACTAGGGGAAGGTTATTTTCATCAGCATGTTCCACTTAAAATGTAGCTTTAAACCTGCTTTGGAAAAATCACACCACAATCTCAAAAAAGCTAGTAGAATGTATCATTTTATTTAGCTGATCATTTGAAACTGCTAGGCATCTGACTAATGAAATGAGCTGTACATGAGTCAAGTCACCTATCCTGTTTTACAAATGCAATTTTTGCATTGATTAGCATCAGTTTAATAGTGTGTATTATACTTGCTTTTTGAAAACTCTTCATTTGATTCAGGAGGGCCTGTGGAAGGGTTCATGTGGGTCGGCACCACACCTAACACCAGACTGGTATCCAGTTTCTGTAAATATTGATTTCTCTTTGAGGAGGTTGACTCTAACTTGTTTTTAATTAGCGATGGCAGATGTTCAGCTGGAGGAACGTCTTAAGAATCATTATTCTAATAATGTTCTATTAGCTTTTAAATCTTCCTCTTCATGTAAATCTGTAATTAGTGTGTTCTGTCTGTCAGCCATATTCTACTACAAATTCAAGCTGTGAACAGATAAACCAGGGCGTGCAAAAAGCTGCAGAGGTTCTAAAATAAATCTTATGTCTCTGCTCTTCCTGTAACTGTACTGTAAGGCTGACAATGCAGCTCTACTCTGTTGTTCTGCTGCATGATCCCCCATCTCCTCTGAGCCCACTGAAGACCTTCTCCAGGGGGTGATGGGACTGTACGTTCAGAAGGGCCACACTGGTGGCAGGGAGGGACTAGAGAAGTTAAGCAACATTTTCCCCACAGACACAGAGCAAAATTCAAATGCAAAAGGGATTCAGGTTGATTGTGGTGTTCCTCATGGAAGAGATTGAACTGAACAGCCACAATAGGAGGGTCAGTAATAGCTTGGCTGCCCCAAAGTCATTTCGTTGGGTTGGGAGGGTGTCATGGTATAATTCCCCACTCTGAACCTTAGCGTCCAAAAGATGGGGTACCAGCATGAATATCTCTAAGCTCAATTATCAGCTTAGTACTTGTAGCGCTGCCACCAACCAGGAATTCCAGTGCCTGGTACACTCTGGTCCTCCCAAAACCTTGCCCGGGGACCCCCAAGACCCAGACCCTCTGGATCTTAACACAAGGAAAGTAAACCCTTTCCCTCACCGTTGCCTCTCCCAGGTTTCCCCTCCCTGGGATACCCTGGAAGATTACTGTGATTCAAACTCCTTGAATCTTAAAACAGAGAGGAAGATTCACCTTCCCCCCTCCTTCTCTCTCCCCCTCCCAGACTCTCCCTGAGAGAAAAAGTAATCCTGACACAGAGAGAAAATTAACCTCTCTCTCCTCCTTCCCTCCTTTCTCCCCACCAATTCCCTGGTGGATCCAGACCCAGTCCCCTGGGGTCTCACCAGAATGAAAAAACAATCAGGTTCTTAAACAAGAAAAGCTTTTAATTAAAGAAAGAAAAAACAGTAAAAATTATCTTTGTAAATTTAAGATGGAATATGTTACAGGGTCTTTCAGCTATAGACACTGGGAATACCCTCCCAGCCTAAGTATACAAGTACAAAGTAAAATCCTTTCAGCAAAATACAAATTTGAACTCCTTCCAGCCAAATACACATTTGCAAATAAAGAAAACAAACATAAGCCTAACTTGCCTTATTTACCTAGTACTTACTATTCTGAGTACATAAGAGCCTGTATCAGAGAAATTGGAGAGAAACCTGGTTGCACGTCTGGTCACTCTCAGAACCCAGAGAGAACAACAATCTAAATCTAACAGCACTCACAAAAACTTCCCTCCCTCAAGATTTGAAAGTATCCTGTCCCCTGACTGGTCCTCTGGTCAGGTGACAGCCAGGCTCACTGATCTTGTTAACTCTTTACAGGCAAAAGAGATATGAAGTACTTCTGTTCTATTAACTCTTATTTATCTATTTATGACAGAGGGTCATTCCCTCTGACCTTGTGACTGGAGTGAGCCTTTAAACTGTGCTTCTTGTGGATCTCTGGCGTTTTCCAGGGAGACTGCCATCCTACAAAAGAGATGGATGATATGATGGACATGGCAGTTAGATACATGTGATGGGTATCCGAGGAGGGTATTTTTTCTGTTGGAGGGATGGTGAGGTCTTATGTTCCCAGCCATCTTGATTGTACCTCCTCTTTTGTTGTTGTTGTTGTTTTATTGTACTTATATTAAAACCATGATTTCTCTCCTAAATCCTTGTTTATCTGCCTGATAAATATATTCATTGCTGGATTCCCAGAGTAAGGGGCTGACTCAACATTGAATTATTTCAGTTTGACACCAGTGCAACTTCATGGACTTCCATGGACTCTGACTGGTGTCAAACTGGCAGTGTTTGACACAGGCCCATGGTGAATATTTGTTTTTTAATTCAAATTGTTTTGTTGTGTCATCCAGTTAACTCATTTCTTTAAAAAAAGACACTGTTTCATACTGCCTTTCGGTGGCAGATTCACTTTTACAGATAATAATAGTTTGCATACACTGTACCTAGTGCATTTCATCCATAGATCCCAAAGGAGAGATAAGTGTCATTATTTGGGGAGACGGAGACCTGTTACTTGCCCAAAGTCTATCAAGTGATGTATAGGTCTGGTGCTGGCCCTCTGCAGAGAAGTGAATTTCCCCTAGTGAGTCAGAGTATGTCTATACTGCAATGCTGGAGTGTGATTACAGCTCATGTAGATGTACTGAGCTGGCTTTAATCTAGCTATCTCAAGTACTGGAGCAGTGAAGCACTGGCAGCATTGGCTCCAGTGTGGGCTAGCCACCTGAGCTATTACCCAGGGTTCTAGGTGGCCTTGTGCAGCCTGCGCTGAAGCCCATGCCAGTGAAATTTTCACTGCTCTGGTACCCAAGCTTGCTTTAATCTAGCTAGCTGCAATCACACCCCCTATTGCAGTTTAGACATAGCCTCCGTGTCTGAGTCAAGAGTAAAACACAGGTTTCCTGCTCCCACCCCAGTTAACTGGAAAACAGTTGCCCTTTCTACACTTTAAAGATCTTCCATGTTTAGCTGAATGGTTGGCCATAGTGATCGTTTGCCATTGGGCCTGTTCCTGTGCAGCTGCAAAGGCTTGATGGGCTGAAAGTCCAACATCAGAACAGACTTGTTGCACCCCATAATAGGGGGTCTGCCTCTGGGCCACCTCCAGCCCTTGGGTGGTGGGATTTTATTCTGGATGTTTCAAGGCACCTGGAGAACGGCATTCACTGGAATGTCTTGTGGCATTCTGGTGATGTCTGAAAAGCGTAAGACGCTGGCTGTGGACAATGGCCCTAGTAGTCTGTAGACTGGAGCAATCATAAGCATCTGCATTATGAATGAAATCATTCCACTTTATGCCTAATATAGCACATTAGCATTTTGTGTAGAAAGACTCCAGGTTTGCCCAGTCTGAGCAGAATAGTGTCCACATTTTGCAACCATACAGAAGTACAGAGAGGATATTGCTTGAATAGAGTCTGAACTTAGTGGCCATGCTGAGAAGATGTTGGTTCCATATTCATTGTGAACAACCCATGGCAGATGCTGCAATACCAATCTGGCGAAGAACCTCCATATGAGAGTTGGAGGAACTGGTGAGAATCCAAATAGCAAAAGCTGGAGACTGCTTCAATGGTTTCATTATTCAAAGAGATTGGAGTCACGGGTGGACCTGATCCTACGTTTTTCAGCTTTGTCTTTGACCACAAAACATGGAGGCTGACCTTGGCCCATGACTCCATTTGCTGGAGTGTCTCGCAAAACCTGTCGGGGCTCTGTACTAGAAGAACTGTCCCTCCAGAGTCTGACCTGTACCTCATTGTGATGGAGTGGTGTAACATCTGAAGTAGGGGATTGCTCGTTGGAGCATGCTGTCAGCGATGAAGGCTGGTCCAAAATAGTGCATTGGTCATTATGCGAGGTGGACAAGTCCAAGAATCTGAAAATGATGGCTAACACAAATGACAAAAACACAGGACAGCAGCTGTGCCTAGCTACTGGAGGTGAAGAAAGTTGCCAGGAAAGACTCAACAACTCAGGTTGCACAGCACTGGTAAACCAGGAAAAGGTTCACATTACTGCACCTCTATCTCATCCCAGTGGGACAAGGTATTCTTTGGGACAATCATTCGCTCTTGCTTTTGATCAACATGAATAACAATGTTCAGCACCAGGAGTTAAAGCCCCTCCTTACTTTCAGCTGCTGATGTCTTGCCAGTGCCGTCTTCCCCTGGCACAAATGTGATAGTTTCATACTAAAGCCCCCCTGGAGACAAGCATCCTCTGATGTCAGTAGGTGCGTCTGCATTATATCGTGACAAGGTATTCAATCATAGCTGGGATCTCTGCCAATTCATCAAAATTGCAACCTGGAATGTTGCAACCCTTTACAGGCGTGATAATCAGGCCACTGTCTCACACAAAATGGACAGTCTTTGCATATTAATCACCTGAGTAGTAGTGCAGCAGGCCCACTCCCTGAGAATTTAGGCTGCAGCAGGCCAGTGGGCCTGCGCAGATGAACAGCCAATAAGGAAAGGGCTTATTGGGAGCCAATCAGGGCCCAGATTGGAGACAGCCAATCAGGGTCAGGCTCAACCCTATAAAAAGTTTGCTCAGGGAGAGGAGAGTTAGTCTGTCCCAGGCCTTTGAGAGGGAAGGTCTGTCTCCAGAGCGGGAAGACTAGCACCAGGGACAGCGCAGTGCTGGGCAAGCCTGGTGGGGGCAGCAGAAGGAAACTCCAGCCTGGTGTCTGCCAGGTTGCAGGCCCTGAGGGGAAGGGCCTAGCCGCTGCGAGGGGCTGAAGAGGAAGCGGCCTAGGGATGTGGACAGACAGAAGGAGAGAAGGATGGCTGCCACTAGAGGGTCCCTGGGTTGGGACCCAGAGTAGTGGGCGGGCCTGGGACCCCCTTCCCCCTTGCCTTACATCCAGCCAATGGGAGTAGCTGTCTGGGGTTGCACCAACCACCTGCCAAGAGGGATGTGACTTTGGGGGTGCAGTTGCCCACATTGGCCAGGGTGTAGGGAGGCAGCTGATTGACACACACCCCCCGGAAGGGGGTGTGGATGGACTAAGGGGCACTGCTGACGGGCAGTGGTCCAGAAGAGGATGCCGCGAGTGGAGAGCGACGCAGGATCAGATGGCAACCAAGGGTGAGACAACGGGCGGGACACCACTACGAGAGGGCACTCCACTGGACTGAGCTAATTCCCAAGGACAACCAGCAGGAGCCACTGCAGTGGTGAGTCCCAACCGTGTCACAACCAGCCTAATGGAAGGCAGGTTGATAGATCATGGGTGCCATGAAGCTGAAAATTCATTATTCTACAATTTAAAGATGCTTTTCAATATTTGAGATAATGCAGGTGACCCAATTCCCATTTTTTTCACAATAGAAAATGTTCATTTGTGTCATCAAATATAAGGGCACTTGTGATCATGTCCGTGTAGTTAATATTTCACTAGAGAATTTCATGTTTAACTTCTTTGGTGTTCAGGCTTAAACATGCACATATGGAAATGAAATAACCAGTTCTAAAAGCTCACTCTATAACTCTAGAAAGAGCCAGAGCTGGAGTTGGGTAAATCTGAAGTCTTTCTTTGTAAAATCCTTATTTCTAGCCTGGTTGTTTCTTAACTTCCCATGAGTCCTGATTCACAAGGATTTCCTGCTTTGCTGTCTTCCCATCATAGTGTTTCATTATTTTTATTTTTTCCTGAGGAGATAATTTATACTTATTGGGTTGATCTCAACAAATAAAAAAGGGTCTATTCTTGATGTGCCCAATAATCTCTTCCACAGACCACTCTGAGTTTTAGTGGTCCCTCCACATACATCTGGAAATGTTAATTCTGGGGAATTTATGGGCCTGATTCTCTCATTTTACACTGGAGTAAATCAGGAGTAGCTCCACTGAAATCAATGGGCAAGATACTCAGATGCTATAAATTGGCATCACTCCAGTGTCATCAATAAAGCAATGCCTATTTACAACACCTGAAGATCTGGTCCAATGGATTTATTTATACCCTGGTATAAGAGAAGAATCTGTAATTTGTCCCTCTTTTGCAGGAAGATTACAGGTAGTACTTTTCAAATCTAAAATACGTGTTGATGGTGATACTCTATAAATGCCCAGAATAATATAGAATCATAGAAATATAGGGCTGGAGCAGACCTCAGTAGGTCTCTAATTCAGTCTCCTGCACTGAGCCAGGGCAAGTATACCTAGACCATCCAAGACAGGTGTTTGTCTTCTAACCTGTTCTTAAAAGCATCCAGTGATGGGGATTCCACAATCTCCATAGGAAGCCTAATCCAGTACTTAACAATCTTTATAGTTCAGAACGTTTTCCCTAATATCCAAACTAAATCTCTCGTGTTGCAGAGTGACCCAATTACTACTTGTCCTTCAGTGGACATGGAGAGCAATCAATCATCACTCTCTTTGTAACAACACTTAACATATTTGAAGACTGTTATCAGGTCCCCACTCAGTCTTCTTTTCTCCAATGTAAACGTGCCCATTTTTTTTAGCTTTTCTTCATAGGTCATGTCATGTTTTCTAAACTTTCATTTTTGTTTCTCTCTTCTGAACTTTATCCGATTTCCCCACATCCTTCTTAATGTGTGCTGGCCAGAATTGGACACAGTACTGAGCTGAGGCCTCACCAGTGTTGAATAGAGTGGGACAGTTATCTCCTATGTCTTACAGATGACAGTTCTGTTACTATGCCCCTGAATGATATTAGCCTTTTTTGCAACTTCATCACATCATTGCCTCATTCAGTTTCTGATGCACTATAACCTCCAGATCCTTTTCAGCAGTACTACTGCCTAGCCAGTTATTCTCCATTTTGTAGCAGAGCGTTTGATTTTTAATTCATAATGATAGTACTTTGGACTTGTTTGTATTGAATTTCATCCTGTTCATTTTAGACCAATTATCCAATTTGTCAAGGTGATTTTGAATTTTAGTCCTGTCCTCCAAGTATTTGTAGCGACCCCTCCTAGCTTGGGGTCATCTGCACATTTTCCACTCCATTGTCCAAGTCACTGAAGATATTGAATAGTACCAGATCCAGGACAGACCCTTGCAGCAGCCCACTAGATATTCTTCCCCCAGATTGGCACTGACCCATTGATAACTATCTTTGAGTTCAGTCTTTCAACAAGTTGTGCACCCACCTTATAATAAATTCATCTAGACCACATTTCCCTAGTTTTTCTTATGAGACTGTCACATAGAACTATGTCAAAAGCCTCAGCAAAATCATGTCTACTCCTTCCCCCTATCCATTAGGCCAGTAACTCTGTCAAAGAAGGAAATTAGACTGGTTTGGCATGATTTGTTCTTGACAAATTAATGCTGATTATTACTTGTTATCCAGATGCTTACAAATTCATTGTTTAATTTGTTCCATTATCTTTCCAGGTATTGAAGTTAGGCTGCCGGTTTATAATTCCCCAGGTCCTCTTAGTCTCTTTTGTAAAGATGGGCATTATGTTTGCTCTTTTCCAGTCCTCTGGGACTTTACCCTTCCTCCTGGAGTTCTCAGAGATTGCATCAGCTAAATACCTTAGGATGAATTTCATCAGACCCTGCTGACTTGAATACATCTAATATCAAAATATTCTTTAACCTGTTCTTATTCTTTAACCTGTTTTCCTATTTTGGCTTGTGTTCCTTCTCCCTTGTTGTTAATGTTAATGGTGTGGAGTATTTAGTGAAAACTGAAGTAAAAGAGGCATTAAACACTTCAGCCTTCTTGATGATGTCCATTACTAGCTCTCCTCCTCACCTGCTAAGTAGAAGAGCTACATTTTCCTTCATCTTTCTATTGCTTCTAATGTATTTATAGAAGCTCTTCTTATTCCATTTTATGGCCCTTGCTAGGTTTAACTCATTTTGTGCCTTAGCCTATCTGATTTTGTCCCTACATGCTTGTGCTTTTCGTTTGTCCTCCTTAGAGATTTGTTCATGTTTCCACTTTTTGTAGGATTCCCTTTTGATCTTTCAGGTCATTAAAGAACTTGTGGTGGAGCCACATTGGCCTCTTGTATTTGTATCTTTCCTTCACATCAGGATAGTTTGATCTCTCTGCTTTATAATAAATGTGCCCAATTTTATTAATTTAATCTCTGACTCTATCCTCCCCTCCCCCGCAGAAGAGCAGCATGCTGTGCTATTGTTAGACTAGCCCATTGTCGTCCCTTAGTATTTTAAGAGAATAAATTAAGATTTTTCTCAGTTACTTTTCATTTTTCTGTGTTTAACTTTATTCTTTAAGTCAAGCTGTGCTTGAAGCATATCCTGTCTAATGTGACTAAGCTGTTGACTCATTTCTTTTATGGCACTAATAAAACAAGATCTAATGAATAGCAGTTGGAAATCAACCACCACCTGCACCTGCAAAATCCAGATTGTTCTTTCCTAAGGTCTGGTTTCTTGTATATAATGTGAATAGACTTTAAAATATCCAATGAGCACGCCTCAGTTGTAGTTGAAATTGTTTTCTTCTGTGCTAGAGATTTTCTGCTTAGCCTTAATATTGCACCCAAATCCTTCAGTTCAGAAAATTTTACATAGCATCCTTCTGAAATCTGTCTCTGTAAACATTAACAAACATTAACTCTGGTAGTTGCATTGAAAGATCTAATATGGACAATTAGCCTTGTATCGAACACCAGGGATTTGCTTTGACTCTAGTGGGGATTTCATAACTTTAGGGATTAGCATTTCAACCTACTTTTGCCGTCATTTTATTATAATTTGGTTGTTTCTCTTTTGCTATAGTCATCAGCTGTGGGTACAGATTCTTTTCTGAGATCCAGCCCAATTGCACCACTCAAGTGGCATAAAAGGACTGGATGCTGGCTGCAAATTGTTAGCAGAGAATTTCCCTCGCTGTCATAACTCTCCTACTCAGATCTGAACCTTAGAGTTCAGAACATGAGAAGTTAGCATGAAGCCTCCAAACTTAATTACCAGCTTGGATCTGATATCGCTGCCACCAGCCAGAATTCCAGTGTCTGGCTCACTCTGGTCTCCCCAAAACCTTCCCTGGGGAACCCCCAAGACTCAGATGCCCTGAGTCTCACCACAAAGGGAAATAACCCACTTTACCTCCTCCCAGATTTCCCCGCCCTGGGGACCATAGGATACTCCCTGCTTCAAGTCCTTGAAACATAAGTACCGAGAGATCAGATCTCTCTCTCCACTCACCCAGAGGGTATGCAAGTCAGGCTTAGTAAATCTAACACACAGAGATTTTCCCTTTCCCCCTGTCTTCTTCCTCCCACCAATTCCCTGGTGAGCTGCAGACTCAATCCCCTTGAGCCCCCACTAAAAAAAAAAATCCAACAGGTCTTAAAAAGAAAGCTTTATATAAAAAGAGAGAGACATAAAATGGTCTCTGTATCAAGGTGACAATATACTGGGAAAAAATATATATATGAAAAAATGAAAATAAACAGCCTTATCCAAAAAGAATACAATTTAACACATTCCAGCAACTACACACATGTAAATACAAAAAACCAATATAAACCTATTGTCTTACTATCCTTGTACTTACAACTTGGAAACAGAAGATTAGGAAGCCTGGAGATTCCTGTGGTCACTCTCAGAGCCGAGAAAGAGAACAGACCAAGAACAAAGGACTCGCACCCAAAACTTCCCTCCACCCAGATTTGAAAAAGTCTTGTTTCCTGATTGGTCCTCTGGTCAGGTGTTGTTTGTTACCCCTTTCCAGGTGAAAGAGACATTAACCCGTAGCTATCTGTTTATGACACGCCCCCCAAATTGCAGACAGTGGGGAACCTCAGTGGCGGCGATTTCCTCCTAGAACTTTAAAATAAACAGATTATTACAACACATGCACCTTTACATATACCACTAAGTATATAACTAACAGACTTTTACATTTTAAGAACACTTTTTAACTACTGGATTCTGGGAAACTTTCACAAGAGAGTGCATCAGCTACTTTGTTAGAAGCTCCTGAAATGTGCTGAATTTCAAAATCAAAATCTTGGAGAGCTAAACTCCAACGAAGAAGTTTCTTGTTGTTCCCGTTGGCAGTATGAAGCCACTTTAGCGCAGCATGGTCAGTTTGTAGCTGGAACCGCCGTCCCCAAACATATGGGCATAGCTTTTCCAGGGTGTACACAATGGCGTAGCATTCCTTTTCACTGACTGACCAGTGGCTTTCTCTCTCAGACAATTTCTTGCTGAGAAACACGACAGGATGGAAGTTGTGACCCGGTCCTTCCTGCATGAGAACTGCTCCTATACCACGCTCAGATGCATCCGTGGTTACTAGGAATGGCTTGTCAAAGTCCGGGGCCCTGAGCACAGCGTCAGACATGAGCATCACCTTAAGTTGGGTAAAGGCCTTCTGACACTCATTAGTCCACTTAACTGTATTTGGCTGGGTCTTTTTGGTCAGGTCTGTCAGTGGGGCAGTGATTTGGCTGTAGTGTGGTACAAATTGCCTATAGTACCCGGCCAAGCCTATGAAGGATTGGACCTGTTTCTTTGACTTTGGGACAGGCCACTTTTGGATAGCATCCACCTTGGCCTGTAGGGGGTTTATGGTTCCTCGACCCACCTGGTGTCCCAGGTAAGTCACTCTGTTTTGGCCTATTTGACACTTTTTGGCCTTAACAGTTAGTCCGGCCTGCCCGATGCACTCAAAGACCTTTTCCAGGTGTTCGGGCCAGGAGTCAGAAAAAATGGCCACATCATTGAGGTAGGCAACTGCATACTCGCCCAGTCCTGCTAGTAGACCATCTACCAGCCTCTGGAAGGTGGCGGGTGCATTTCGCAGCCCGAAAGGAAGCACATTAAATTCATACACCCCTGCATGGGTGATGAATGCTGACCTCTCTTTGGCAGGTTCATCTAGCGGTACTTGCCAGTACCCCATGTTTAAGTCTATTGTAGAGATGAACTGGGCACGTCCCAACTTTTCCAATAGCTCATCGGTGCGTGGCATTGGATAGTTGTCTGGACAAGTTACCGCATTTAGCTTACGGTAGTCCACGCAAAAGCGTATTTCCCCATCTGGTTTGGGTACCAGAACCACTGGAGATGCCCACGCACTGGTAGATGAGCGTATTATACCCATCTGTAGCAGTTCTGGATCTCCCATTCTTTAGCAGCTTGGGCGTGAGGAGACGCCCGGTAGGGTGGGGTCCTAATTGGGTGAGCATTACCTGTGTCAATGGAGTGGTATGCCCGTTCAGTCCGTCCTGGGGTGGCTGAGAACAATGGGGCGAAGCTAGTGCACAGCTCCTTGATTTGTTGCCGCTGCAGACGTTCCAGGGTTGTGGAGAGGTTCACCTCTTCCACTCCACCGTCTTGTTTCCCTTCGTAGTAGACACCTTCAGGCCACTCAGCATCATCTCCCTGGACTGTAAACTGACAAACCTGTAAGTCTCTGGAATAGAAAGGCTTGAGAGAATTAACATGGTACACTCTGGGTTTTAGAGAGGAATTGGGAAATGCTATGAGGTAGTTAACAGCTCCCAGGCACTCTTGGACCGTGAATGGCCCTTCCCATGATGCTTCCATCTTATGGGCCTGTTGCGCCTTCAAGACCATAACCTGGTCTCCTATCTTGAAGGAACGTTCTCTGGTATGTTTGTCATACCAGGCCTCTTGCTCTTTTTGAGCATCCTTTAGGATTTCTTTAGCAAGGGCTAAAGAGTGTCGGAGGGCGTTTTGTAGGTAGCTTACAAAGTCCAGAATGTTAGTCCCTGGAGAAGGCGTAAACCCCTCACATTGCTGCTTCACCAACTGTAATGGCCCCTTAATCTCATGGCCATACACAAGTTCAAATGGTGAAAACCCTAAACTGGGATGTGGTATAGCCTTGTAGGCAAAAAGCAACTGCTGCAACACTAGGTCCCAATTATTGGAGTGTTTGTTGACTAATTTACATATCATGGCTCCCAAAGTCCCATTAAACCTTTCGACCAGGCCATTGGTTTGATGGTGGTACAGGGTGACAACCAACTGATTCACCCTATGAGTTTCCCACAGTTCTTTCATGGTCCCTGCCAGGAAATTAGATCCTGAATCTGCAAGGATGTCGGAGGGCCAACCTACCCTGGCAAAAATGTCTGTTAGTGCCTGGCACACAGCTTCAGCCCTGGTGTTGCCTAGAGCTACTGGCTCCAGCCATCGGGTACCAAAGTCCACGAAAGTCAGTACGTACTGCTTTCCTCTGGGTGTCTTTTTTGGGAAAGGACCCAGAATATCCACAGCTACTCGCTGAAATGGGACCTCTATTATGGGGAGTGGCTGGAGAGGGGTCTTGACCTGGTCTTGGGGCTTTCCTACCCTTTGGCATACCTCACAAGACCGGACATACTTGGCAATGTCCTTGCCCATCCCCTCCCAGTGGAAGGACTACCCCAACCGGTCCTTGGTTCTGTTCGCCCCAGCATGGCCACTAGGATGATCATAGGCTAAGCTTAAGAGCTTTTCCCTGTACGTAGTTGGAACCACCAACTGTTTTCGCGGATGCCAGTCTTCCTGGTGTCCACCAGAAAGAGTCTCCTTCTATAAAAGTCCTTGTTCTACAACAAACTGGGATCGATTAGAAGAGCTGAGAGGCGGTGGGGTACTCCGTGCCACCACCCAAGCTTTCTGAAGGCTGTCATCTGCTTCCTGCTCAGTCTGGAACTGTTCTCTTGAGGCTGGGGACACCAGTTCTTCCTCAGACTGGGGACTTGGGCTTGGTCCCTCTGGAAGCGATGTAGGTGATAGGGTTGTTTCCGTTGCTGGTGAACCGCTCTCCACTGGTGCACCAGGGGTTATTTCAGGTCTGGCTAAGCCTCTTGGGTATGGTTGTCTGCTGCTTCTGCCAGGTCAGGCTCGCTGGCACCCTCCGGTGTTGGGGTTGAAGATGGATTTGCAAGCACTGTTGTCAGTGCTGGCACTGGTTCTGGTGCTGGCTGCTTTTCCAGTGCCTGGTCTGGGACTGGAGTCACTGCGGCTGTTTCAGTTGTTCGTATGGGATCCAGGTCCACTGCCTCTGTCTGGGTCTCTGGTAGCACAGACGGGTTTCCTCTGGACGGCTCAGGAACAGGAATGGGTCTGGAAGCTTGCCTGGTTTGGCTACGTGTAACCATTCCCACTCTCTTGGCCCACGTCACCTGGTTGGCCAAGTCTTCCCCCAGTAGCATGGGGATGGAATAATTGTCAGACTGCAAAAGTCCACCTTCCTGACCAGCCTTTGTACTGGACAGGCAGTTCAGCTGTAGGCAAGTCTACAGCTTGTGACATGAAGGGGTAAATTGTCACTTGGGCCTTTGGGTTGATGAATTTGGGGTCGACGAAGGATTGGTGGATAGCTGACACTTGTGCCCCCGTGTCTCTACACACAGTAACCTTCTTTCTGCCCACTCTCAAAGTTTCCCTTCACTCCAAGGGTATTTGAGAGGCATCCGGGCCTGGGGATCTGTGGTGTGATGGTGGTGTAATGACTTGCACCCGGTTGGGGTTCTTTGGGCAGTTGGCCTTTATATGTCCCAGTTCATTACACTTAAAGCATCTTCCAGCTGACTGGTCACTGGGTCGAGGTGAGTTATTGGAGACTGGTGAGGTGGAAGAATAGGGTGTCTGTGGCTTTCCTTGGGTTGTAGGTGGGGTCTTGGGTTGCCCTCGGTTGTAGGGTTTATTGTCGGTGTGCCCCCTGGGGTATTCATTCCCCTTGACAGTAGCTTTCTTGCTTTCTGCCACTTCCATCCATTTGGCTCCAATCTCCCCCGCCTCGGTGAGATTTTTGGGTTTTCCATCTTGTATGTACCGTGTTATGTCCTCAGGAACACCATCCAAGAACTGCTCCATTTGTATGAGGAGGTGCAGTTCGTCCAAGGATTTAACATTGTTTCCTTATAACAAGCCTCATTTTTCCCAAAGTAGTAGGCGTGTCTGGGAAATGACACATCTGGTTTCCACTTTTGGGTTCTGAAACGCTGACGGGCATGATCCGGGGTTATCCCCATTCTGAATCTGGCCTTGGTTTGAAACAGTTTATAATCGTTCATTCTGTCCTTTGGCATTTCAGCCGCCACCTCTGTTAAGGGTCCACTGAGCTGTGACCTCAGCTCTACCATGTACTGGTCTTCAGGGATGCTGTACCCAACACAAGCCCTTTCAAAATTTTCTAAGAAGGCCTCAGTGTCATCACCTGTCTCGTAGGTGGGAAATTTCCTGTGATGTGGAACAATCATTGGCGCAGGGTTGTTAGGATTGGCTGGAGCATCCTGCCTAGCCCGTGCCAAAACCATTTCATGCTTTCTCTTTTTCCCTCTCCACTCTGTTTTTGTTTTTCCAGTTCTCTTTGGTGGGCTGCATCTTTGGCTTCTTGTTCTCTTTTATGGGCTGCCAGTTTGACGTTTTCTTCCCTTTCTTTCAGCTCCACCTCTTTTTCCCATTTGTCACCTGTAGTCTGCTTCTTTGATTTGTGTCTCTGCCTCCATTTTTGCCTTGGAAGTCATGGTTCCTGTTTTCTTGTGTTGGGGTGCCCTCTGGTGTTTGTTGTTGGAACTGCAGGCTCTCTGTCTCCTGGGGTCTGCCTAGCAACAGTGCCTTTTTTTCCCTCTAGCTAATCTTTTTAAAGTAAAACAGGAAAAACACTTTATTTGCATGTGTGTTGTGCTGGGTGCTTGACTCTCAGTCGGAGTGCTATAGTTTAACAAAAGACCCTTAATAGTTCCTTGCTTAATCTGCAAGCCAAACTGCAACCAGAGAACAGAAAAAAAAGATTCTCTGGCTCTGTTTAAAACCACCCTTTCTCTCTGCATAAAAGCCCTAGCAGAGAAAGAAAATAATATTCCTACTGGCTTCTGGATCTTATCTTTCCACACCGCTGCCACTCATGTCATAACTCTCCTACTCAGATCTGAACCTTAGAGTTCAGAACATGAGAAGCTAGCATGAAACCTCCAAACTTAATTACCAGCTTGGATCTGATATCACTGCCACCAGCCAGAATTCCAGTGTCTGGCTCACTCTGGTCTCCCCAAAACCTTCCCTGAGGAACCCCCAAGACTCAGATGCCCTGAATCTCACCACAAAGGGAAATAACCCATTTCCCTTTCCCCTCTTTACCACCTCCCAGATTTCCCTGCCCTGGGGACCCTAGGATACTCCCTGCTTCAAGTCCTTGAAACACAAGTACCGAGAGATCAGATCTCTCTCTCCCCTCACCCAGAGGGTATGCAAAGTCAGGCTTAGTAAATCTAACACAAAGAGATTTTCCCTTTCCCCCTGTCTTCTTCCTCCCACCAATTCCCTGGTGAGCTGCAGACTCAATCCCCTTGAGCCCCCACTAAAAAAAAAAAAATCCAACAGGTCTTAAAAAGAGCTTTATATAAAAAGAGAGAAAAAGACATAAAATGGTCTCTGTGTCAAGGTGACAATATACAGGAGTATATATATATATATAAAATAAGAAAAAATGAATAAACAGCCTTATCCAAAAAGAATACAATTTAACACATTCCAGCAACTACATGCATGTAAATACAAAAAACCAATATAAACCTATTGTCTTACTATCCTTGTACTTACAACTTGGAAACAGAAGATTAGAAAGCCTGGAGATTCCTGTGGTCACTCTCAGAGCCCAGAAAGAGAACAGACCAAGAACAAAGGACTCACACCCAAAACTTCCCTCCACCCAGATTTGAAAAAGTCTTGTTTCCTGATTGGTCTTCTGGTCAGGTGTTGGTTGTTACCCCTTTCCAGGTGAAAGAGACATTAACCCTTAGCTATCTGTTTGACACTCGCATAAGGGAACTCCCTGTTGGTGAATCTGAGCTGGGTTCAGCCCCTGCAACTGTCTGCCTCCTTCCGAAATATACAGCATGTATCAGATAAAATATGGGGTGTAACAGAGATCTGTTCCACTATAATGATCTATTAAGGATGCCAGTTGACAGCTCTAAGCATCATTAGGACTGAGGATCAGGCAGATGGAGTTGACTCCCTGGCACACCCCACCCTTTTGTGCACCCAGGAAAGCACCATAATTAGGTCTGAATATAGCCCTTACACTAGCAAAATGGCCACTGAAATCCAATGGGATTTTTGCCAACAGAAAGACTAGAAATCTAGACCCTCAGTTGTTTGTGAACTAATGCTTTATTCGCCCGTCCCTTTAAGGAACAAATTCCAGCAGCCATTGAATTGGTGGTACACTGTTTTGTTGCAGGGGTCAGGATAGAGGTGGGTAGAAGAACGTTCCATACCTCTGCTGCTTGTTGGAGTGGCAAAACGTTACAGGGATCCCATGGCTAACAAGGGGTGACATCTGCTTCCCAGAAGAGTCAGCTGTTGGAAAGGATATGGAATTGAGTTAGATTTGGGGGTTTAATCCTACGGGATTTGCAGTTGCAGGGTGGCTAACTTTTGTGATTTGCTATTAGTTAGAAAACATGACCCGCGTTCACCCTAAAAGCTCAGAAAGCAGCAGGCAAAGGAAAAGATTCCAACATTTATTATTTTTAAAAATCTCGTGATTTTTAAGGCAATCTCGAGCCAGATTCCAAAAGTCATATGATTTTTGAATAGTTGGGTTTGGCAGTACTGCCTCTGAGGGAGTTAAATCAGACTGAACCTTAAAAATGCAGAGCTAAATTTTGACCTCATTTGCATTTGTATAAATCTGAAGTTTCTCTGCTGAAGCCAGTAAAGTTATTCCAGATTTACCCTAGTGTAAATAATGTTAGAATCTGGCCCACTCTCCCTACTTAAAATTGATGAGGTTGCTATGAAGTAGAAGAGTATTTGATACATGTGTGCAAATGAGCTTTGCATACATCTCCCTTTGCTTTAGCTTTCCCATATCATGTCCTGACACAAGCAGTAACTTTTTCTGACCATGCATTTAACTCTTATGTGTGGTCAGCATTACATAGGAATCTAGACATAGGCTCCAGTTCAGCAAAGCACTTAAGCATGTATTGAATTGCATTGTTGAATCTGGGTCTTATTGAGAACTTCTCTTCCGAGTGTTTCTTCTCTGGACTGCCCAGTTTTCAACCATCTCAAACTGAAATATAACTATAGCTCTCTTCAGATAGACAGCTAATGGTACAACACACAAACAATTCCATATAACCCTTTTCCCTATCCTTTGTCTGTCTTGCCTAATTTGATTGTAAACTCTTTGGGGCAGGCCCTGATCTTGGTGGATCCCTGGCATTACTGTAATAAACTTGCTTATCAATAATGATCACAAAATAGGTAAGCTAGCAGTACCGGTATGTATTGTTTTACCCAGTAGTCCAGGCTTTCAGGAAGTTTAATGCAACAGGAGGCTCTACCCACGCTCAGCCTATTTTGAAAATGATCCTGATCTCAAACTGCATTATTTCATCTGAAGCTGTATTTACGAGATGCATTAAAGCATAGAAATGCCTTAAAGAAAAACAAGCTCATTAAAGTAGTGTGAAACAGAGCGGTGCACTTTCTTTGGGCATATACAATTAAAAATTCTTTACTGGAAGATTTAGGGCCTGACCCTGCATTCTTTGTACATCCAAAGCACCTTTGACTTCCATGGATGTGCAGAGAATGCAGGAGCAGAGTCCTCTACTGGTTTTCTAAAAGGCACTCTAGTCAGGATTGTACAGTAGAAACAGAGCTTTTCTCTTGAAGGTGAATAGCTATGGAGCTGAATCCTCAGTCCTTCAGTGCAATTCTGTTGAAAACACAAGGGCAACTTCATAGCTTAATACTGGGGATTTTTACTCTTACAGACTCTGTATCTTGAAGAAATATGCAACTTACATTGCTGGTCAGTGAGGAGATTTATACACAAGCTACAAAGCAAGCATAGGCTTTTAATAAGTGGCTAAGTGGTGTTAAACAATAAAAAATTAAAACAGTCACTCAATTAAATGCATGCAGGTGCCCTGAAACGAACCATTGTGGCTAACTTTACAGTTAATTGATGATGAGGCTTGGAATTATTTGATCATTCTTTATTTCATGACTGTCAGTAATATCATTTTTATTACTGAGGGCTTTTTTAAGATACAAATTTTTGCAGTAGTGAGACATTTTCCAAAAAAGGAACCCTTCAGAAACTGATTATTTATTCATAATACATTGAAAGAACCTCAGTATTTGGCCCACAGTTTTTAGTAAGGGCCAGATTTTTACATGTATTTAGGCACCTAAAGATGCAGCTAGGCACCTGGCAGGCTTTTCAAAAGTGCCTAGGTGGCTAACTCCACTAAATACCTTTACTGATCTAGCCCTTAGTCCATGTACAGGAAAAACTCCCATTCACTCAACAATTGCACTCCCTGGGCTGTTTTGAGGGACCCCTAGGGAGTAGCATGGCTCATATTTTATTCAAAACCTTTTTTGGGCAACAAATGTCCCTTTCACTTTTTTAAAATTTTCTGGAACCAGAAGCCAGAAATTTCACTTTTAATTCTTTCCCCCTTTTTTCCTTTTTGCCACTGAGTACAGTAGACTAAATGCTGTCTAGGGTTATTTTACTCTTTTTTTCTTTTTACATTTTTCAGCTCTAACTTTTCCAAGTCCTTCTCCTTGGAAAAATTAAAGAGTAGCTAAAAGAAAAGTGGAGAAACAAAATAAGCCTTGACATAGTTCATTTTATTGCTCTTGGTTTCAGAGGGGAGGAAAGTGAGAGGAACACACAAAAAATTGAAATTTTGAAAATTCAAAAATTTTCAAAAAACTTGTTTAGAAAAGAATCTATACAAAGTGTTCCCTTTTGAACCTTGTGAAGTGGAACCAGTTTCAAAGTCTGGACTCTTCTTTGTGATTTTTTTTTTTTAATTTTTTCCCCATTTTTAATCCTCTTTACTAGAGACCCACACTAACCTCCATAATGATCAGCAGAGCAGCCCAGCTGCAGAGGGAAGCACCTGCTACACCACCTCTGGGCTATAGAGCTCTGGGATTAATTGTGCCTGCTTTCCTGAGTTTCTCTGGGTTAGTGCAGCTCTGTACCATGCCAGTATGGTCTGGCCTTAAAAACGTCAGCCATCAGCCTATTCTAGGAAAATGCTGTCCACACCTCACCTCATGCAGGCTGCCTAAGGTATTCGTGTCGAGTTCAAAGCATAAAGTACCCCCAAAATGTATTGGACACACAATCCCAGGAATCAGAGAGCATCCAGCAGGCCTCATGATAGAGCCAAAGCTAGGTAAAAATGGGGTGACATTTCTGAGAAGTAAACTGAGGGTAATCTCTCTCTAGTCACTGAATGTTACCCTCAGTTTGCTGCTGGTCTACTCAGTTAACAGCTAAGGAGTCATTTTGACCAGAGTTACATTCTTTTTCTTTTGGTGCACATTGTATTATATCTCCTGTAGTTATGAATACACCATGCAATAGGAGATTGAAGATTCACAGATTGAAGTAGCAGTTACAGCTGCTGGTAAGCCAGCAGAGCAACTAATGGCTCCCCTGGAAAGGTGAAGAATAGTTTACCTCATTAAAGTAAACTAATTAAAGCTGTACTCAAATCTCATCCTTAGAGCTGCATATTGATACCTAGTAATTAGATCATTAAGTACAAGTAAATCAATAGGAAATACCAGGCCCATTTCTAATGTTACAGTGTGAGCTTTATACTCTACCTAAGGTTTCCAGTAGTGGATATATATTAACCATTTATTGGAAAATGTTTTTCTAATGGACCTGAACTTTAATGCTAGTGCACAGTGGTGTGAAGTTAGGAAGGAGAGACACAATTCTGGACAAGCCTTTAGTCTTCTAGTGACATAATCTGTGAACCGATTGCCTACAGTAGAGAAATTCTGTCTTTGCTTCTGTTTTATGCTATCCCACTAAAAATAGTCTGGACTTTTTTGCTGAACTAAGTTATTTCTAGGGCCCTGTTCTCTCCTTGATTATTGCATACTCGATTCTCATTAGCATGGAAGAGTTACTGTACAGGTGCATGTTGAGGACAGAAGAGACTCCAAAATCTCCTCCTTCTCACCACACTTTCTTTCCCCAGGCCCAGTACACTCACAGTGATGCTTCAACAAATTCCCTGCTCAAGATGTAGCTGTGTTCTAGGAAGAAACTTCCTGCATTACACCTTGCTTATGTCTTTCTCCTCTGCATCTTTGCCCTAGTTTTTTCCCTTTCTGCCCTCAATATCTAAGCAAACGTGACAGGGATGGGAAGGAAGGTATAAAAGGGAGAACCTTTCATGCAGAAGGGATTGGTACACAAGTGGCCTCCAGCATTTACACTCTACTTTATTGCTATTGTCTATGCAGCTACAGTTCATGTTGCAGCCCAGTCCTTGTATTTACCTTGTGCCCAAGGTGCTATATCTGAGGAAAAAGGAAGAGTATCAAATGCAAGATTTTGTTGTCTTGACCACAAAAGATCTAAAAGATCCTAGGCAGAGAACATCAAGTGCAGCAGGTTTGTGTCTCAGCTCTGACTAAATGTCTACACTCTGGTGACCTGGTGGGAAATAAAACAAGAGGGACAGGTAGTAAGGAGCTAGAGATTAGTGAGACAATGTATTTGGGACCGAATCTATATAAAGGGATTGTCACTTTGCAAACATGTGATAAAGGGCCAAATTCACCCTTGAAAGGTGAATGACTGACTCCATAGGTTTGAGTACAGTCGCACCTACCTATACCAGTCTTTGACCAAGGGCTTGTCTTCACTATGGGAGTAAGATGACCTAAATTACACTACTCCAGCTACAGAATAACATAGCTAGAGTTGACGTAGCTTAGGTCGACTTGCCCTGGTGTCTTCAATGCACTGCATCAGTGGGAGACACTCTCCAGTCGACTTACTTTAATCTTCTTGGGGAGCTGGAGTACTGGGGTCAATCAGAGCACCCTGCCATTGATTTATCAGGTCTTCACTAGATCCACTAAATTGCTGCAATCGATGAAGCAGGGATCAGCGTGGATCTCCCTGTAGTGGAAACCAGCCAAGTCTTTAACTATCTATGAGGCTGTGTCTACACTACCGTGGTAAGTCGACCTAAGTTATGCAACTCCAGTTATATAATTCACATAGCTGGAGTTGACGTAGCTTAAGTTGGCTTACTGTGGTGTTTACACCCAGGGCCGCCCAGAGGATTCCGGGGGCCTGGGGCCATCGGCGGCAGGCGGCTCCGGTGGACCTCCCGCAGGCGTGCCTGCGGAGGGTCTGCTGGTCCCGCGGCTCCGGTGGAGCATCCGCAGGCACGCCTGCGGGAAGTCAACTGGAGCCGCGGGACCAGCAGACCCTCTGCAGCCATGCCTGCGGGAGGTCCACCGGAGCCATGGGACCGGCAAGCGGCAGGGGGCCCCCCCGCACAGCGAAATGTCTAGAGCCGGCCCTGTTCGGCAGCAGAGGGCCCTTCCGTTCTGGGACCCGCCGCTGAAGTGCCCCAAAGACCCGCGGCGGGGGCCCCCCGCCTGCGAATTACCGCCAAAGCGGGACCCGCCCCCGAAGTGCAGCCCGCTCTTCGGTGGTAATTCGGTGGCGGGGGGGCCCCCACCCCGGGTCTTCGGGGCACTTCGGCGGCGGGTCCCTGAACAGAAGGGCCCCCCGCCGCCGAAGACTGGGTTGCACTTCGGCGGCAGGTCCTGCTTTGGCGGTAATGCGATGGTGGGGGTCCTTCCGCCCCGGAGCGGAAGTACTCCCCCACCAGCGAAGACTGGGAGTGGAAGAAGTTCCAGGGCCCGGCCCCGCAAGAGTTTTCTGGGGCCCCCGAGCGAGTGAAGGACCCTGCTCCAGGGGCCCCGAAAAACTCTCGTGGGGGCCCCTGCGGAGCCCGGGGCCTGGGGCAAATTGCCCCTCTTGGCCCCCCCCCCCCCCGGGCAGCCCTGTCTACACCATGCTGGGCCATCGGGAGGCACTGTCCCGTTGACTTACCTTACTCTTCTCATTCTGGGTGGAGTACTGGGGTGGATGGGAGAGTGCTCTGCCATCAATTTAGCGGGTCTTCACTAGACCTACTAAATCGACTCCCACTGCATTGAATGCCAGAGCATCGATCTGGTGGTGGTGTAGACATGGCCTAAGTGACTACACTGCTTTGGTTCTAAGGGACAGGGTTTATGGATTCGGAACCTACCATAATCTAAGGATGTAAAGGGATGCTATGAACTGGGAAGCAGTTGTTCATTATTCAGCAATGATAACACTAGTGATAACTCACCAGTCTGTCCAAGTATAAGTGAACAAAAGGGGTTGTGAATATTAGCAATGCCCATTAGTTGCTTTGTTTTGTGAGAATACCAGTGAATACTTTTTGGCAGATTGAGCTGAGCTCTAGTCAGAGCAAATGTGACACTGCAGAAGAGACCAAGTAAATGTGTATTGAATGGAGCCCTGAGGATGTATGTTTGATGGAATCCTATGGAAATATTTCTTTACACCAGCTAGGGCCTGATCCTCCAAGAAGATGAGCATCTGCTCTAAGGTGAAGTCAGTGGGAATAGAGGATGCTTATCACTTTGCAGATTTACAGATTTACTGAGGGCTAGAAAATGGAATTTCTATCCCATGGGAAATTCTGACATTTCAAAATTTGTTTTAGTCCCCAACTGGGACAAAAAGTTGAAATTTTGAATGGAATGGAAATTGTGAACAACAATGCACCCTGAATTAAATGTTTCATTCAGATAATGTAAAAACATAATATAATGTATACAAAAGTGAAAACTCAATGAGAAAGTTGAAATGAAATACCCCATTTCAATTTCAAATTGTTCCAAATTTTTTCCATTGATTTCCTCAAAATCAACACATTCTTATGAAACATTTATTTTGACCAAACAGCATTTTTCTATGGAAACCAGTTCTGTTGAAAAGTTTTTGACAAGCTCTAGTAGAGATGCTTCTAGGAGAAGGTTCTGTCTGAGCAACCTCTAGGAGAAGGTTCTGTCTGAGCAACCTGTAGCATCATAATCTCAACTAAATGGCACAATCTGATTCAAATCTTGCAAACCTGACAGGATTAAGAGGTTATATATCAGTGCCTCCAATTTTATAGGTTAGTAAAAGCTTTTACAAAATATAGTTCAAGGTATTTTCTCTAGGGTTTTCAAATTTGAAGAGCTGTATATTAAGTCGAAGATTTGCTGAATTTATTTTGAAGAAAATGTACCTGGAAAAATAAGCAAAGCATTTAAAATACAATAAAAGGTGGCAATTTATTTTGCCTTCATACCAACAAAGCTTACCTGTAGAAACAATAACAAACCAGGAACCAGTAAGTAAGAGAAGATGTCATGAACTATATCAAAGATAAATAGGAAGCTTTTACAAGGTATGCTTTAAAGGAATATTTGTCAAATGACAGATGATAAGTTAAGGCAAATAAAATCAGCATCCCAGAGTGCACAAAATGTAAGCCAACATTGTTTCACAAGTACATACACTCTAGTTAGCTGATCATTTCTTATGGTTATTTATCAGATGATGAGAGAGTAGACTTTGAAGAGGGTAAAAGCTGAATTATCATCCTATGATTATAGACCACAGGTTGGACTTAAAGCCAAGACTAGACTTCCAAGCACAGGGGCATTGGATTGGAAAGTGTGCCTTTAAATGGCATATTTTGGTGGTGAATCATACTAACATTCCACTTATGGAAATTTTAGTTCTAATTTCCATGTTCCAGATAGAATAAATCCTTTAAAAATGAAGGAATAGTTAGAAGCTTATTCTTGTGGCAGCACAGAAGCAATTTCCACCTCCAAAAAGGGGGTCAATGTCAAAAGGGAGTATCCTGCTTAAGTCAATGGGAGTTTTTCTATTGATTTCTGTGGTAGCAGGATCAAGCCCAAGGGACAAGATGTTCAGCTAGTGTAAACTGAGGTCAATAGAGCTTGCACTGGCTGAGGGTCAAGCTCAAGAGTTCTAAATGGCTTACTGCAAAAGAGATGTCAACAGTTCTGTGGCATGACAAGTTAGATACCATGCATTGAGCAAAGTATACAAACTTAGAAAGAACATGGTCTAATCTGGATATAAGGTGCCTTAGACATTCCACATCCTCAGCTTTCAATGCACCTGCAAAAGCAGGGATGCCAGGACAATGGACATATTGTAAAGGTCAAATTCAGAATGATGTGTAAAGGGCTGGGGTAATTTTCCTATCGGGAACTGGGTAAAAGGGAGTCTAAATTAGTGTTGTCACAGGCAGAAGAGTCAGCCCATGTTGCATTAACACAGACTTCCTTGACCCTATATCTGTGTTTGTTAAAATAAGGAAAATCAATATTAATTTGAAAATGATATAAACACCAGTACTAAAGATCCCTAGATGCTGCCAGTTGACTGGAAAGAGATTTCTTAAAAGAAAGCTAAGAATATGAGCTACCAAAGAAGGAGGAAATATTCTAGTGGCTTGTTCAGCTAGATCAGAGCAAGATTCCAAATCTTTCTCTGCTCTATCTCTGATTAATTATATGTCTTCTCTAGTTAACCAGAGTAACAGATACATTATGCTTAATTCTGGTGAGCACAAGTGCAAGGTGAAATGCTCTGTGTACTTATTGAGTCTAACAGTTTACATCTCACTAAATCCAATCACTTTAGCAATTTGTCACATTAAAATTGCATTAAACTGGTTGTATCCAGTTGTGCTAATTTATCACCAAAAGGGACCCTACAGTTGAGTCTTTTGGTTTATTTTTAAATACCAAGAGTGAAAGTTGAGGGTAATATTTTGCATGTTACTTCTGGAGTATATAGAACAAACTAACTTGGACTAACTAGCATTGATTTGTTCAATGCCAGTGCTATTTGGAAGCTGTGAAACCCAAAGGAATCAGTCTTGATTCTCCCCTTTATTTTCACTGAGTTTATGTGATAACTCCCCTGAATTCAGTTGTTACTCCTGTTTTTCAGAAGGATAAATGAGGTCAGAATCAGGTCCATTATATATGAATAAATAGTTGTTGCCGGGTAGGTAGGTAGATAAAATGTCAGATGTACCATGTCACTGTTGTATGACATAGTGGGGAAATGGATTGATATACACAGTACCAGGGTATTTTGAAATTGAAAACCTCAAACTGACCAATTGCAACCAGAAAAGAAGAAAAAGTATCCGGTTTCAAAGAAATTAAGAAATTGCAGACTGGTTAAAGATTAAACGTATAGCAAGAGCAAGGGACAGAATTGATTTAAGCATCGATGAGAAATGGAAGTTAGTAAAAATAAGATTTTATGTATAGTAAAGTTACAATCTACCTGATCCCTAAGTAGTTTTTTCACTAGATCTTGTTTTTAGAGCTGTCACGCACACAGCCCTGTTAGAGGTCCCCTCTACCTGAACACTCACCAGGCTTTTTTTTACGCCTCCAGAGTCTGAGCACAGTCCAGGCACTGTTCAAACTGTCTAGCCTCTGGAACAAGTGCTGAACCCTCAAGCTCCCCTGTAGCTCAAGCAGAACTCCAGCCATGTGAGCCCTCTGGGTTTATAGTTCAACTTTGCAGGGGCACGTGACAGTGAAAGTAGACAGACCCACCAATAGGCTTTGGGCAGGGTTCTAAACTCAATAGCGTTTTACTTAGCATAAGAGAGATGCAGCTCTAGAGAAAATAGTAAACACACCTCTGTGTATTTTCCTGCCTCAGTTTCCTCACCACTCTGGAGAGTTCTTTGGGCATGAGAAGAGTCCCCTTGGGTGTCCAGGGTCGTCCTTCTGCTGCTCATGACGTCTTTTTCAGAATCCTGGAGCCTCTCTATGTCAGCTAGAGGTTTAACAACTGACTGTTGTCTCTCAGTTGGCAGTAATTCCACATCCATATGGAGGCATTCCATGGTACAACAATTTCATAATATCAGACAGAACTCATAAGTTGTAGATAAGCAGATTCTCCAGATTGTCACAAGAGGCAACGCAAAACATTTATTCTCTCTTTCTCATCCTTTATGTAAAAGTCCTATACAATGTAATTGGCATGAAAACAATGAGGTTCTACAGAAATTACTCAAAACCTATAGATTTAATAGAGAATTATATCCCAGCTATAGAATTCTATTGGTTGGTTTTAAAATTCTATAGAGAGGTAATCACTCTTCATTAAATCCTCTTGAACTTTTCGTAAGAGACAGAACAAGTGCATAATTCCCACCGGTGGGTGAGTTTCATGCAGTCACAGAAATGTAGGGGTTGGAAGGCATCTCAAGAGGTCATCTAGTCCAGCCATTGCACACTGAAGCAGGATTAAGCATACCTAGGCACGTCGGTGTGTGTGTGTGTGTGTGTGTGTGTGTGTGAAAGATTAAAGGCCTAAGCATCCTCTATGGCAATTTAAAGGATACCCTATAGCTGCCTCCTCTGTTTAGATTGTAAGCTCTTTAGGCCAGAAACTGTCTACTCGTTTATGTTTGTAAAACAGCTAGCACAATGGGGCCTCATTAATGGTTGGCACCTAGGCACTGCTGTAATTAATATAATTAGTAATAATAAATATAAATCAGAGTGGAGCTGAGCTGCACAATTCAGATCCATGCTGCTCCAAAATACAAAGATGATTAGATGTCTTGTTCCATTTCAGGCCCATCTCTCTCTTAAACATACACTTCACATTACTCAGCACTTCTCTACACATGCGGTGGAGCAGCAGCGCCACTGTAGCATTTAGTGAAGATGCTACCTATGCCGATGAAGAGTTTCCCTCCCTGAGAGGCAGTAGCTATGTCAACGCAAGAAGCTCTCCTGTCAACATAGTGCTGTCTACACTTGGGGCTAGGTGGGTATAACAGTGTTGCTCAGGGTGTGGATTTTCCACACCCCTGAGCGCGACAGTTATATCGACATAAGTCTGTAGTGTAGATCAAGCCTCAGGAAGAAGAAATGCATTTCAAAAGAGACAAGTTTGCTCAAACAGCTGCAATCTGCAAGTTTCAGATCCAAAGGAAAAAATACTATCTTCCTGATTTAATCAGGAAGCCATGGATTAAAGCTTGCAGGTCTGAAGACAGCAGGACTGAAGAGATGTTTTAATTTGAAATGTACTTTTAAATCCCTTTTTTCTTGATTTACAGTTACTTGTTGATTAATATCATAAAGTCTGTTGGTCCAATTCTCCATTTTCTCTCTGCTCTGCAGTTGTCTTTCTGCTTCTGCTTGCCACTCACATTCTGCTGAATAGCGTGTAATTTTTTTAAAATAGCTTGTGGGCAACTGGTTTGAGATTACAAGTATCTTGTAAATTGGTTGTCATTATTTAAACACCAAAATGGCATTTTGCTTCAGGGCTGGAACAAATAAATACGCTTTTGCTTGAGAATTTTCTTCCTAATAATTTGAAAAGCCCTCATCTTACTGAGCGTGTCTCATTAGAACCTAGTCCAGTGGAACAGCATGGGGATCATATGGATGATAACTCAATCTTTAACAAAGATTTTGCTGTTTTTCTTAGGGCTGCCAGTGGCTGTCAATGGATTGGTTTTGTGTTGGTCTAGGCTTGATAAAATAAAAAGAGAGACAACAGAAATTAAACACCTAAGAGTTATTAAAATGATACTTTGGGGGTTATTGGAAAGAGACATTGACATATATAATATTTTCAAGAGAAATTTTTTTTTTCAGGGGGATGAATTAGATTTAGTCATCACCAATTCAGGTACTGGAAATATTTTGAGGCAGTGCAGTTGCACTCACTTACACCCTGTCTGTATTTAGCCACTGTGAGTAACTATGAAACACCCAACATTGGACCTCTTCCCTTAGAACTCTGCTCACATTTGGATTACTGCTCATATCTCAGTGAGATCAGAAATCTTTAAGCTATCGGGTTTTGTTTTTTTCTAAATTTATAACCAGATCAAACCCTTCAAGCCTTGTTTTCATTATGGGAATTTGGAATTCCACTTTTCAGGTTTTCTGAACCTTCGTTTAGCCAGGTATTGGCCCAGATCCTGGGTGCACTGCGAAACAAACATTTGTTGAAGGCCAGCAGGTTTAGCAGAGATGGTTTTGAACTACCATTATGCTCCCTTAGTTCTAGTGCTTGGGAGCTTTAGATTAGTCCTATTAGGGCAACTTGGCCATAACCCCTTTCCTTGGCTACTCCCCCACTTTGGAAATCAAGAGCGTTACACTGATGGTATAGGCATTCCATACTACCTAATGATCTTATATCCGAGAAGAGAGAAGCCTTGAATGGTAAGATCCACCCTGCCATCTTCAAGTCTGCCTTGCACCAGGGGAAACATCACAAAACAGGCTTAATGTTCCAGAGAATGCAGCCCATGATGACCTATATATGGGACAGGGACCATGTTCTAGATTGGTGTTTGCACAGTGCCTTACACAGTGGTCTATGAATAGGGCTCCTAGATCCTACAGTAATACAAATAATAAATAAAGGTTTTAAGAAACCGTCATGTAGATAATGCTACTTTGACTCTAATTTTATTTTTATTTCATGCACTAATAAACACAATTAATTTAGTGGTCATCCTCCAAATTTAGCATCTAGGTATCTCCCACAGTGAAATAACGCAACATGCTTGAAATTATCCCAAAAAATTACATTCTCTTGCAGAGGAGTTAAAAAAGGCTGCTATGTCTGAGCTATAGGGAAAATCCAATTTCCAGGGCTGGGAAAATACATTTATTTTAAAAATCAGTCTTATTTATTAAACATGAAAAAGTTAATGGGTACAGCAAAAAACCCACATGATCTGGGGGAGGATTGACAAGATTTTCAGCTCTTTTGAATTCCTTTCCCTGAGTGGTTTTATCAATCACTGCCTCGCTATAGGGTAGTGTGGAGGAAAGCATTGTTATTGAAGAAAGCACTTAAGCACATGTTTGAGTCCCACTGACTTAGAGTTAAGCATGTGTTTGGGGGCTATCCTGAATCCTGACCTTCAAATGCAGGGTGGGATTTTCAGAAGTGCCCAGGGCTGGCTTAACCTGGCTCCCCCTGAAGTCTAAAATTTCAGTTGACTTCAATGGGAGTAGAATTAGGTCAGTGCTGTGTAATTTGGAAAACCCTACTCTCAGAGTATTATTAAAATAAGTCCGTGAAAATATTGAGAATAGAACTCAAAGCCTCCCAGTTGTTGATCATGGCTCATGCCTCTAGGGAGAAACCTGTTCTGTAACTCAGAATATGATTAAATCAAAATGTACAGTGCAGTCTGCAATTCAGAACCTTTCGCAAAACATTTGTCTAAACCTGAAACTTTTTTTTGTCACAGGAGATTCCATGTTCCTGATCAAATCGGTGGTGTTCAAGGTACAATCAAACAAGGCCAACTCCCGCCAGTTGAATGCAGCAAGAAGATAATCGTTTACTTGTTGTTTATTCTGACTCTCAAAGTATAAAGTGTTCTGTTTTATGGTCTTGTTTATAGCACTCTGTAGTTGTAGATTTAGCAAATGACCCAGAAGATTAACCCTGGAGCTGAGCTTTGAGATGCACGGTGTCCGAGCATCAGTACTAGAGGGGGAAATGAGGATAGAAACGATAAAGAAGAGCCATTGAAACCAATGAATGACATAGCAATTCAAAGTTCAGTGCTGGCACAGTCACAGCACTACCTTAGGCTGTATATAAAACCACAAGAATAGCTGTAGCCCAGCACAGGTGTATAGGTAAAAAGTGATCAATAGTAACTGGGTTTAAAAAAAAATAGAAACCAACATCATTAGCTCTGTGGTAAATTTCAGTACAAAGTAATAGCCAGCTGAACCCTGACAGGTGCTGAGTATCTGCTGAAAACTCTCATAGGAATCAATGAGAATTGCAAGTGCTCTACAACTGTGCATTGGCAACTGTAATGTTGACACCAGGAGGCTATTAGTATTGTTGACAGCCCAATTGGCCGGGCTGCCTGCGGTAGCTACTTTATCCTGCACTGAAATATATCATACAGTATTAGATATCGCAATTGCTGCCCTCCTATAATGCGCATGAACGTGGCTCAGATGACTAGAAGGAAACCAGGCTATGTCACAAGCTGTATTGTTGTGGTTGGATGAAGCATCATTGAGGCTGGTGGGTGAGTGCCGCTGCCTGGGAGACAGGCTCCTTTACAGTAGCTCCCACCAGCCCACCCCAAAATTAGTAGCATGTGGGTGGAGGGCTTTGCTGGGTATTGTTTGATCAGAGAGGGGCTGTGTTAAGAGAAGCAGGAGACATGGAACAGAGAGAGGAACTGAGGGCTTGTCTACCCAGAGGTGCAGTGAGCTTCACAGGGGTGTGATTTCTAAAGCCCATTGACATGCCGCGCATTAGTTCGTCCATGTAGATCCTGCTGGTGTGCACTAAAGGTTTCCTTGGGCACTCTAATGTGGTGCTGTTTGAACCAGCACTGCATTCAGGTATGCCACTGGGATCTACACAGACCAAATAATGAGCAACATGTTGGTGTGCTTTAGAAATCTCACGCTCATAGGGTGCTTTACCCCGCCATGTAGACAAGCCTGGAGAGAAGCAGAAAGCAAGCTGAGCAGATGTAGCCTGGAAACATGGCATGTGGCCCTTGGAGAAGCCAGAAGATAGGTTTTGGCTTGTACTGCTGGCTGAAAGAGGATTGGCCCTGTGAGCAAGTACAGTCTCCTGTTTTTTGATTCTTCAGGAAAACATTGTAAATAAACAAGACTGCATCATAGAACCACCTGACTCTCGCCAATTTCTCCTCCTAACTGAGACAACCTATAAGACCCTGAATTTTTGGCTAGTTGCCTGAGTGGAAAGGGGTAACAGTGTTGTTCTGTTCTAAAGAAGAGGGGAAACCTTTCTTCTTTTCTTTTTGTAAACCAAAATTCCGTTTAGAGAGAATTAAAAGGGGAAACTTTCTCGTCAGTTACAATGTCGAAAGAGGAAGAAAATTATATTGAGGGGTGTCACAAGAAGTGGGGGCTGGGTGACCATGTGGCTGTGTTGTAAAAGAAGAGTTGATGGACTCCTTGGGGACAGCTGTCATGCAGCCTGGAACATCCCTTAGGGCTCAACTGAGAGCCCAGCTGTGTATCCATGCAAGGGAGCAATAGAGTTTATATATAAGGAATCATCTTACTTCCCTACACAGGTTACCCACATTGCCAGATCATGCATCAGAGGGAGAGAAACTGCTGCTGGGCCACTCGTCCCTCTCCTGCATCGATGGAAAGGAGTGGGCTAGCTGCACAGCTAGATCTGGGCAGAGGAAGAAATAACTTGCTTCAGCAAAAGATCTTGTGTAGCTTGCTTACTGTTGGAGAAGGTGGATACAGGGACTGGACTGTGACTCACAGATTCTGTCTGGTCTCTGCTCTTGAGATAGCTCAGCTATTGACCACCCCTAACTTAGACTGGATTGCAAGGTGCCACCCCAGTCCTTAAGCGTATATGTTCCGTACAAAGATGCCTTTGTTCATTTGCAATTTAGGTCATTGTATATAAATCCCCAATGGGACTCCAGTGGTAAAGAAAAAGAATGAGCCCCTTCCAACACCATAAATCACTGGGTGCCTGCTCTTGGCACTTGGTAGCCTGTTATTCTCTAACCCATAAATTGTTTAGGAGTTGCTGCTATAGATAACACTCCATTGTTTTGCATACAGAGTGAGCTATATTTTTGCAAAAGGGAAGGTCTTTTAAGTGTGATGCTCAGATCTTGTTTTTCTTGACACCTTTAGTTTTCTATAGAAAAGGATTTTTCTGTAATTAATGATTTCATGAAGTTTTAAGCCCCCCCACACATTCAACCTTAACTATTTTAATTTTTGATTTTCAACATGTGCATGTTAATGCACAGTCCCAGAGTTTGTGCGTGCGCACAGACACACACACAGAGTGCCCTGCATCACTCCAGTTTTACGTTGAAATCAATGGAGTTGCAACAAGGGAATAACTCAGTAGTGAAAAATACTCCCTGTGCATCCTATGTGTTTGTACAGCACCTAGCACAATGGGGCCTGGTCCATGACTCGATATCCTAGGCTACCGCAATACAAATGGTAAAGATCAGAGTGTGATACCCTTTCTTTGAGTAGTGCCTTACTACATCAGCAGTGTCTTGATTTCAGTGGGACCACTCATGGAGTAAGGTGCAACTCAGTGTGATGAAGGGTATCAGAAATTGGTCCTAGCTGGCTGACCACTCTGAGGTCTTTTGATGGCAGAGGATTGAAGATTTCGTCCTTTCAATAAATCACATGGCTGTGCCTCCAATTTTGGTATTGGTATTTGGTATAAAGTGGTTATGACTTCTGGAAATGTCATAGGTACCACTAATCAGTGTAAGCTCTCCATGGCCCTGCACAACTAGTATTTGGAGTGGGGGTTAATCTGCTATGCCAGGCTAACTCAAGTATTTTCAAATTTCTTGCTGTTACTGGTGGTGTATCATTTTAGGCTTATTCTTATGACAAACCTTTTTATCATTATTCTTGAAATAGAGACCTGCCACAAATAATTTATGTAGTGTCAAACAAGAGATAACTACTCACTTGCTGGCAGGGTGATTATCTTGCTACCCACAGTTCTTTATACTTACATATTCTACTGGGAAAGGGAATGTGTAATATTAACTGCAGTAATTATGGAGTCCTAGTACAAGGTGCTGTATATTTCTTGGTAAACAGCTCTCTTTGGTATTCATTTGTTCACTATGTACCTTATACTGTGAGGACTTCTGTAGCAAGAAATATCACAGTGTATTAGGAAAACAAAGGAGAAGGTGCACAAAGAAATCGATTGAAAGGCACAATATACCTTCATGTTAATCATAATGTGGTGCTGCAGTATTTTAGATTTTGAAAATATGATTGTTTTCATGAAGAAAGTGTAATGCTGTCTGAGTCTTGGGATTCTCTTTCTCACCCATTTCTTTAATGTATTTAATTGTTTAACTAAGGTATTTATTTAGTTAGTAGTGCCCAGGGGTACCTGTAAGGATTACTGGAAGTTTATGATGGTGATATATATGGAAATGACAGATGATATTCTATTACAGGAGATTGTGACAATGTGTGTAATAGTTGGAGAGCAAGGAAAGGGAACTTGGTTTTATAATGCATTACAAATGCCATGGTAGAGAACAGAACAAGCTGAAAAGTAGTTAAAAAAACCCAGAATTTGTTTTTACATTTCTTTACTTGCTTTTCAAAATTTCATCAAAATGTTTCAACTGCTGAAAATTTTCAACCAACTCTGTGGCTGGGCAATAACTCCAAAATGTTCAATGAAAATTTTCATTGAAAAGGTGTTTATGTTTTTTCTTACTCATCAAAAATCAAGTTTCCAATGAAAAAATGTCATCAAGATATGGGAAAATTTGACTGGCCCTGATAGAATATTTGTTGAAAGTGTCCAGTGGTTGTGATGAAGATAGGATGTTTCCTTTTGAATGGAAGGGAGGAAGTCTGAGTGGTTGTTGGGAGATAAGGCTTATAAGCATAGTGTGTGCCATATCGGTGCTATGATTCCCATTGTTTTTATTCTTTTGTATTGATACAATATTAATGTGAGCAACATTAACTGTAAGCTAAGCAACCATGGCCTGGTAAGGAAAATTTTCTCAAGTTCTTTAATAACTATGTCTCAATACTGATATAAATGATGTTGTTGGATGGATATCTATCAACACTGATTATACTTTCTTCCTTGGTGCTCATCTCAAAGATCTCTAGCCACAGTGCTGTATGTAGCAGGACCCAAAGTCATTGTTGGTGTGACTACATTTAAGTCAACAGAGTTGCATCCAAGATGAATTTGGTCCACATAGTCAATTTGAATATGATTTGGTGAGAAGTGGATCTAGGACAGGGGTTCTCAAACTGGGGGTCGGGACCCCTCAGGGGGTCACAAGGTTCTTACATGGGGGATCACGAGCTGTCATCCCCCACCCCAAACCACGCTTTGCCTACAGCGTTTATAATGGTGTTAAATATATAAAAAGTGTTTTTAATTTATAAGAAAGGGTTGCACTGAGAGGCTTTCTATGTGAAAAGATTCACCAGTACAGAATTTTGAGAATCACTGACTTATAGGATAATCATACATTCACTTGAGTCTATTGGGCAGGCAAGGAATTCAGGATCAGGTCCAGAAGCCTTCCGAAACAGTGCTGCTTTTCATGTTCCTTATATATTTAATCCAATTAACTTTGATTCAGTGCTTGAAAGTCTATGTATTCTTTGTGAGCTACCAGCACTTTATAATGTGTCAGAAGCCTGGATTTCCTTAATGCTTTTGCTGTGTCAAGATAAAATTGAATCAACCCAGAAATTTCCAAGTTTTGCTTAATTATCCAAGTCACTTTGTAATAAATGAGGAAGTTGTTTTGATTTTTTAAATACGTTAATTTGCATTAGACTCCTTTTCAACCCATCAAACCATCTTTCTTGTTTAAGTTTTCAATGTCATTTTTCGTCACCATAAAGATGATGGAATTCAAAGTGATGATTAAAAGAACAAACAAACCCAGGATCTTGTTTGCTTTCAAGAATTCCAAAAATGTAAGAGGCTTTGTTTAGATCTGGTGATGAAGATAAAGTTGTTATAACTTCTGGAAATGTTACAGGCACCATTAATCAGTGTAAGCTCTTCATGGCTCTGCACAACTAGTATTTGGATTTATTGCCAACTTAAATGTGCATACAAAAGAGTCCTTGTTAGGTAGGTGTAAACCTGTTGGGAGACTGATATTAATAGCCTAGACAACAAGAGGCCTGAAAAATGCTAGTGTGCCATCAGGAAAGAGCTATTATGTTCTAAACCCCTTTCCTCCCCCATGCAACAGGTCACATATTGATATTCTGGTTAGGAGGATTGATTGGTGCTATTTGGAAACTGTCTGGAAAAAAGCCCTCTCCTTCGTACCTCCGCAGTGGGCTCATCCATGGAGATAGAGAGTGAGGTTAGGGTGACCAGACAGCAAATGTAAAAAATCGGGACGGAGTGGGGGTAATAGGAAACTATATAAGAAAAAGACCCCAAAATCAGGACTATCCCTATAAAATTGTGACATCTGGTCACCCTAAGTGAGGTTCATGTTTCAAGTAGGCTCCTGTTGCAAGGCTGAAAAGGCCTAATTTTTTTCGTCTTTTTCGTCCTTGTAATACTCAAATCCGACTAGATAACCAAATACATAGGTAAACAGAGATAAAGAAAACATTAATGTAATTCAGACATGCTGTGCTTTTGAAGAATTAAAGTAAACTATTAATGCTTCTATGAATAACAGTATAAATTATAGAGCAGCCAATTATACTATGTGTCTGTGTGAAATAAAAGGGTAAAACTAAATGAAAATACTGTAAACCAGACATGGATAGAGGAGGGTAAATTTAAAAATCTGTATTAGCTTTAGGCTAGGGTTCTGGGGGTGGACCTGATGCAAACTAAGTCAAAAGGTTCAGTTTTGACCAGGGGCGGCTTTAGCCATTTCACCGCCTCAAGACGTGCCTGCGGAGGGTCCGCTGGTCCCGCGGCTCTGGTGGACCTCCCGCAGGCGTGCCTGCGGATGCTCCACAGAAGCCACCCACAAATTCACAAGATCCAATTGTTAGTTTTTTTTAAGCTGCCTTCAAAATCTAGACCTATGTTAAGAAATGCTCCATTGTCTCCCCTTTCTTCCCAAGGTAAGATTTATACATCTGTTGGATTAGGAAGAAGAACAATGATATACTTTTTTAAATGTTTAATTATTTTGATGCAGTGATGAGAGTAAACTGAATTAGAAATTAATGCACTTATGAGAATGCTAATGCAATATTTTGGTAACGGATTGGGAATTTGCACTGCATGATGACTACTGGGATCATGTGACATTACTCAGAATAATAGTTTTAAATTAATTGAGTTTTCTAGAGTAAATAGATATAGAAATAGGTGCAATTCCATGTGCTTGGAATATAACACTCACTGAAGAAATCACTAATATCCAGTAGGGGACAATGGCCTCATCTAGATAAAAATCAGCAGCCCTGGGGTATCACAAATGAACAAAGGAAATCTACATAGAACCAGCATATTGTAGACATACATTTAGATGAATACATTAACTTGATTTATATCATCTTCCTGTACTCCAACACCCATTTTTATTGGTTCTTGTATGTAGTCATATGCTTGAGTTTGCTTTTGCTAAGAGGGAAAAATAATGAAAGATGAACCTGCAAGTGTTTTGATTGTTTATGGCTCTCATAAATCTTTGCAAGGTGAAAATGCTTAACGGGAAAACCTAGCTACAGAACAACACTATCTACGGCATGTGAGGTGCTTTTCCAAACAACATAGTAAATAGAACTGTCACAATCCAAAAATTCTATGTTATCAAGAACATAATACGGTGCTATAAATATTTTAGTATTATTGAGAATCTAATTGCTCTAAAATTTGTCCTACACAATCTTGCTAATTTATGCTGGAACCATTAGAAATATTTGAGAATACACGGGAACTCTTTCTCCGGAATCTTTTAACCAGGTTTTTTACATCCATAAGCATCAACAATGGGTTGGATATTCAGCTGCTATAGAATAGCATAGCTCCATTGACTTCAGTTGCACTATTCAATTTTACAGCAGCTGATGCTGTGGCCCAATTATTTGTAGAGCTATGTTCTTGACCTGCTGCTTGTAGATTTGTGTGTAACTCGTCATATTAATCTTTAATGAGTAACTTGGCAGAGGTTCTTATTTACATCTTCATAATGTTCTGTATATTAATATTTTCATCTTTGAATGCACTTTGAATCCTTGGATGAGGGGTGTTCTATAGATGCAAATTATTATGACATAACAAGCTGTATTTTTCATCAAATTTGCATAAACTTAAATTTTAATAAATCAAGTTCTTGAAATGGAAAGATTCTCCTACCCCTTAACAAGGCAATAAATTTAAACTGACTGAAAAAAAGATATAAATAAAGAACCCTAAAGATGGTGGTTGTTTATTATGATGGTGATTATATTGTGTGGTAGTACCAAGAAGCTGCAGTCAGAATCAGGGAATGTTGTACTACAAACATGGCGGTGTTTGTTGTGTATGCTCTTGTGTATTGTTGCATTTTGAAAGTCAATCAATTAAAGAGTGAAAAAAATATGAACCAGACACTTATAAACAAAAATGCTTATCACTTTGTTACAAACATTAATTTATCCTCACGTCAACGTGTGAGAAGGATCATCAGCACCAGATTCACATGGCTGTGATGTAGCCATGTTGGTGCATAGAATAAACTTCATCTTTAACAGTCCCTTGCAAGTCGTCTTCCTTTGGTAAGAGTCAGTATAGGAGGATTTAGGATTCTTAAATCCCTCAAAATTACATCTTTCATTCTCATTCACGGTTGGCCTTACGCTGTACTGCCTTCAACCTCAGCTCTGTAAATCTCCTGTAAAAGCGTATCTTCTTCTGCACTTTGGCTATAACCCCATCATTGCTGTTGTCTTGTCTTGTTCTCAAGTGATGCAAGACTACAACTTGCTGGGATCATCCCTTGAAGTAGTATCATATCCATTTGATCCCGAGGGAAGCTGAAGCCCACAGAAACTGGATGTCTTAGTTCCTAGCCTCATGCTCAACCAATGTGTATTAGATTACTTTAGGGTTCATCCTAGTGTTCAGATTTCTCTGAACTGTGATCATCACCAGAAAATGTCATTGTGATCAGAATGGTTGACAGCATAAAGATAGGTTGTTGGTTGTCCTGAGAACCTGGTCAGTCAACCTTCATGATAAAGCCACACTTTACATATGAGTAGGTTCTGTTTACTGGGAAACCAGATATCCCTGAGCTTACATCTGAGGATACTATATGCTCCTGCTGGTCCCCAAGACTAAGTGCTATTTACATGCAAGTGGGATGACAGCGGTTTTTCAATGATGCATGCTATTCACTGAAGAGCCAGAATTGCAAGTGGCATGCAGTCACTACTTTATTCTCAAGTGCTGCACAATAAACAGATAAGCATATAAGGTCATACTGGTAAGGCCATGTCAGGCTATGCTTGCTGTGTCTGAGGATTAGTATGTTTGATAATAAAGAAAAAGATGAAACAAGAGGAGAGAGGTGTTTTCAAATTGGAGAATTTCTGGCTAAAAAACAATTATTTTATATGGTTTTAGAGAAGCAACTCCCTAAAGGATGGATTTATTTCAAAATAGGCCTTGCATGACTTTGGACCACTGAGGGACTGCAGGCTTCCCTGGCTCTGTGCTTGTAAAGAATATATGTTACCTTATTTTCTTTTTCGAATTATAATGCATATACTATAGCACTCCACTTGTGCTACACAATACAACACTTTAAAGTACACGCAGTCACATCTGACAAACATACAAATAGGTTGATGGTGGTACTGTTCGTGGGGACTTTCTTTCATCCTTTTCTACCTCACACACCTTGAATCACAGTCAAACTGTGACCAGCTTCCCCAAAGACCATAATCTGATTAACTGGCCATTAATGATTAAGGGCCATGTATTGTATTTGAGGTAGATTGTTGAACTCCTTTAAACCACATATGGTGTGAAGGACAGGGGAATGCCTGTATTATTTTCTGAAAATTATGTGTTCCATGTGTAGGTTTGACTGAAGCTATCCCAGGAGATTTTTCCCCCCAAAATGACATAATGTCATTTTCTTAAAATATCCTACTAAAATCTCCTGGATTGCTTTCAGTAGTCACCGGGAGATCAATGCTGATTTCCGGGAGACTTCAGGCCAATCCTGGAGGGCTGGCAACTCTAGGTTTGCTTGTTATTGTGATTAAAAGGGGTTGAGGCAAGCAGAAGTTATTTACATGCACAATTTTACCTCAGACTGTGTGGAGTTGTGTAGTCTGGTTTGTCCCTACAGGAAGGGGGATCCAGGCAGGAGAAACTAGAACAAAGAACTTTGTGATGGCTAAAAGACAGTTCCTGGAGGAAAGGACAGAGAGTGAGAGTCAGAGACTGCTGGGGAGCAGACTGACCCCCAGCATGCAGAGGTTTGGGTGTCTGGGATAAATTGGGCCTATCTAAACGTACAGGTAAGATGTGTGTGTGGACAGACCTTTGAATGTGTTAAAAAGCCTTTCTCTTGTTATGTTATGTTCCTTCTGTTGTCATTAAGCAATACTTTGTTTTTAAAAGGCAGTTTTGGGTCACTGTATTAACCACTGGTCCCAGCTCCCAAAGGGAAAACTTGCAGGCACCAAACCCAGTCAGGCCTCCAGAGCAATCACAATTGGTGCACAGGACGTTGTAACCTGGGAGGTCCGCTGAAGAGTGGGGGAACCATGGGATGCCACCCAGGGAAAGGTGAAGACGCAGAGCCTGTCACCTGTGTAGGTGCACTCAGAGAGACCAGAGTGGGGTCAAAGGTGCAGCTAGCCCTGAATCATGACATATGGGTGTATGTTTTAAGAACATTTAGGGCCTGATATAGTCAGGGACTCTGTCCATTGACTTAAAGAGGCTTTGGATCACACCCTTATATAGCTATGTGCCTAATCAATACCTATGTATTCAAATAAAGGACCACATTACAAAGGAGTCAAGATTAGGTTGGACCACATTAAAACCACCAGATGACTAACTCAAAGGCAGCCCAACTCGTACAGGGTTCTAAAACTTGGAGGCTGATGTTGAATTCCAACTGATGAATTCTCCCCCTTTTTATTGCTCCCTCATTCTCAGAAATCTGTGTTTATTTGTCAGGTTACACCTAGCTGAAAAAGCTCTATCTCACATGACTTCCATTTGCTACTATCATTTTTCTCAGAGACTGTACACTCCCTGCAGTTCCTGTAGAGAAGGCTGGTCATAATTTAGCTCTTTCTTTGAGAGAGGGCGAACTGAAGTTCATGGAGATTTTAAGTTCACTGCTAAACCTTAAACATAACTAAAAGTTGGTAGCATATTTTGGTTATAACGGGGAGTATAGTGATTAGAGGAAACTGGAATCTGACACTTTTGTTTAACTGTCAGTGAATGAGACCAGATACAGTGTCATACTGGGAGAACTCCTGAACTCTGTCTCTTGCCATATCTCTCTAGCCCAGTGTTGAGTCTTTTGCTTATTATACAACAAACATAATGTTGAGGAACCTCACAGGCTTTGCAGGGTCCAAATAACCATGTTTGCTAAATATATAAAACATGCAAGAGCAGGCTACCTATACACTGCCCTGACTGGTTTCTGGTGGGTTCTAAAAGCACAGGAGTGCAACTAGTGGGCTCACAAATTATTTAGAGAAGTGATTTTTCTTTAGGCTGCATACCCCTTTCCAAATAATGTAGTCTATCACATACCCCCATCTGAGATAGGGTCATAATATATCTATAACTAGATTGCCAAGTCTTGCTAAATAAAATGTGTTGTCCTTCATTACAGGATTTTTCTCACATATCCCCTAATGAGAACTCACTTACTCGTAGGGGTACATGTACCCTAGTTTGAAAACCACAGATTTATTGGGACACTACCCCAGAGGAATAGTCTATACCTACTTCCTGTTAAGTATCTGTAGAGCCCACAAGATGGACTATGCCACAGAGAGTATCATATCGTATTTTGACCCAAAGGATGGCTTTTTTATAACCTAATCTTCTATATATGATGCGAATGTAGATAAAAGTTCCTCTTTATGGAAATCTTTAGTAAAAGGCAAAAGATTTATACCATCTGAAGAGACTACAAAGTAGCTGAATCTTTGCAATAGGAGGTTAATCTCCCTGGAGGAAAGCTGGGCAGGTGGGAACTTGTTTAAACTATTTCTCCTGAGGAGAGAGTTTTCTAACATCGGCCATCTTCTGTGGAAGAGCGTGCTATGTTGTTCCATTCCTATATATCAATCTAGCACACAGCCCAAGAGTAAGAGGATTCTGCATTTGGTATTGAGAACAATGTTCTAGTATTTTAACTGTTTTATTTTTGGTCATGAGAGAGAATGAAATGGAGAGAGATTAACACTCATGATGTGAAGAGCATGCCTAATGTAAATACTCACTAAAATGAAAATGAAATATGATGGCATTGGAAGCAGATGACAATTGCCTTTATGAAGTGTCACCTAAATAAAAGATTGCATTTCACACAGGGTACTAATCTGCTCAGTGATTGTATTTAGTCTGCCAAATCATAGTTTAAAAACAAAACAAAACAAGAGAGGCTAAAGAATTTTCAAACTGAAAGAGCAGTGCTGCAGATGTGACTTGTAATTATCTTGCTGTTTTGTATTCTGCTGGAATTTCACTGCATTGAAATGCATTTCTAAAGATCTGAAAGGATTGCAATCACATCTGGAGGTTATTTTGTTGGCATAATGGATTAGTAAATAGTATTACTGAAGATGAGAAATGATGCTCTGCATATCTTCTATCTGTACATCTCATACTTCAGGTAGTTTGAAAAACAATGTTACCTGATTAGTGATCATCCAGGTTCTTATATCAGATTTAGAGTAAAGTTCTGAAGCCAACAGTGAGGGTAGGACTTTCAAGATGTATGAATATTATCCAATCTTTGTTCTATAATGTTTTGTAAATTAAAGATAAATTGAGCTGATGGAAACCATCTAGTGAGCAAGAATAATTCTTGTTTTGAAAGATATTTTGTGGCCTGCATAGTCACATAATTAAAAACAATGGAGACTTTGTAAATAAGAGCAAAGCTGAGAAGGAAGGAATATGGAAAAATTAGGTTAGCGGAAACCTTTCCTGTAGAAGTGTCAATGTATCTAGGCCAAACATCATTGACTGAAGAGATGGGAAATATAATGCACAAACTGCAATGAGTCAGTTGTCTAAACACCTGGGGCCAAATCATCAGATGGTGTAAATCAGCACAGTTCCACTGGAGCTACACCTACTGAGAATCTTGCCCCCTATACTTTAGCAAGTCATAGATGTTTGATCTTACTTGCAGAAATACTAAAAATATGGCACCATAATATTGTACTGTGTTACCTCCAGTCCTTGGTGAACCTAATTAATTAAAAATAATAGAAGTGCTGGCCATTTATGACACCTTTGCTGTTCCATTCATGGGTGAGCTTTGTTTTCAGAAATGAGATCTGAGATGGAGGAAGTAGGCAGTGTCACCATTGTGACCAAAAAAACTCCCAATGATCTGCACCTCTCCCTCACAAGATGACAATACCCATAGCTACCAGTGCAAAGATATACTGTTGTGTCCAAAACTGAAAAGCAAGCACCCTTCATAATACTCCATAACATTCATTTCTTTAACTTCCTATTGTCAGAAATCAGTTTGAAAGTAGGGTTGCCTCCAGGATCGTCCTGGAGTGCCCAAGAATTAAAGATGACTCTTAAATGAAAGATTATGTCATGTGATGAATCCTCCAGGAATATGTCCAACCAAAATTGGCAACCCTAGTTGGAAGAGTATGTTCCAGTCTTTGCCTGCTGTAATTGATAACTAATCAGGGTGGTACAGGCTACACAGAAACTTAGGGAAATTAGAGAAAAGTAAAAATGCAGCAATCTGTTAAAAAGGAACAGGTCAGGAGCAGCCTTGGCTAAAGCAGGAGCAACTCCATGAGCTTCAGTCAATTCCATCCCCTATTTTTTTATTTCTTTACAGTTATTTTACCTCACAGTTGGAAGGTTGACATTCTTCTCTCTGATCTACCAGGTAGCTCTTGGCTCTCACATGCTGCTTTTCTGAGCTGTCTAAACTTCCATTGCGAGAACAGAATAGCAGAGTTCAGGTTCTCCATATGGATCTGAGAGGAGAATTTTGCTCTCATTTTTTTTCACCAGAGCTCCTTGAAGATCAATACTGACATAGAAGCAAAGGGCACAGCAATTCTTGCAGATATTGTAAATCATAGGGATATTCGGTGTAATGAATATATGACCTTTTCACAAACATGTCTTGGCTCTGGAGAGGTGTCAGGTCTGCAGTATGCACAGGGAGTCTTGGTCTAGACATGTGTTACAAGCAACAGATCTACAAAAATCGTCCTAATTGACCATGTCGAAAAATGAGATTTTTGGAAGGAAGGGGAGAAAAGGTTGATCAGGGTGATGGAAAAAGAAAGGGCAGGAACAGAATACTGATTTAGCAAAAATGTCTGTACAATATGAAACAGACACACTTTTAAAAAATTTATATAACTCAAATCCTGAGGTAGCTAAGGTAATCTAATAATAATGACACCTAGCTCATATATAGCTCTTTTCATCAATACCTCTCAAAGTTCTTTACACATAGGCCAAGATTCTATATAAATATTTTTAAGTCTGAGTCCTTAAAGAGACTGGTTATGTATTCTGATTCTAATGCAGAAGCAGACACCATCAGTGGAAACTCTGTGCATACGTCATTAGTGAGCCCATCAGGTAAATTTTATGCAAACAAAATAACTGTTTGCATGACTCAGTAGCTGGTGTTCTTGCTATCGCCTTCCAGCATTCATTCAGAACCCACTTTCAGTGCAGCTGAGAATATACCAGATACTGAGGCATGAAAACACGTCCTTTGTTTATAAAAAAATCTAACTTGTTGGCCAATTGGTTTAATGTGACCAGGGTATTCATTGATGGTGTTGACATGTGTATTAGTATTAAAATCAAAATATATAGCAAGTCTGACTGATAATGGATTCTGAATTATGAGAATGCCAGTGACTACTCTTACAGGTAAACATGGGGATATTTCATTCAGAAGGCAAAGGCTTTGCTGAAACTATCCAGGCTGATATAGCTGCTCTGTCACTGATAGTGACGAATAATCTGTTATACCATTTCCATGACTACAACACATCACTGAAAAGGAATCCTCTCATCTTGTGCCCTAGTAACATCTAATAGCCCTGACTTTCTTGAAAGGCAAATGGGTAAACAAAAAATCAGGCATGGCTTCAATTTATTGACAAAGTGTTATGTCTGGGAAAAAAAACAGTTTGCTCTTCATAGTGCTAAGGTCCACAGCTCGGTTACAGTGGGTGCTTCAACCTGCTTGCAGTTTGGGGGCAGAACCAGAGCAGCTCAGTCATTGTTAGTTGGCAAATGCCCCGCCTTGTGAAGTTGCCTGCTGTTTTTTCTGTCTCCCAAACAGCCACGGCCTCCCTGGTAGCTTTTCCGAAGCAAATTCCAGACTTTATTTCAAATTTGTGACTAACATTTTGGTGCAGTAATGTGTCCTGTTTGAAATGGGACTATATTAATGTGAACTTGGTACCTCTTAGTTTGTGCCAGCAGGGTCTACACTGGGCAGTCATAGTTCAATACATTATAGACTGATAGACTTTAGGATCAGAAGGGACCAATATGATCATCTAGTCTGACCTCCTGCACAAAGCAGGCCACAGAACCCTACCCATCCACTTCTATAACAAACCCCTAACCTATGTCCGAGTTATTGAAGTCTTCACATTGTGGTTTGAAGACCTCAAGCTGCAGAGAATCCACCAGCAAGTGACCCATGCCCCACGCTGCAGAGGAAAGCGAAAAACCTCCAGGGCCTCTGCCAATCTGCCCCGGAGGAAAATTCCTTCCCGACCCCAAATATGGCGATCAGCTAACCCCTGAGCATGTGGGCAAGACTCACCAGCCAGCACTCAGGAAAGAATTCTCTGCAGTAACTCAGATCCCATCCCATCCAACATCCCATCACAGACCACTGGGCATACTTATCTGCTGATAATCAAAGATCAATTGCCAAAATTAAGCTATCCCATCATACCATGCCTTCCATAAACTTATCAAGCTTAGTCTTAAAGCCAGATACATCTTTTGCCCCCACTACTCCCCTTGGAAGGCTGTTCCAGAACTTCACTCCTCTAATGGTTAGAAACCTTCATCTAATTTCAAGTCTAAACTTCTTAGTGTCCAGTTTATAACCATTTGTTCTTGTGTCTACATTGGTACTAAGCTTAAATAATTCCTCTCCCTCCCTAATATTAATCCCTCTGATATATTTATAAAGAGCAAGCATATCCCCCCTCAGCCTTCTTTTGGCTAGGCTAAACAAGCCAAGCTCTTTAAGTCTCCTTCATAAGGCAGGTTTTCCATTCCTCGGATCATCCTAGTAGCCCATCTCTGAACGTGTTCCAGTTTGAATTTATCCTTCTTAAACATGGGAGACCAGAACTGCACACAGTACTCCAGATGAAGTCTCACCAGTGCCTTATATAACGATACTAACACCTCCTTATCTTTGCTGGAAATACCTCTCCTGATGCATCACAAAACTGCATTAGCTTTTTTAACGGCCATATCACATTGGCAGCTCATAGTCATCCTGTGATCAACCAAGATCCCTCTCCTCCTCTGTTGCTTCCAACTGATGTGTCCCCAATGTATATATAAAATTCTTATTATTAATCCCTAAGTGCATGACCTTGCACTTTTCACTATTAAATTTCATCCTATTACTATTACTCCAGTTCACAAGGTCATCCAGATCTTCCTGTATGATATCCCGGTCCTTCTCTGTGTTAGCAAGACCCCCCAGCTTTGTGTCATCCACAAACTTTATTAGCACATTCCCGCTTTTTGTGCCAAGGTCAGTAATAAAAAGGTTAAATAAGATTGGTCCTAAAATCGATCCTTGAGCAACTCCACTAGTAACCTCCTTCCAGCCTGACAGTTCACCCTTCAGTATGACCCGTTGGAGTCTCCCCTTTAACCAGTTCCTTATCCACCTTTCAATTTTCATATTGATCCCCATCTTTTCCAATTTAACTAATAATTCCCCATGTGGAACCGTGTCAAATGCCTTACTGAAATCAAGGTAAATTAGATCTACTGCATTTCCTTTGTCTAAATAATCTGTCACCTTCTCAAAGAAGGAGATCAGGTTGGTTTGGCATGATCTACCTTTAGTAAAACCATGTTGTAACTTGTCCCAAGTACCATTGACCTCAATGTCCTTAACTACTTTCTCCTTCAAAATTTTTTCCAAGACCTTACATACTACAGATGTCAAACTAACAGGCCTATAGTTACTCAGATCACTTTTTTCCCCTTTCTTAAAGATAGGAACTATGTTAGCAATTCTCCAGTCGTACAGTACAACCCCTGAGTTTACCAATTCATTAAAAATTCTTGCTAATGGGCTTGCAATTTCATGCGCCAGTTCCTTTAATATTCTTGGATGAAGATTATCTGGGCCCTCCGATTTTGTCCCATTAAGCTGTTCAAGTTTGGCTTCTACCTCAGATGTGGTAATATCCACCTCCACATCCTCATTCCCGTTTGTCATCCTTCCATTATCCCTAAGCTCCTTATTAGCCTTTTTAAAGACTGAGTCAAAGTACTTATTTAGATATTGGGCCATGCCTAGGTTATCCTTAACCTCCATTCCATCCTCAGTGTTTAGCGGTCCCACTTCTTCTTTCTTTGTTTTCTTCTTATTTATATGGCTATAGAACCTTTTACTATTGGTTTTAATTCCCTTTGCAAGGTCCAACTCTACATGGCTTTTAGCCTTTCTCACCTTATCCCTACATGTTCTGACCTCACTAAGGTAGCTTTCCTTGCTAATCCCACCCTTCTTCCACTCCTGTAGGCTTTCTGCTTTTTCTTAATCACCTCTCTGAGATGCTTGCTCATCCAGCTTGGTCTACAACTCCTGTCTATGGTTTTTTTCCCCCTTTCTTGGGATGCAGGCTTCTGATAGTTTCTGCAGCTGCGACTTAAAGTAATTCCAGGCCTCCTCCGCATTTAGATCCACAAGTTCTTCAGTCCAATCCACTTCCCTAACTAATTTCCTTAATTCTTTAAAGTTAGCCCTTGAGAAGTCAAAAACCCTAGTCCCAGATCTATTTCTGTTTATCCTTCCATCTAGTTTGAACTGAATTAGCTCATTAGAGTACTCCACAATTCATAGCCCCATAGTCTGGACACCCATATAGACAAGCCCCTGGTCGTAGCTTTACTACTGATTTACTCTCTGGCCTTTAGCAAGCTGCTTAGCTTTTTGGTGTCTCAGTTTCTCCATCAGTAGAATGGGGATAATAAAGTACTTTGAGGGCTAGATGCAGAAAGCTCTATATAAGTAATAAGTATTAAGTGTCTTTATTATTATTCTCAGAGGCTTATGGCTAAGTTCAGGGCCCACTGAGACCGATGGGACTTTGCTATTGATTTCAAAAGGTTCAGTGTTTGGCTTCTAATGTTTGTCATTAGTGAACATTGATCTTCCTAAATTCTAACTAGCTAGTGAAAAGCATGCTTTGTCATGTGGGTCAAGTCTAGACAGTTTTCATCCACTTATCATCTTGCAAAAACCTAAAGTCTCCTGCAGTCTCACTCAGTAGCATGTTATTTACTACTCTTCCACCCAGTCATCTCATTTGTGGGCAGATGGATTTCCCTGATTTGTGTTGTTTTTATTATTTGACAAATGTTTTGGGATGTAAATTTGCAACCTGCATCTACTAACCATGGGGCTGGAAAACTCTAGCAATGCTGAAGGGGAGGCCAGGATGATCAAAAGCATTGATCTCACTGATAAAATTCTACAGCCCTGGAAGCAGGTTATCAACTTTAACTCAGCAGGAACATTTCAATTATTTGGTGGCAATAAAGGGTGGTGATGGCTCAGGTTTCACTAGTGTTTCACTATAGAGAGCAAGAAAGATCTGAAAGCATTTGTTTTATAACAGCTACTGTGACAGAGGCAGCAGTGTTAGTGTTTCACAGCAGCAGACTGGAACCTGCCGTTCTTGGTTTCAGGTGCCAAATCTCTTACTGACTCACTGTGTGACCACAGGCAAGTTATTTAACCTCTCTATACCTCAGTTCACCAATGCGAGAAATGTGTAAAATAATTCATACTATTTTATGGATAACACAGATAACTTGTTTTAATGTTTATATGTCTCAGAACTTCTTGGTCGTGGAAACTCTACAATACAGTGAGTTCTAGTTGTCTTGCTGGCCAGAGGTGTTGGTAGTTTGGATAAGCATGTGAACGTCTCAGCATTTGGCTAAACTTAAAAAGAGAACAAACTTGCAGTAGTAGTGGCAGGGACTAAATGCTCCAGTTGGACTTTTCCAACTTTCGGGCCTTATTCAGATCTTTGAAGCCTCCAGGGGCTTGGTGTATATGTAGAAAAACCAACCCTTTTTTGAGCTTTGCCCATCACTAGTTTGAATACTCAGTGGCATTTCTGAGAAATTATCTTGTCAACCTTCCTTTGGGTTTATGCAACACTTAGTAAACTGTAAAATGTGTTAGAAGGTAAAACTGAATCAGTGAGTGGGTCAGGTACTAGTTTTGTATTTTGTTGTTCATGTGCTCTCCAAACTGTTTTGCAGGCATGCGTGAGTCTGCACAAAGGCTGATGCAATCTTCTGTCAGGCCAGGATTCTAGATGAGAGTTGTTTCTTCCTGCTTTTGAGATGAGCATGCTTCTTAAACCTTGGAGTAGGCCTTTCCATTGCAAGATAATGTAAATGAATTGAATTAGGTATGAATGAAGGCATAAAGTGCATAAAAGTAACTCTGACTCTATGTAGTTCAACTCACATTACCTCAGATATTAACTAACCGGAATGAAGAAGTGGTTTTACATCACATGTATTGGTAGGCGTGCTTTGAAACCCATTGACTTTGGATGTTGAATGTTTCATTTTAGAAAAAAGTTTCAACAGTATATTATGATGCTATTTGTACAAAATGGGCTTGTGCTAAAAGTTTCCTCATTTTCGAACTGCTAGTTTTATATTCAATAAAGGGTAAACTGCTATCAAATATATTTCCAGCTCATATAATCTGGGTCTTAAAACTGTAATGACTCAAAAGCTAACACATAAGTGACATGGTTCAAATGAATAAATTAACAAATACAGCCAGAACAGTTAAATAACTTTGTGGTGATGTGAATTAGTAGGCAGAAATGTGAGCAGCACATTTTGACACATTTGCTGACTTTTTTAAATTCACAGTTAAATGCTACAGGGCCATTTTTTGTGTGTGGCAGTCAGTGAGTCAAATTCTGAAGGTGATTTAGTGTAAATTAGCCCTTGTTATACTCAGAATCCCTTATCATAAATTTACAAAATGGAGACTTCTTTATCTTACACCTTCATAAATGTTCTTCTTTCTCCTTGGGCTGTGTGATATACCAGTGTAGATATCTTTACATGCCACCAGCATGGATGTCAGTAAGTCTGAGGAGTTTAACTGAACACTGGCTTTCTACTACCTTACTATGTTTCTCTCTGCCACTGCTAATCTAATCTATATCTAGGTTGCTTTCCATGATTAAATGTTCTCTTGATCAGAAGTAGCATCTAGTATAAATACAGCTAGGACTTAACTAGCTATGAAATCCATACCCAGAATGATGCTTATCTTCTGTTTACATGACAATAAGTGAATAAGGACTTCTACATAGTTTTGACATCTCAAACAAATATACTCGGCTACTGAATGATCAAGATGCTAAAGGAGCACTCAAGGACAATAAGGCCATTGCAAAGAAACTAAATGAATTATTTGCAACAATCTTCACAGCTGAGGATGTGAAGGAGATTCCCAAACCTGAGCCATTCTTTTTGGGTGACAAATCTGAGGAACTGTCCCAGATTGAAGTGTCACTAGAGGAGGTTTTGGAACAAATTGATAAACAGTAATAAATCACCAGGACCAGATGATGTTCACCCAAGAGTTCTGAAGGAATTCAAATATGAAATTGCAGAATTAATAACCGTAGACTGTAACCTGTCATTTAAATCAGCTTCTGTACTGAATGACTGGAGGATAGCTAATGTGATGTCAATTTTTAAAAGGGGCTCCAGAGGTGATCCAGGCAATTACAGGCTGGTAAGCCTGACTTCAGAACTGGGCAAACTGGTTGAAACTATAGTCAATAACAAAATTGTCTGACACATAGATTAACATAATTTGTTGGGGAAGTGTCAACATGGTTTTTGTAAAGGGGAATCATGCCTCACCAATCTGCTAGAATTCTCTGAGGGGGTCAACAAGCATGTGGACAAGAGGGATCCAGTGGATATAGAGTACTTAGATTTTCAGAAAGCCTTTGACAAAGTCCCTTACCAAAGGCTGTTAAGCAAAGTAAGCTGTCATGGGATAGGAGGGACGGTCCTCTCATGGATTAGTAACTGGTTAAAAGATAGGAAATGAAGGGTAGGAATAAATGGTCAGTTTGCAGAATGGAAAAAGGTAAATAGTGGTGTCCTCCAGGGGTCTGTACTGGGACCAGTCCTATTCAACATATTCATAAATGATCTTGAAAAGTGGGTAAAAAGTAAGGTGGCAAAATTTGAAGATGAAATGAAACTACTCAAGATAGTTAAGTCTCAGGCAGACGGCGAAGAGCTACAAAAGGATATTTCAAAACTAGGGGACTGGGCAACAAAATGGCAGATGAAATTCAGTGTTGAAAAATGCACATTGGAAAACATAATCCCAACTATACATTTAAAATGATGGGGTCTAAATTAGCTGCTACCACTCAAGAAAGAGATTTTGGAGTCATTGTGGATAGTTCTCTGAAAATATCCACTCAATGTGCAGCGGCAGTCAAAAAAGCGAACAGAATGTTGGGACTTATTAAGAAAGGGATAGATAATAAGACAGAAAATATCATAGTGCCTCTATATAAATCCATGGTACACCCACATCTTGAATACTGCGTGCAGATGTGGTCGCCCCATCTAAAAAAAGATATATTGGAACTGAAAAAGGTTCAGAAAAGGGCAACAAAAATTATTAGGGGTATGAAATGGCTTCTGTATGATGAGAGATTAATAAGACTGGGACTTTTCAGCTTGGAAAAGAGACGACTAAGGAGGATATGATTGAGGTCTATAAAATCATGACTGGTGTGGAGAAAGTAAATAAGGAAGTGTTATTTACTCTCTCATAACACAAGAACTAGGGGTCACCAAATGAAATTAATGGGCAGCAGGTTTAAAACAAACAAAAGGAAGAATTTCTTCATACAATGCACAGTCAACCTGTGGAACTCCTTGCCAGAGGATGTTGTGAAGGCCAAGACTATAATGAGACTATGAAAGAACTAGATACATTCATGGAGGATAGGTCCATCAATGGCTATTAGCCAGGATGGGCAGGGATGGTGTCTCTAGCTTTTGTTTGCCAGAAACTGGGAATGGATCAGGATACTGGGCTAGATGGAGCTTTGGTCTTACCCTGTATGAGTGTTCTTATGTTCTTCTGTTACCTAATCTGTCCATTTTTTTTCTGGCCTTCTGTATAGAATAGGTTAAAATTTTAAACAGTTTTTAAAAGATATATGCCCCATGTATCTTCACAATTTAGAAATAGGAGGGGAAATCATGACTTCATTTAAGCCAATGAGAGTTTTGCCATTGACTTCAGTAAGGCCGGGATTTCACCCTCAATTTTTTCCCACCAAATATAACTTTCCCTGCTTCTTCTCCCATTGAGTTTTAAGCATGTTAATGCAAGATTAGTAACATGTTTTTAAGGAGAAATTGCCAAAGGCACAAATGAGACTAAGGCACCCAAATTCCATTGACTTGTAATGTGAGTTGGGCACATAACTTGCCTTTTGGCCTTTTAGAATATATATTCGTTGCTTGACAAGCCCTAAATCTATTCTTTTTAGTTGTATGGACACGTAGGTCACTTCTGCATCAAATCAGGAGGATTTTTATATGCAATTGCAACCATAAATAAGGCATTAATTAATCAGATCTGGCTAGAACACATAAGCAAAGGAAAAGACAAGCTTGAGAAATGAAGTTTTATAAACTGTTTTTTACACAAAAGACTTCCTCCTTAGAGCAGTGCTCGTTCACATCAGCTGAGCATCTAGCCCATAACCCACAGTAATCAAATATTAATGAATGTTTCTCATCTCCAATGAACTACCCTCTAATGAAAGGTCAATCTTCTATCAACTGAATTCACTTTTAAAAAATAGTTAATGTACAGAAGGTCATCTTGAACAGACAAACTTGAAGAAAAAATGAACATTTCCTTTGTGTGCAGGAAATATTAGAGCAATTATCCTTTTATGTCATATTGAACCTCTAGAAAAGAGCTGAGGCAAGAAAAAATAATGGCCAGAGATTATGGTTAGAGTTATATTGTGTCATTTAGTAGATGGTGAACACCAAAATGTTCATAATCAAATAACTAAAAAAGCCGGTAATGTTTTAATGAACTGTAAAGCATTTTTGTGAGACTCTGTGTGAAGGATTCTGTTTGCGGAGACAATGAGAATACCATTTACTCTTAGTTCATATATTCTGCAGACTGCTGGATTTTGATAAATTTTAGCAAATGATTATTAAATTTCCAATTATCACTTAGGATCTGATCCCTGCATAGACTTATGTAGGTACTAAGAGCACTTTTCAAAAATGGGTAAATAGCATTATCCTCATTTTGGGAACGTGAGACACAGAGATTTTAATTTACTTGTCCAAAATCATGCATGCAAAGCCATAATAGTGGGAGACTTTCCTTAAGGATTGCAAGATTAGGCCATGATGGCCAACTTTTCCAAAAACCTGTATTACCGGAGAGCTGCAGAAAATGAATATACACCTATTGTAACTCCCCAAATCTCTCATTTGGGCTATCAGTGATGTTTGCATGTGCAATTCAGGTTCATTGTTCATGCAAACCAAGTCATTGTTGGCCTCATATTCACAACTGTACATGCACAATTTCAACTGCAAAAATGGGCACACCATTGAGCATGTAATTTGTGCATGTGCTTGCATGTACAAGTGGATATTTTCATGTGCAAATGCCATATATGCATTCAGAGCTGGGGAAGGACCAGGCGCTGTTACAGTAACTGTAGAGATTCCTACTCTTTAAGGTCAGATGGGACCACTATGATCCTGTGCTTTCACCTGCTATATAACACAGGCCATAGAATTTCATCCAGTAATTCCTGCAAGGGAACTAATTGTTCTTCTCTGCTACATAAGAGCTGTTTGCAAATTGCATACATGACTGAGATCACATGTTTTGCATCCATGTGACATAGTGCTGGAGAACAGCAGCTGATCCAGAATTCTGATCACTGAAACTTCCAATAGCTGCCCTGGGCACACCTGAATATAGGAACTGTGCCAAACTGATAGATTGAGGATAATTACCTCATTAACTCAGAAGGTACAAAGACACAGGAAGGAAGGGTGAAAGGGCAAGCAAGTGAAAGAGCTGTAAGCTGTTAGAGCCAAGGCCGCAGGAGGTCTCTCCACTGCAGGGTTTAGGAAATTTAGAGTGCCAGGATGCCTTTATAGGTTGCACGGCAGCTTTAAAGGTAGTGGGAATTAACGTTATAAATAAATCATTGGGTGTTTTACTTGAAGAAGGTCTGCAAATAGTACATTTGTTTGGAAAGAGGCAGGAGCAGACAACGCCCTGCTACAATCCATGATTATCCATTTGCGGGTTATGCAGCTCAAGCCCATAGACCTATTTTTTACAAATCTCCTGTGACATGAGACAGTCAGGCCTTCACTCCTTTGAGCATGAGAACCATTAATGACCATGAGCATGTGCCAGGGAGTTTCATATTCTAGACCCTAAGAACCCACAGAAGCTGATGCAGCAAAGCTGTGATAAAAATCTCATTGAATCATAAACTATAAAAACATTCTATTTGCATGCTACTGCCTGAACACTTCCACTTCCAGAAGAGAAAACGCAAATGAACCAAAGCTATTATAGTGGTATAATATCCCATTATCACAGCTCATGGAGATAGGATCCTATACAATATTTAAATGGAATATAGGCATGAGCCATTAAGCTATATTCAAAACTATAATTGCAGACTCTGAGTTTAAAACCTATTGGGCCTGATTCTCTGCAGGTGTAAATTCGTCTTGCTCTAGTGAAGTCAAAGGAGCTTTGCTCATTTACACTAGCTAAGGATCTGGCCCATTCAGTCTATCTAACACACTGTGTTGGAGGCCACAAGTTTTGCCAAAAACTTCTGGAGCGTGAAAGAAACATGTGACTAGGATTGCACCCTAGTCAGGAATAAAGTCCCTCAACATTTGGACTCCCATCATGGAAATCTTTCTTCTCTCTATAGTTGGAAAACCCCTTCAGCCCACCAGTGGATACCCATTTCCTAGTTCATAGACTCATGGTCTTCAAGGTCAGAAGGGACCATTATGATTATCTAGTCTGAACTCCTGCACAGTGCGAGCCACAGAATCTCACCCACCCACTGCTGTAACAAACCCCTAACCTACGTCTGAGTTATTGAAGTCCTCAAACTGTGGTTTGAAGTTCCTGATTTTTGTCATAGACTACAATAAGTCTTGAAGCACACAAAGAGAATGAGCTGGTCCCAAAATATTGGGGAGGCAAGTTGTTTATCACAGCCCTTTGGACTGAATGAATTTTAGAAACACTGAGTGAATTTTAGGACAACTGCCTTCTCCACCTGCTGCCTTTAACATAGACAAGGATTCAGCATGCCAGAAAAAAAAATGACTCAACCTTAACCAGTTTCCAGTGGTGAAATAATGAGAGTAAGCTTACATATTTGGGAGAAAAAACAGAAATAACATGACTGAACAAGGAGGAGAAAAAAATCTCTTTGCTGGGTAGCTTCTAAAATCACAGAAAAATCAGATGGAAGAAATCAAAATAGGAGCTAGGCATAATATAAGACACAGGCTCAGAAAGATGTAATTGAAGAACAACATCCCGTGAGGCCTGGAGAGAGTGGGGGAAACAATGGCATATATAATTCAGTGAGAAGGCATGGAATAGAATTACCACCTCACTAAAGCAGCCAAAAAAAAAGTTACAATGGAAATCACTGTAGATAAGAAACTAAACAGCTCAGTATAAAAGCTGGATTCTGTGCACTAAAACCTCCCACTATAACCAGTGGGATTAATGTGTGCTGAATGTGAGGGCAGAATTTGGCTTAATGACTAACAGGCAGGTTGATGGGGTTCATAAATAGTCATAAAGTGTATTCTAATTTTGACAGACCAAATGACTATTTTGGGTGGTGATTCAAAATTCCTGGGACTAGCTTGGATGCAGACAACCCAGGACTTGGGGAAGTAGTTGTGCAGGAGTAGACTGATCAAGCAGAAACTGACAAAGATCATGAGAATAATGAACGCCTATAGTGCACTCAGTTTCTGGAAGAATAATATCCTGTGCTTTTCAAACTTTAGGATGACATTTAATTGACTTTTTCCATTGTCTTTTGAAATTGCAATAAAAAGTAAATTTAAACAATTTTTGTTATCTGCTATGCAGAATTTTATGTGCTTAAAAGCTTTGTGATTGTAGCACTTATATAGCATAAAGAAGTTCCAATTTATACCTATTGATTTTAACTTTGCCTTACTTTTTACATTACAGTTAAGTATCTTCCAAAATCAATATTTTTATATTTTGACAAATCTGCCACCAATGAATGGCTTTAGTTATCAACCCAGAACTTTTGAGTAGCAATAAAATCTCACAAAAAGGAAAGCTGTCAGCAAAACACCTCCACATCTTACTTAATGCAGTAAGTAAGTCGCAGTAGGCCTCATTGAACAGACATGGTATATATGCTGAGTTAAGTGATCCAGGATTGAATTTAAGGGCTCATTTACTCTTGTAGTATTATAGAATATACCATATCTCAAATCAGATAATATAACAATTAACAGCCAAGGAGGAACTTTCCAGGTGTCTCAAGTGAGCTATACATTTCCAGATAATACTTCTTAGCTCTGACAGCATTTTCCATCTGTCAACAGTAAAGTGTTTTACAAAGGTAGATAAGTATCGTTATTTTAATTTTGCAATTGAGGACACAACAAGACAGATCAAGGTGCCAAAGTCGCATAGCTGGTCAATGACAAAGCTGGTCCAGAATCCTGGAGTCCCAGTCCCATGCTCTATCCAATGGACCTTGTCTCTGTCTGGGAAAGGAGCAGATTAGCCATATAGGAGCAGTCTGATTTGTAGCGTAACTCCACTGAAGTCAGCAGACTTGCATCAGGGATGAATATGGCCCATTTTCTTCAAAGGTCCTACTTTTGCTACCATTGAAATCAATGGGATCTTGCCAGTGACTTCAGTAGAAGCAGGAGCAGGTCCAAATTGTTTTGATTTTTTTTTTAAATTGGCTGCCTCCATTAAAACTGCCACAAGACAACATTAGCTTTTGTTGCCAGCACTTAGCAGGTCATCATGGGCCTCTCTAATTTTGGCAGCATTAAGCAGATCTCAATTTTCATAATGAAAAGCTTGGCCACGCATATAATCTCCATTGCTTTCCTTTATCAAAAGCCATACCTGGCTTTGGTCGACACCTATGTTTTTTTTTCCACCAAATGCATTTATTATGACTATCCTACTCTCAGACAGTGCGTCTCTGTGGGCTACACTGTGGTATTTTTGCCATGGCCACACTGTAGGGGAGAGAGTAGGGGAAGTGCAGCAGGGGTGCTCTGGGGAATTCTGCATGACTCAGTCAGAATTTGTCTGGAAGTGTAGGGGAAATATATGATAGTACAATTTGCACTTCCTCTTACAAGGCAGAGCTCCATTGACTAGTTCATGGAGGGCTGTAGGAAACCCTGGCCCCTCTCTCTTTTCAAAGGTGCTGAGCATCCACAGTTGCCATTGACATCAATTCAATGTGCAGGTACTTAGTATGTACCTTCCTGCAATGCCTTTCACCCCAGTACAGAAAACTCCGCCTGCGAGGAAGTTACCTTTTAATGAGCAGCAGCCTCTCCACCTTTAGCAGGATATTATTCTTTTCCAAGTAAAATTGTTTGACAAATACTAAATTTTTCTTTGAAATTTTTCATATTTTTCTCAAAAAGTTGTTTTCCATCAAAAATGTTATGGAAAATTTTCAACCAACCCTACTTGCTGTGTTGTTGCTAAAATGAGCAAATAAAAAGATGGACGTGAAAGAGACTTTATCTTAAACAGCACAAACACGGATGATACATAATGTTCATTGCTAAGCCAACTCTAGGTCTGGTAGCATTGCCCTCGCTGGTTACTCTGACCATTAATCTTCTTCCCCAAATGAGAGATGGCAGTTTTTTAAAACAACATACTCCCTAGCACAAGGTATGGGCTTGCTGTAAGCAGAGAGTAATGCAAAGACGGGAAAGGGGACCTGAAGACTGCTAAAAGAGAGACTAAACCATGGTATTAATAATGATGTTATTAATCTGCATGTTTATTGCTTCCTGCTCTGACACCCATTTGACACATCTGGGAGCTATCAGGTGACAATAGTCCATGATCTTCCTAAAAGGGCAATTCTTCTGTAACACGGCCAGACAGCCTCATTGTTTAAAATGCTCCCCAACCAAGCGAGCAGTCAAATAGTACAACTAGAGACCACTCAAGGTATGTCTTCACTGCAATCAGAGGTGTGACTGCAGCCCGCATAGGCATATCCAAACTACTTTGAGCTGGCTAGCTCAACAAGCAATAGCAGTGAAGTCATGACAGCATGAGGAGCAGGACGGACAGTATAACCCCTCATGGCACCCTGTGTCTATATTCCAGCGGCTACCTCATGCTGCCTCCCATGCTACTGCGGCTTCACTGCTGCTGTTATTAGAGCTAGCTATATCAAAGCTGTCTTGGGTATGTCTACACATGCTGCCATCACACCTCTGATTGCAGTGGAAATGTACTCTCTGCTGCACTGAATGCCAGACGCCTTATACGTTCGGTCCTTTAACTGTTCTTGTGACAGCTATGAATACATGTTCTTCTTCTATAATCGTACAGGGCCTGATTCTGGAACCGTTCCTTCTTTCTTACTCATGTTCGCAATCCCATTCACTGCAGCCATGAGTAACAGACTAATGGGGCTGCTTGCATAAGTACGGCTTCCCAAATTAGGTTCATAATTGTTTTGAGAACTCCTTGGTATTTCTTATTGTTCCTCTCCCACAGTGATTTTATGTTCTTTTGGGATAGAGGACACTGGGCTGGTTTCTTCTTATTTTACCATGTGAAGATCCACTGTGCTCCTATCCTGTTTCCCCAAAGCTCGGACCACAGAGGTCTTGTTCTGATAACCAGTAAAAATGGAGAAGAGGTACTGGGGTTGTGATTTTCCAAAATAGCTAATAATTTTGGGTGCCCAATTTAAATCACCTGAAAGGGGTCTGATTTTTAGGAGGGGAAAGGATGCTCCCAAAATCACTAATTGCTTTTTAAAATCTTGGCCCTTGGAATTTTTCCATAGGGGCCTTATCGAAATATTTCTGTCATTCATTAAACATTTTGTTTAATACTCACTCTCTGTCATGCTGTTCTAACCTTCAGGCTGTGTCAGCAAGGTGAGCCTCTCTCCCTCCAGTGCAGAGAATCATCTTTCTAATGGTAACTCTGAGGAGTTAATACTATTTATAATCACATATTATGATAAGATATGGATGGGATTTATTCAGTTTGGACTATCCATATGCAGAAAGCAGGAGCAGATTTTCTTGCTAATGTTAATTTCATTGACATGTGGTACGATCTCCCAACCTACCTGAATATTGTCGAGAATGCACAGTGCTTTTAAGGAGTTAAAGAGCCACATCAGGGAGACTAGAAAAGACGGTATTACCAAAGCAGAATGCGCTCAGAGCATGAATATTTCAGTGCTGGACTGCAATTTCAAGAGTTAATACTGGAGATTTATTTTGTAGGTGGGCGAAAGGCATTTCTACCTCAGATATTATTTTCCATTCAAAGGACAGGATGCCATTAACACGTGACCTTTTTCTCTGGAGTTTCTAGCCTGAATCACACCAAACAGATTTTGCGTTCCCTAGTTTTGAAGGGAGCTGGCTTTTGATAAAGGGGCTGTGCTAAGTAATTCTGACCAATTTATCAGAAAGCACCTTGTTCCACCGTTGCTGACCTCCATGAGCCAGAAAGCATTATCATCAGCACACATTCAGCATGTCTTTAATTTAATGCAAATAAAGAGGTGAAATTGAACTTTGGGGGTGCTCCAGTAGGCATGCTACATATTTTTCTAATAGTGCCTATCCTGATGCCTTCAGGAAACAAAGCATTATTTGGAGTGTACTTTCAGGGAAACATTGATTTACGTTTTCAGCCTTTCTGAATGCAAATAATGGGCAAGCATCTGATAGCATCAAATGTTTGTTCTACATTCAAGAATGTTATTCTCCACAGATGTCCCTTATCTGTAATATTGTCTGTTTGATCAGCACATTCAAATAATGCCATGGAGGTCGAATACCTTGGGTGAGATCCAGACTGGGCACTGCTCAGCATAGTCTGAATCAAAATAGAGCTATAAAAAGATATTTTCAGCAATTTTGGAGAGTGAAGCTAGGAAGAATCCAGTTAGGGCTGTGTATATTTCATCATTTTTTTGTTTCAAGGTCTTTGCTCATTGGTTTTTGGTGTTTTCTTTCTTTGTCTTGTCACTCTGTGTAGCCCGCCCCCCCGAATGTTGCTTTATCACAGTTTGGGTAAAATGCAAACACCATCATTGCATAAAAACGAACCCATTCTTGACTGGTAACTGGCCCATTTCAACTGAAAAATTAATGGGTGTTTTTGTCAAAATATTATTCATTATTTTCAGATTAACAAAATTTTCCATGAAAATGGGTCTAATTTCAAATTAGCAACATAATGCAAAAACCCTTTATTGCTGGTATTTTTGCATTTTGCGATGTATATTTCACTCTCCTCTTTATACTGTATAGGTCAGTAGGGGTCCTTTTTCACCTGGGTCTTATGTGGGTTTTTGTTGTTATAAATGGGAATTATATGGTCATTTTGCATGGATAGGGAAAGTGTCTTGTTCTTAGAGAAGGATGCATTATGTAGTCAAAACAGGTGACACATACTAGTTGTGGTTGCTTTCAGTAACCTGAAATATAATCCAACTACACCTACTGCTTTTTCAGATGTCAGCTGTACCATCTGCTGATGAAAAAATTCATTTATCACTGAGGAAATACTTAACAGTGTTGTGGTCGTTTGCACTACTATCAGGCTATGGATTTTTAAATACCTTGATCTTTGCTCATTAAAAAATATGGAAACATTATGCAAGACAGAAAAATTAAAGCAAATGTTGATAGAGTTCCTTTTGTAGACTACCAGATTAATAAAATAATATCACAAAACTGTTAAAACTCGAGGAACAGAAGAAACAGTTCAGTTCCCTTGAAAACATTTAGGAGACCCTTGGAGATAATGCAATAACTGGAAACAGAAGCATAAAATTAATTGTAAGGGATGGATGAAATCCTTATTCCATTGAAGTCAATGGAAATTTGGCCATTGACATCAGCGAGGTCAGTATTTCACCCAGGTTTTGTTAAATAGATATATTATAGCAGTCTTTCATATGGCTCCATTATCCTTATACCCAATGTTAATTGTGAGATTTAATAAAGTGACTCACTGAGGCACTCTAAGCTTGTAAGAACTAAGTTTTATATCATCTAAGGGCTTGTCTGTGTTGCCCCACAGTGCAGACTACAGGGTTATGATGTGCAGAGCACACTAAACTGTTGGTCTCTGACTTCCCCATGTAGACTCTGCTAGCATGAACTAAAAGGTAGCTAGTTTGTGTTAAAGCTTAGCCCTGTTTGAAACAGGACTGCATCAGTGTGAACTAGGTACCTCTTAGTTCACGCTTGCAGGGACCATGCAGGGCAGTTACGGCACAACCCTTGAGTGCATACTGCAGTTCACACCCCTGTACGTCGCACTGTGGGGGACATGCCTTAAGACAAGCCTTAAGAAGTCATTGGTTTTTGTTTTTTTTAAATTTTTTGGTGTTGAGATGCAAAATGCTTGCTGAGACAGTGACTGTCTATCTGACCTGGTAGCTGGGGCTAAGCTGAAGGTCTCTTCTGCAGCAGGCTCTGGCTCCTTTCTTCCCTGGCTAGGAAATGGCTCCACAGGGTCTTGTAAAGGGGAATTTAGTGAACCTGGTTGAGGTTCACCTCTCTGTGCTTCTCCCACTTTAAACAGCCAGACTATCTGTTTACCTCTTTCTCTCTGTGCATGCGGACTTCTGATACCCTCTGTCTGGGAATACCTGGGATATGTCCAGCCAGTTGCTACTCCACTGGGACTGACACCCAGAGCATCCTGATAGACTCTTTTCTTCTTTTCCTCCCCCCTCCCCGCCCTGCCCCCATGAGTCTGTGTGCTCTTTCCACAAAAGGAGTGGGAATGCCAGACATCGTGAAGCCCCTGATTCTTTGGCTATCATTTTGCAGCTTCTGACCCCAGTCCCATCATGCCTGGATGGGTCAAAGAGCCTCCAGCAACCATCTTAGTTTACATCTACATTTGTGACTGTACATTGTTACATGTACGTTTTTGTGCCATAACTCCCCCTATTGTCCACATCTGAAGCACATTCCTGAAGGGGATTGCCCAGCAAGAATGCTAGTATGCATGAGGAATGCAGGTATGTTCATGCCTCCACTGTGATGTGGCCTCATACCCATTCTACAGTGTGATGCAGACAGGAGCAAGGGGCGTATACCAGATCATGAGTATTGATAGTATGCCAGGGCCATTCCCACAATGCACTGAACACTTTGCGGCCTGACCCTAACCCCCCACCCCCAATGCCCACAGTAATAGCAGTCTGCGCTGAGCACTTCAGAACAGTTTTCCGGTTCTGATCAGTACTGGTAACCATGGATCATGTTCATCTCTGGAGCACAGCCAGGTGCTGATCAATATGTGGTCAGAGTATGCTGTCCTTCATGCCTTCGCCCTGAGAGGGAGGAACATACACCTCTACTGGGAGATTTCAAGGAGGCTGGAGGAGGCAGGCATTCACCAGAGTGCATGAAGCACCTGAGGCTCCTGCAGCTCTTGTATGAGAGGGTGAAGGACTCAAATAATCACTCCAGGAGGGAACCTTGCACATGTTCATGCTGCAATGAACTGGATTAGGTGCTCTCCAGGGCTGTGAGTATTGAGCCTGAAATGACTGAGGACCCCCGCCTCAACCACACTAGCCTCATCTTACAATGGGGCACTGATGTGGGGCAGAGAATTGGGGAAAAGCTTGAGACAAATCTGAGAATACTATATACCATATATAGTATTCAATCAAGATTTGAACATTGTCAAGGTTTTTTCCCTCACTTTGAACTTTAGCGTCCAAAAAGTGGGGACCTGCATGATCACTTTTAAGCTTAATTACCAGCTTAAATTTGGTACACTGCCACCAGACAGAAGTCTGTGTCTGGCACACTTTCTGTTCCCCCAAAACCTTCCCTGGGGAATCCAAGACCCAAACCCCTTGGGTCTTAAAATAAGGAGAAATTAACCTTCCCCGCTTCCCTCCGCCCCAGACTCTCCCCTCCCTGGGTTGCCCTGAGAGGCTACACAGATCCAAACTCCTTGGATCTTAAAACAAAGAGGAATTAACCCTCCCCCTTCTATTCCCCCCACCAATCCCTGGTGAGTTTAGACTTAAGCCCTTGGATTCTAAAACAAGGAAAAAATCAATCAGGTTCTTAAAAAGAGAGCTTTTAATTAAAGAAAGAAAAGGTAAAAATTATCTCTGTAAAATCAGGATGGAAAATGCTTTATAGGGTACTCAGATTCATATAGACTAGAGGGACCCCTCCCCCAGCCTGAGATTCAAAGTTACAGCAAACAGAGGTAAAAATCCTTCCAGCAAAAGAAGCATTTACAAGTTGAGGAAACAAAAATAAAACTAATCCGCCTTGCCTGGCTACTTACAAGTTTGAAACATGAAAGACTGATTCAGAAAGATTTGGAGAACCTGGAATGATGTCCGGAGAGCGAACAACGAACAAAACAAAAAGCCCAAACAAAGACTTCCCTCCACGAAGATTTGAAAGTATCTTGTCCCCCCATTGGTCCTCTGGTCAGGTGTCAGCCAGGTTCACTGAGCTTCTTAACCCTTTACAGGTAAAAGAGACATTAACCCTTAACCATCTGTTTATGACAAACATAAACACTGCAAAATTATTCAAAATCTTGCGACTCTCATTACAACTCCAAGCGCAAGTTCAATTCATGCTTCATGTGTATGGTTCTGATTTCAGCCATGATTGACTGATTATTCAGCTTCATCTGTTGCAAGCCATCTGCAAGCTTTACAGAAAGATCATTGAAATCAATTCAGAAATCTATTTGCTTAGCCAAACCAAATGTCAGTTGTTTCCCAAAATGATGTAGTTTATGCAAATTATTTTGGTGGTACTTGCAGCTAATGCTGTAAGCAATTATAGTTTCAGCGCTCTTCATTTTATTAAAACATTGCTTTGATCCACAGTGGGACAATTGTTGTTTAACTGGTGTATGGTTTTACATCTGTGCAAGGACAAAACTGATGAATTACTTTTTTCAGCTGTTGTAGAAGAATTAATTTCAAGAACCCAAGGTGAAGATCATTCTTTGGAACTCTTTTATAATTCTAATTCATTAGGGCTGTTGATTAATTGCAGTTAACTCATGCAATTAACTCAAAAAATTAATCGCAATTAAAAAATGAATCGCAATTAATTGCAGTTTTAATCTCACTGTTAAACAATGGACTATCAATTGAAATGTATTAAATATTTTGGAAGTTTTTCTACATTTTCAAATATATTGATTTCAATGATAACACAGAATACAAAGTGTACACTTTATATTATGTACATTACAAATATTTGCATTGTAAAGATGATAAAAGACATAGTATTTTTCAATTCAATTCATACAAGTACTGTAATTCAATCTTTATCGGGAAAGTGTAATTTACAAATGTAGATTTTTTTTTTTGGTACAGAACTGACCTCAAAAACAATGTAAAACTTTAGTGCCTACAAGTCAGCTCAGTCCTACTACTTGTTCAGCCAGTTGCTCAGACAAACAAGTTTGTTTACATTTAAACTTGCAGGAAGCAATGCTGCCCACTTCTTATTTACCATGTCACCTGAAAGTGAGAACAGGCGTTTGCATGACACTTTTGTAGCAGGCATTGCAAGGTATTTACATGCCAGATATACTAAACATTCATATGCTGCTTCATGCTTTGGCCACCATTCCAGAGTACATGCTTTAATGCTGATGATACTCATTTAAAGAATAATGCGTTAATTAAATTTGTGACTGAACTCCTTGGGGGAGAATTGTATATCCCTGCTGTTTTACTTGCATTCTGCCATATATTTCATGTTAAAGCAGTCTTGGATGATGATCCAACATGTTGTTCATTTTAAGAAAACTTTCACAGCAGATTTGACAAAACGCAAAGAAGGTATCAGTGTGAGATTTCTAAAGATAGCTACAGCACTCGACCCAAGATTTAAGAATCTGAGGTGCCTTCCAAAATCTGAGAGGGATGAGATGTGAAGCATGCTTTCAGGAGTCTTAAAAGAGCAACACTCCAATGTGGAAATTACAGAACTCAAACCACCAAAAAGGGAAATCAGTCATGTGCTGATGATATCTGACTTGGATGACGAAAATGAACACGCTTTGGTCTGCACTGCTTCGGATTGTTATTGAGCAGAACCCGTCACCAGCATGGATGCATGTCCTCCGGAATGGTTGTTGAAGCATGAAGGGACATCTTTAGTGCATCTGTCATGTAAATGTCTTGCAACGCCAGCTAGAACAGTGCCATGAGAACACCTGTTCTCACTTTCAGGTGACATTGTAAACAAGAAGTGCGCAGCATTATCTCTTGAAAATGTAAACAAACTTGTTTGTCTGAGCGATTGGCTGAACAAGAAGTAGGACTGAGTGGACTTCCAAGATCTAAAGTTTTACATTGTTTTATCTTTGAATGCAATTATTTTTTGTACGTAACTCTACATTTGTAAATTCAATTTTCAGGATAAAGAGATTGCATTATAGTACTTGTATTAAGTGAATTGAAAAATACTATTTCTTTTATTTTTACAGTGCAAAAAATTATAATAAAAATAAATATAAAGTGAGCACTGTACACTTCTTGTTCTGTGTTGTAATTGAAATCAGTATATTTGAAAATGTGGAAAAAATCCAAAAATATTTATATAAATTTATATATATTCTATTATTGCTTAACAGCGCAATTAATTGTGATTAATTTTTTAATCACTTGATAGCCTTATAATTCATTTTTACTCGTGTTTTTTTTAAAAATACTTTAATGAGTAGTTTTGTACCAGGACTAAGTGTGTTTCCTTTTAACAATGTGAGATACATGTGTTGCTGTTTAAAACTCAATGTTTTCTTTATTTATTAATGCAATCCCTAAATTGTCTGTGGGAGCTAATGCTCAAAGTATATTGTAATGACGTAGCTGACATGCAGTGTAGGGTGTATGCCTAACAGAATCAGAACTTCTCAGCTATGTATTGTAGGCCCTTGATTACTAACAGCTAACTGAAGTGGGAAGGGACTGACTGTGCTTTTGGAACAGAATGGTCTGAATTCTATCTCTACAGTTGCCACTATGCTTCATGGTGGCAATGAAGTCCCAGATGGATATGGATTTGTTATAGTGTTTTCATTAATAAATACCAGGACTAAATGTAGATGGGCCACTTTGCTTCACATGGATGTGTTTGTGGAAAATTTTCTATTGATTTCAGTCTATGTGTAGTCTGAAAGAGTCTTAGGTTTAGAACAAATGCCAAAATTTAAAGTAAAACCCAGGATAAATGACTCATTCTGGCCATTTTTCTTGTCAAAAGCATGCACATTCTCTATGCAAAACAATAATTGGCCCCATGCTCACTGGAAAATGGCTCCATATTTGCTCAAACCTGGGCTCTGGTTCACTTAACACATTTGCACTTTTTTTAGGGAGTCCACTCTGAGTGTCTTGTTGTAATGAGCCCTAAAAGTAGGTGCATTTCTTGTGACTGTGGGTGTCATTAGTTGTATTTCATGAAAAAATAAGTGAAAACATCATCTCAAGAATCTAGATTCATTGAGGAGGATGAATCTTCTGTACCTGATCCCTTGAGTTAATCAGTTTAGGACCTATTTGTTCTTCATTGGAAAGAGGTAATGTTATTGGGATGTTGACTTTGTTTCTAAATTTATGGCAACACATTTGCTATACAGAGACATTCACCACCTAGAGGAAGGTTTCTTAATTGTTCAGACTATGTCTTAGCAGTCTTGTTGAGGGATGCTGTTAAATATTTAATTATCAAGCCACTTCTTGGCCAAAGCCTGCTCTGACTTTTGCTGGTGTAGGACTAGAGTAACTCTCTTGACTTCCATGGATTTACACCAGTGTAAATGAGAGCCAGAATGTCATCCTTTGTATTGTGGCACAGACTAATGGTTTTAAATTTACAAGAACACCTAGGGGTTCTGAGGAATGTTTAATGCAGTTATGGAGGGTGATCTCACTTTATTGTTTGAGTGTAGTGGTCAGATACTTGCCAGGAGAAGTAAAATTACTGAGCTAAACTATCTGGTCAGCAAGTTGTCAGTTTTCAGATTATAGGTTGGGTAGTTCAGATGCTGCTGTTCTATGAGAACAGCTTGAACTGGAATTGATTTGTTTTCTTTCTCCTTTGGAAAGTAGGACATTTAAGCCTGGACAGGTGTTTATGACTACTGTCTGCAATCGTATTATAAAAGCATTGTAAATACAAAATGTAGGCGCACAAAGATCCGCAGCTCTCTGAGCAAGTCTGCTATTTTTCAAATCTTTCCATTTGTCAGGTTTTTTAGCAACAATGCCCTGGGCTTTGCTTTGATCAAAGCTGGAGCAACTACCCTGGTACATTTGCTTGATTACTAGTGTATTGAAGGTTCTTCTAAACACAAACATTGGCAGAGGAAGATAGAATTAAATCTCTGTGCTCTTTCAGTCATGCCCTGTGTTTTTAACTGCTGATGGCTGTCAAAACAGAATGAAAATATATGAGTTTTTGAATTTAAATAGGGAATTGATCAAATGTTGTATGAAGCAGGTGAGAATGTAAAAATATTTCTTTTTTGAAAATGCCACTTTCCAATATCCATAAAATGGGCTATATAGAGTATGGTGGTGCTAGAGCTTTTAAAAAAGTCTCCAAATTTTTTTAACATGGACAAAACTAGGTGTTTTTCTCTAGCCTCATTCTTGGAAATAGCTGGACTCCTTTAACTAAAAATTTCCAAAAATAAAATTCAGCCTGAGGCAGACAAAATTTCAGCCCAAACAGTTAAAAATCTGGCAAAGTTATAAACAACTAAAAACAAAGTCTTGTTCTGGGAAGTGTTGAGCAACCTTAATAATAGATGGCGCTACCAGCCCCACCCATAATATTAAACAAAGCTGTGTTGTTTCTCCTCTGTTGTGCCTCAGACTTCCTGGGTGACCTGTGTGCACAGCAGTTAGACACCTGTGGCTGGCCCATGCCATCTGACTCGGGCTCATGGGACTTAGGCTCAGGGACTGTTTAGTTACAGTGTAGACATTCTGGCTCAGACTGCAACCTGAGCTCTGGAACCCTCCCACCTTTCAGGATCCTAGAGCCCAGGCCGCAGCCTGACCCAAACATCTACACCTCAATTAAATAGCTCCTTAGCCTTACCCCCGTGAGCCCAAGTCAGATGGCACAGGTCAGCCGTGGGTTTTTAATTGCAGTGTAGACGTACCCTTATTCTTTCTGTGCCTCCGTTTTCCCATCTGTAAAATGGAGATGATACTTGGTGCTGTAATGTTTATGAGGCACTCAGATATTATGGTAATGAGCATCACAGAAATACTTATAAACAAAATTAAAATGACAACTTCTCTACTGAGGCAATAGTCAAAGCCAGTGAGTGAAATCACAGCCTTATATTGATTTTATGTTCTATTCATGATCCGTTGGGGTTCCTTTGGGATTAGATAAACTTGCTGACACAGAGCTGTGGGATAGGCTCCTATATTTCTTCCTCACAGCTGTCAGCCACTATTGACTTGCACATTGTTATGATGCTGCATTAAAATTCAATACATGTGTCTCGTCTTATTTAAAACAAAGCAGAAAGAGAGAGAGAGAGAAAAGATTGGCCTGGTAATCCCAATAAAAGAAAACCATTCAAATGAGTGATTTTCTAAAACTACCAAGCACTTGTGCTGAATATGAAGTGAATCTTCATGCTATTAACTGTGGCTAGATCAGAGCTAGTTTAACTTTGATTATTCAAGTCACTATGAAACAATACACCTAGCATTAAAATGCTGCTTGCAAGCAATGCAGAAGGGAAAGTGACCCTTTTGTTGTATAAATGTGAGGGAGGAATCTTTCTATAAAAAGGAGAAAAATATATATCTAAATTTGAAGCAAAAAATTATCTAGAAAACTGAAGATTAACATTTGAGCTCTGACTATGTAAATTAGTTTTATACCAGAATAGCATATAACAATTGTTATGTAATGATTGAAATACATAGAAGCATGAAAGGATGTCAGTAGACTGAAGTAACCCAGAAACCTGAAAGCAGGCAGATTTATTCAATTCTCTGAGGACAGAACCTGCATCAAGCACTCACGGCTGCAGTCAGCCCTGTTTGAATGCCAAGGAGAGGTAGATAGGAGGACCCAAGTGGACTGCTGAGGTACATTTTAAAAAGCATTTGAGAATTGATTTGAAAGGAAAGTGTCGTTGCTAAAATTTGGCTGTGATAATTCAGGGGTTAACATTATAGCCCCAGATTCCCACGTATGGAAGGCAGGAATTGTAAAATTATTGGTAAAGTATACATAGCCATCAGAATTTGCTTAGGTAGTGATTCTGAAGTGGTCGTCTGCTAATCAATGAAATAATGATTTCTCCCATGCTGTAATCCATCATTTTAGCACAGTACGCAGTTTAGCAATTTGATCATGCTAATTATGACAAGACCCAGAACAATTCCAAACACAATTCTAGGATTATTCACAGATTTAAAAGAGATGCTAGATTGTTGAGGGAAACCCTGAAATACAGTGGTCACCCTTAAAAGATGTCAGTTTTACCTAAGTTTAATAGATATAGTTATCTGAATATTTGCCATATTACCTAAATTTGCTATGCTTACCATAAGGATGCCATGAGCACTGCAAATATGGAGGAAAAATTAATTAGACCTCAAAGATATTGTTTTCAATTTGCAAGTTCTCAGGGGTGAGCCTGTATAAAATTATGCTTTATAAGAGAAGGGTTTTCACATCTTTAAATTCCATCTTCTCCTAGTCATGGATAAGTAAAGTAAAAACTATAAGATATTAGAGGTGTGAACAGACAACTTTGCACAGATTTTTGTAGCATTGCACACATGGATGTAAGGAGGACTGTATCTCTGCTGAATACTGAACAATTACTCACTGAATAGTTACTTGTGTGCACAAAGCAATATGAGAGGGCATGTGGTCTGTGAGAGGCAGTGTAGTCTAGTGGATAGTAAACTGGACTGAGAATTGGGACACCAGGGTTTTATTTTCATCTCTGCCAGTGACCTGCTCTGTGACACTGCACAAGTCACTGACACTCTCTGTGGCTCCATTTTCCTCTCCTACCTTATGTCTGTCTTGTCTGGCTAGACTGTAAACTCTTCAGAGCTGGGAGTGCTGCTAGTGCATTCTGCATGCCACAATGCAGGAACATCAAAGAAGGAAGATGAAGTAACAGTTTTTAAAAATCCAAAACTTCCTAACTGAGATTTGGATTTTGTTTTATGAGTATGGATCACACCTTTTGCTCATCCTAGTTGAGCTAATGTCATACATATGATGGATCTTTTAAGCAGGGTACTATAACTCCCATCAGCCTCTTTCCCATGGCACATCCCTTTTCTCCTGGCCAGGCAAGGGGAAATGTCTTGAACCAGAGGTGGCCGGGCTCTGTTTGGGGGAAGTAGAGGCCGCCTGGTAAGCTGGGAGCTGCGCGGAAGCTAGAGAGGCAGAAAAGATTACCCAGAACCATATGCAGAGCTGCATGTGGACCAGGCTGTGACTGCTGGACATTATAGCTAGGTGCAGGTCTGTGTTGGACTTATGGAGGAGCAGCCATGGCAGGGCAGAGAGCCAGTTCAGAGGGGCCAATGAGAGACTGACTGAAAACCTGCAAGTATTGATTTGTATCAAATACAGATTGGACTGGAGACACCCCCCGCCTGCTCCCGGCACTAGGCCTGACTCTCAGCTGGACTGTCGCGGGGATGCAAACAAGAACCGCTATTTGTTCATTTGAATGGTAACTGTTAAACTTCTGTAGCAGGGTATTTGCAACTTTCCCTTTCCAGCTAGCCCTAATAAAATAACCTTTCCCTTAACCATGTGTCTGAGTGGTTATTGGATCCAACCAGGGTAGCGTCTACAAGGCATAGCTGCTGAAGCACCTGCTTGACTCTAAGTCATAGTACACCTGGCATGCCACTAGGACCCTAAAAGTTTGGGGTACTGAGCAGCCCCAGCAATTACATATGGTATATTGTTCAGAGGGATCATTAGTGACACTTATCTATCCATCCCTGAAAAGTTGCACAGATGCTTCAGCTGTGGTTTTCAATCAAGACAGCTGTCTTGATCTAGACAGTGTTTGATTGTGCCCATGTGAATATTAGTATCAGTATGAAGTATATAAGTCTTTCATATACACACAAAGAAAGATGGGTTGCCTGTGAGTTCTAGCAATTATTATAACACATCTATGATAGCTCTGTCTCTCAGCTTTCCCTCCCTTTAGACTGAGTTGATGTGGGTATCACAGTGATGGGGAGGAGCAATAGATGGCAGGCTATTGATATTCTCTGGACACAGCAACATGGTTTTTAGGTTGGCAAGGTTCAATAGCGAGTCACTTCTGATGATGGAGGATGGCACTCATGAGAATGTGGGCTTTGGTAGATCACTCTTATCCCTTCTGTCTATTTATTGTGTTACCATGTAAATAATAGTGTTTGTTAGATAAATATACTTCAAATTATTTTTTCACTGACATTAATGGACTGCAGAATTCTGCCTTTATGTATGCTCACCCAGCTACCACTAAAATCAAGAAGAACTGGGCAGACATTGCTGAGGGCAGAATTTCGCCAGAAGATCTTTCAGCCTATTGTTATGCAGTTGCTTTAGCTAAAGCCCTGAAGGTAATGATTGAAATTATGGCCTGTCACAGAAGAGTAGCTTTCAAACTCCATCATAATTGCTCTCTTAGAAGTAGCAGATGAGAGTTTCCCGACAAAACCATTACTGCTTAAAGGACAAAAGGAGGGTAGTTAGTTGGCTGTGCTCAGAACTGGGTTATCAAATTAGCTTCAGCCACTTTCAATTACAGAACCTCACAGTTTTGAAATGAGTTCTGCACGAGGGGACATCATTCGTTTTTCATGATGAGCAAAAAACCATCATCATCATTATTTAACAAGGAGCCAGCAGTATCTAACTCTAGCATAAGATTCCTCCAAAAGAAAACAGGATTTGATTGGCACTAACAAGGAACAAGATTACCCAGTAGGTTGGCTTCAGTGGATTTCGCAGCCTGCTGCTATGGAAGTGATCTTGAGACTCATCCAGGAGGGATTTACTCCTAAAACTTTCTGAGCCACTTGCTAATGAAACATAAATAACCAAAAAATTAGAGTAGTGGGAATTGACTACTTCATATATCATTTTAGCTGTAGCCCAGGGCATCTCCAGGAAGAAGGACACTAGCCAACTATTGCACTGCCAGAGAAGAATGGAGAACTAGCTGCTCTGTGGGGAGGCTAGCTGCTGGCCACCCAGTAGACGGTGCTTTCCCTTCCAGCTGGGTCCCCCATCCATCGAGGTCAAGAATCTATAACAGGAGGAGAGGAGGAGACCCTAATGCCTGAGGAAGAGGAGCCATTTGCCCCCCAAGACTGGGAGACTCACGGCTATCACACCCAAGAGGAGGAGATGTAAGGTGGTTATGGTCAGGGACTTCATCTTCATGAAATCTGACAAATACAGGAACAAGTCACAATGTACAATTTACAGGACAGTAAGAGCACAAAGAAAGGTGAATTGATGTCCACCCACTGGATTTTATATTACACATTAAAGACAAATAAGCAAAGGGCAGATGAGAGACCAAAATATACTACTCATGTGCATTGGTGTACTTGGCCCAAACACCTGAGGTGAAATCCTGACCCTGTTGAAGTCAATGGGGATTTTGTCATTGACTTCAGTGGGGACAGGGTGTCGCTTCTTGTTGTTATTGGTTGTTTGCTTTATTTTAATTATTTTTTTGTCAGTCAACATAGGCACAAAAAAAAGTGAAAAGCACACACACATAATCACCAGAAAGAGAGATTTTCCCACTTCTCTAATTAATTTCCCAATTCTTTCCCTAAATATTAATTTCATTTCCAACAGAAATCTATTCTAGACATTTTACTTGAAAAATGAATGTCTGGGGAAATTTCATGCTATTTCACACTAGATTTGTTGTTACAGATGTGCATGGAGAGTTGGGTCTCTGCCTTTATAATTTTCTTTATGAGTTTGTTCTGTATACTAATGGATCTATTTTGACAATATGCTGTTAGCTACAGCTATTGCAACTCCATGTATACTTTTCCAGGTAATATAAAATATAATCAATATTATGGATGAAATTGAATTGGCAGAAAGAATGGGAATGCCAGTTCCTATTAGCCATGTAATAACAGATCTCACCATCAAGAGGTGCAAAATATTCCTTTAATGGTAGTATTGCCAGAGGAACTACAGTATTTGTTCCAATTTTATATTCATACTGTTAGAGAGAAGGAGAGAAACAACAGAGAAGCTGAGAGAGACAGAACCAGTAGCTGCAGCTGAAGATGCATTAGGAATGTGGCCCTGAGAAAAGTCTACAGAGACAGTTTTTGGGCTGAGTGCTGTCTGAAAGAGGCCTGGAGCTCTGATCAAAGAAACTGTCTCCTGCAGTTCGATTACTCCTCTGCTTAGGGAAACATAACATTGTACAATCTTTGTAAATAAACCAGATCATATCAAAGATCCCTGATTCTATCAGATTCTCCTCCTAATGGAAACAACTTTCAGGCCGCTGAACTTTGATGAATAGCCCAGGCCAAAAAGGGGATAGTAATATTCTGAATACTCAGGGATAGAGAAGAGCTCCCTTCTGCTCAGCAAATTGGGGAAAACAACAGGTATTTTAGGAATATCTTAATATAAATGTGGAGTGTGCGCTAAATTTGTATAGAGAGGAAATGTGGTTAAGGCACACAGGTCTGGGTTTAATTCCCAGATCTGCCACCAAGTTCCTGTGTGAAGTTTTACTTTACCTCTCTGTGCCTCAGTTTCTCACCTATGAAATGGAGATAATACTTTCTTTCTATCTCGTCTATTTACTGTGTAAATTCTTTGGGGCAGGCACCTCTGTGGATAAAACAAACAAAAAGGGGGAGCATAAGGTAACAGCAAGAGATTTAAGTTTGATGCAGTAAGCAGCAGTCGTGGACTTCTAGTGGCCTAACCTGTCTGATTCCATGCTGCATGGGGGACATGGGTTTTCAGAAAGGTGAAATCCTGTTGTAAGGAGCAACTTGGGTAATCCGCTTTTTGCTTCTTATATCAGAATGATCACAACAGCTACTTTAATAGAACAACAATTTCACCAAATCAAACCACTTGCATAAAAGCAAAATCTCCATCCTGCAAGGACAGCATGTACGCCATCAAACTCTCCACTCAAAAGGCAGCTCAGTCAGGGTAATATAATTGGCACTCCCACAAGCTTTTTATCTTTGTCTGAGTGGCACTCAGAAAGGAGTGCAGTGCTTTCCTGCTCTTGAAAATATTGATGGAAATCAAGGAAATTGCTTACTGCTGACCGTCCCATTGCTGGCAGGAGTGAAGGGCGAGAACTAAGAGGAACATGAAAACTAAGAGGAAATGGCTTGTGGAAAGTCCGATTTGGTCCATAGAACCAAATATTCATTTTTAATTGTACAAGTAAATATCCCTGGGCCAGATTGTGATCCGTTTACTCACCCTAGTGAGCAGTTACTGCTATAAGTAGCCTACTGAAATTAATGGGATTACTCAGGTGAGTAACTGCTCACCAATGTGAGTAAGGAGCTTCACAATTTGACCCACCATATTTCTGATTTATTAGGACAAATCAATCATTGGTGCAACTCTATAGACCTCAGTAGTTACACCAACCCCAATATCTTTAGCTGCTGATGTACTTCAGTGTTGCACAGTATGAGACAAATGAGAATGCTTTTGTAAGCACAATTTTCAAGGACAGAACATAATTATTCTATAATGTCTATCAAGAAAGGCAATGATAGGAAGATGACCCCTCCATTAGTAGTAGTGGCCAGCAAAACCTTGGCAGCCCATGTGCCATACACAGCATATAAATAGATTGAGGGAGACAGTCCTAAGCAGGGTTGTGTTGTTGAGCCAATCTCTTTTTTTCAGTTTTGGAGGGAGCTGCAGTGTGCTGAGACTTGAGATTGGTGGTTGGAGTTAGGGGGTTTCCCTCTTCCATTACTGGTTTTGGGAGGTGGATGCTCATTCGGTTCAAATGTAATGGCAGGGGGGCTTCAGGAATTCAGAGCAAAATAAAAAGTGTGTGTGAGAGAGAGGAGTGGTACTTATGAAAATGAGAGTGACAGAGGGAGAAACAGGAAGAGGGAGAAAAACACAGACAAGATCCTGGAAGCAGAAATTTTCTAAACATGTAATTTAGCTCTTTTCATCTTCTCTCTATAACCCAGACTAATTGGCTTCTTGTTAATTTTTTTTGTTTCTCTTTTCTAAACGTCCTGCAGCTTAGAGACATTTCTGGGCTCCTGCAAACCAGAATATCAACAGGTTGAAAGGAATTCTTTGGGAGAAGGGCAACAAAAGAGATTCAGGAGCTGAAAGGGGAGATTTGAGGAAATATTCAAAGAATTAAACTGGGCTAAACAGCAACTAGGGAGGGCTAGGGTTATAGAAATCTCTGTAATCGGTAGAATTACACCCTAACTTCTATCGGACTCCAGAGTAATGGACCAAAAGGACTATGTCTTACAATAGCGTTACTTCTGCATCTTGGTTTCATTATTAATGTAGAATACTTTGATATTTTGTAGGGCTGTTATGGGAGAGCTATATTTCGCCCAATAGCTCTAAAAGGTGTTATCTGCCCTATTCATTTTAAATTAAGTGTTGACTCTGGAGCCTAATGCTGGAAAATTAAGGGCTATCATTGTTTTTAATTACTCTGACAACCATATTAGCAGAAACATCCAACCACTCTGGGCTTCTTGGTTCAAAATGAGTAACATTATTTTATTTGCCAACATGGCCCCTGAGCATGAGGAATCATCAATATGCAAACCCTACAGGCTATTTTGTTTCTTATGTTTCCCAGTTATCTGTATTTGGTGCTGTGACAAGGTGTGCTGGCCCTTTAACGACAGGCCCAGGCCCAGGCCTAGCACTTCTGTTACTGTCTCAGCCCTTTGAGGCCTGCTCTTCTGGGGGCTGTAGTTCCCAGAGGATGGATGAGAACTGTAGATTAGAAGCAGTGCATGCTGGGGCAAGGGGCAGAGATATAAATGAGCTCCTTTCTGCTCAGTGCAGTGGGAGAAGCTTAGGGGAAAATTATTGTTTGGGTGCTCTAGTAACTGAGTTCCAGGCCAAAATTGGGTCTGAGGCTCCTAGCAGAGAGGGAACTAGGAAAGTTGCTCAGGAGGAGCTGTGCTGAAGAGGACTCAGCAGCGTGCCAGGGAAGAAGGCTAAGAGGCAAACCTAGGCAGGTAAAGGTAGAAGGTGGCCCTGTGTGGAAAGTGAAGTGAGGATAGTTGATTTTTTGGAGCAGACAGCTGCTTCACTGTTTAGGTAGCAGGAGAGCATAGAGTTTACAGGAGTGCTGCCTACAGATAATCTGGATATTCCTCTACAACCAAGGGGAAGCAACCAAAGGAAATGCTCAGTGAAGCACTGTTATGTCTGGAGAGCAGAGAAGATTGTCACCCAGTAAAGATACTGGATGAATTCTTGGATCTTCATTTCATCTGGACATTTGTTTGGGTCTTGGGAAGAGAGGAGTCTTTGGTCTAGCCAGGTGGCTAAACCTACTACTTGGAGAATAGGGAAACTGAGGCACAGCTACATTCAGATGGCAGAGAAGGTAAGACTCCCCTTACCCTCCCACAGGGGTACATTTACTCTAATCCATTATGTTCTATTCATTGTCTTAGATGACATAAAATTATGTTTAATCAATTTAAGTCTTCACGCATGCTCACTTCACTATTTTACTAAATTCTGAAACACTTGTCAATGACTGGAAAGCATGGTAGCTAGTATTCTATATACACTGTTTTCCATCTTCCTACTTTATGTACTTTAGGGGAAAACCACAGTAAAACTTGTTCCACAAATGAATAGCTTTCCTTCTGACATATGTTCTCTAGGGGATTGTTATCTGCAGTCAGATCCCTATCATGAAATGGCTGGATGATGGACTGCTGACACACGGCAGAGAGGCAGTTTCTGGTGACAGATCCCTAATCGTAGCTTTTCTTTGTTTTACATCTAAAAAAGGTCACAGATGGTTATCAATTCTCAGGAGAGAAACTGTAGCTATCCTTTAAGTATTAAAAACGTGTGCAGCACTCAACTGTTCTATTCTATACAGCATCACTATGTCCAATGGTATCTTTATGTTTTCATCACCCCAGATAGAAAAGGGAGCTATGAACCCTTTAGTTGGTTTAACTTTTTTATGTAAAAGTTTTCAATTAATGTTTGGAATTTGGTAGCACTGCTATGAGCTGCCATTTTATTTCAAGCAGCTAGTTGGGCTAAAATTCAAAATTTTGATTTTAACTTTGCATTTGTGTAAATTCCCACTTCAGAGTATTTTTTAATTATGTGAATGGGTATTCTACGTAGGTTCTTGGACCTTGCTCATTACACAGTATCTGAGCACCGTCCAGTGGCACATAAAACAGTGTGACTACACATCTATCATGTTTGTTCTCTCATACTCTCCCCATTGGAGTGTCTTGTTTTGATAGTGTTTTAGGTTTATTAGAGGAAAGTGGTCCACTTTAACATACAGGCAATGATGTCCTTTAAGGGACTGCAGGAGATTGCTGAAAATGTAGAAGACCCTCGCTATGACTTAACTATTAAATACAATGGAGATCATGATATAATCGAGTTCTGCCAAATAGTCAAAGTGATGCTACAGAGAAGTGGATAAATGCATTAAACTCAGTTCTAAGCATACCCTTAAGGAGAGTGTTGCAAACCAGAGGACCACTCTGCTTACGGTCTAGTTGGAATACTGTGATCATTTGTTGTCCTGGAGTCTATGAATAGAGGCAAGGAACTTGTGCTCATTTTCTTTACTATTTTCCTTTGTAACGGTTGGTTTCGTTGTTCCCAGCTAGTCACTAAGTCACAGTAAAACCAACATGTCTGTGATGTTTAATGCTCCAAAAAAGGTGAAAATCACTGTCCCCTGTGAAATTCAAACGAACAGGGCAGTGTGTAATGTCTTGGCAGTTCTTTCATCCAACACCTACTACATTTGTATTCATAACTAACTGAAATGGGCAATTTCCAAAATGATTAGAACATTCATTCTCTCTAAATGAAAAGAAGCAAAATCTAGGTGGGCGGGGCTTAACTCTGATCTTATACATGTGTAATTTGATTGACGGTACTGGAATTACTGCAGATCTACACTGCTGTAGGTGAGAGCAGAATCTGATCTATAATTCTGCTGATGTATTAAATGCATATCATAACCCTTAACTTCACAGACTGTGGAAATATCTCATTTTCTTCAGCCGCTTTTCATACCAATGAGCCATTTTGTGACATCAATTTCTTTATAATTTTTTTATTTTTATTTTTGAAAGCAGACCACCACATAGACTCTAACCGAGGTGTCTTAAAACTTGATGGCTTATTATGGCCCAATGTTCTTCTGAATAGCCTGTTGCATCTCCCCCGCCCCAGCCAGACTCTGGGGGGAAAAACATGTCTCCATTGTTCTCCTATCGCTATTTCCATACACCAGCTCCTTCAGTGACAATATTCTCTACAGTTCCTAAAATAACTCTGGTTATACTAACCTCCTCAAATAGGTAAAGCCTTTGCCTTTAAGACTGAGCAGAAACCTTTCAACATTTTTTGCACTTCAGTACCGATGTGATTCTGTCTCTCTTCCCCCATCCATTTTTTGGCTTGGTGTTTGAAGATTGCATCCGTATTAGTGGAGATGAATAATCTTTAGTGTTCGGCTTTATCTCTCCAAGTATATTCTCTTTTCTTCAATGTTACACAGGTCTGTCTTTCTCCTGAATTCTTTTTCTAGCTGTATTTCTAACTTTATTATTACTCTTTTCATTTATTGTTTTTCCAGTGCAAACTCTCTTTTGATAACTTGACTGCAACAGCAGTTTTTCTTTCTATCATCGCATTCCTTGCTTGACATCTTTCTGACATTGCCATAGCCTTTGGTAGCACATATTACGTTTGAATTCTCTGCAGTCCAGTTTGTACACTGTTGTCCTCAATACTATGTCTGAGAAAAGATATAGGAGGGCAACAGCTTTATTTATAGCTTTGGTGGATTTATTACTAGGTACCTTGGAATTGTGTATGTATTGAACTACTTCAGCTTTATTCCTATCAAGCAGTTTTTATCATAGTTCATCCGCTTGCTCAGTATCTTCATACCACAAGTTCATTGTTTTACAACTTGCCTCAGTACCATTTAAATAAAAATGAAGAATTGTCTTTGTTTTCCTGCACTAGATGCAAATGAAGTGAATGCGTTTTTTAACTAAATCCCATTATTGTAGAAAAATGATATAGCATTATGTCCCTTCTTTGCAGCAAAGTAAGCAGACTTGCTTCTGTATATTAGTGTAAAATCATATTATATCGGACACGATATGCATAAATTACAGCACTGGCAAATATTTACAGAGGTTGTTCCAAGGCTCACAAATATCAGCACTGCTGCAATAACTTTTTTTGCTTTCACCCAGAATATTAAAGTCAAATTTGTTACGTTAGTCTATAGCCTAGCTTTCTTGTTGAAGAACTAAAACTCTACTGGCGAAACGACTGCATTACTAATGACTTCTTCCACCTCTGTCTTAGAAAGGGAGCTCAGTTAATTAAGACTTCGCAGTGAAAAAGTGGCAAAAATTTGAGTGCAGAATCATCAGAGAAGAAGAGTCTTTTCATGAAGACACAATATTTTGCCTGTAAGCCAAGTAAATACTAAGATGCTTATCTTGCAAGCCCTGCTGAACATAAGCCCCTAGTCATAGGACAGCACCTAAAACCTATTGCCTTCAATGGGACTCTGGTGCATGCTGAGCTTTAAGCATATACCTAAGTGTTGTGCTCTGAATAGGGATGGACTAAACTTAAAATATGTTTAAACACGTTGCTAAATCAGGATCCAAGACCAATAGTATTTATTAGAATGAGGCCCTATATTTTGTATATTTTATATTCTTTGCTATGTTTTTAGCAATCTTAACTCCTAGTTCTTCAAATTATTTGAACAGCTAACTAATATTATTGGCCCAGATTCTAATAACCTTGTTCACATTGAGTAGTACATTATTATAGATATAGTCCCCCTGAAATCAGTGGGGGTGCCTGTGGGGCATGGTCCTTCGCTAAGTGAGTAAGCATACCACAGTGTGGCCCATCCCAAACCAATGGGATTTCTGAATGTCTAACCACCATTCACTGCTACCAGTTAAAAATATACTAGTTTTGCAACAAGTTAGATAAGGCTTATTGGTGGCCAGGATTGGGGAGATATGATGACTTATAGCAGACCAGACTAGATTGAGTGGAGGAACAAGTCATTCACGGGTGCTTGTGATAAGTCCAAATTCTTCCTGCACATGCTCAGGCAGATCTCACATTGACTTTATTGAATTCCTGTTGTATTTTGTTAACTGTTGCCAAATCTCTGTCTCCTACTCATGGATTTCCTCTTCCTAAAGTGTGTCTAGCCAGAATGAGACTCGTATATATGGAGATTCCCAAAATATTATTTTGTTGTGCTTAGATCCACAGCTTTATAGTCTTTCCATTTAGTTTTTGAAAGATGTGAACTTCTGCTCCCTCTGAAAATTCATCGTCTGACTACCTCTTTTTACCAGCTCCTAAAAACTCAAGCACTTACAGCAAGTACCAGTTTCTTGGTAGCCTTATGGTATGGGTTACCCAAAATCTTCACATATCTATCCCTCTGCATTCAAGGCCAGAGTACTGCAAAGAAATATCAGACAACACAATGCAGCATTTGAAATGTATATAAATAGGTCATGTAATAAAAACCAGTAACAAATATTCCTTTGCATAAACATAATAGTCCAAATTCTTTGCTGGTGTTACTGTTGGCTAAGGTGGAGGACATATCAGAGATGAATTTGAATTACTGTAACATATGCAACAGAAACTACATGACTACTGAGGGGAACTCTCCTATCTCACTACTGTTATGCCATCAGAAGACTGTATTTCATCTACACTCGCAGCCATCATGTACAATGTTTATAAAGGCAACCTCTACTGTACTCATATTGGTTAAAATGCTGTATGTAAATCAACAAAGGGCAATTAGTTGTAATAATTACCCTGAAGTAGAATGTACACATGGCTAAATGCATCTAGATGTACCAGTATTTAAATCTACTTTGATTTCTATACTGTAGGTGCATTTTTTAAAAGCTGAACAAAGAGTGAAAAAGAGACTTAGCTGCTAATGCAACAGTCTTTATAAATATAAGCTGTCTACACTCAGTGACATATGACCTGATCCAGAACTGGTGGAGCTCAATGGAAAGACTTGCATTAATTTCACTGCGTTCTGGATCAGGGCCCTAAGGAACAAAAGGAAACAGAGAAACTTCATAACTCTTTTGATTTTTCTCATTCTTGCTCCCTTGGGAAATACCTGTAATACTAATGCTGAGAGCATTAGTCACGAAAATGCTATAATGTAGTTCATGGCAACAAGTCACATTGTAACACACCAACTGAGGCTTTTTTATTTTTGAAGTGGAAGGGTCTTTTGTTGTTTTTTACAACTGGATTCCATGTTTTAGGAGAGAAACCAATTTTGAAGATTCATGTTTCTACAAAACTGGTGTTCCAAATGCAAATATCAGTGAGGAACTGGTAGCTAGACTTCAGAACTGCAACAGCAAGGGTTTCTGTTATCCAGATAGACTTGTCCTAGCTGATTCTATGGTAACACAATCCTATTGTGAATTCAAGCACCTGCTGAGAAATTCCCCACAGAAATAAAAAGCTTTGCTTCAAGATACCTGGCCTACTTCTAGCTGCAAAAGCCTGACATCAATATTTCATGATGGGATTTATCTGGGGTGTAACACAGTGTGGCACCAGCAATTTTTCTGGGAGGTAAATCGGAATTTAAATCTTGTAATTCCAGTGGGGAAAAAACCAAATAATTCTAATACATTTACCAGAGAGAGATGTAGGGTAATAGTCTGGCATCTCCAGGGCAGGGAGCCCTGACCTGCCATCCACCATCCTACTCCTTGGACTTGCCAATATCCCAGTTTTCAGGTGCTACTGAGCTGTTTGCCTCCCACCCCCCAGCCCTGATATTAGGCTCAGGATCCAAAAGGGTCTTTAGGATAAGAGCCAGGGGCTACATATGCCGGGCTGTGTATGGCCTAAGGGGCTGTTCTGACTATTCTCAATTACTGACATGCAGAGATTCTGCACATACCCCTAACTGGAGCCATGAGGGGTATGTGAAAGATAGAACCACCAGGTCAGCTCTGTGCCACATAGGGAGATCCCCTACACTAGGGGAGTTCTTGGTAGCTGGTTAAACTGGCTTTACAGCCCCTTTGTGCTAGCAGAGCCATGCAGCAATGCCATTCCTAACAGAGCTGGGCCTATGAGTGCAAGGTAGGTGGGTGACAGAGGCAGTAAGTACCCAAAAGGGCGTGGACAATGACCTGCCCCTCTCTCCTCTGTTATTACTTTGCACGTTCTGGCTTTTGGAGAGAGCAGGGCTGCAGCCTTTGTAGGTTGTAGTAGTTGCCCGCTTTGTGTTTTCCCCAAACACCTACAGAGACATTTTGCGGGCTGGGTACTCTGCCCCTTCTTCAGTGCCCTTCTGCAGCCTGTGAAGGTGGCAGTTGCCTCAGTTGCCACAATCTGTATGTAGACTGAAAAAATGAGAGTGCAAGCTATACTTGGAAAAACAGCATACCATATAAAATTAATGGGCAGCAGGTTTAAAACAAATAAAAGGAAGTTCTTCTTCACACAGCGCACGGTCAACCTGTGGAACTCCTTGCCTGTGGAGGTTGTGAAGGCTAGACTATAAAGGGTTTAAAAGAGAACTAGATAAATTCATGGAGGTTAAGTCCATTAATGGCTATTGTGACATTGCACTTTATATGATTTTATGAAAATATGCTTATGTAACTGGGATATGCTTCATGCAAAAGGTCTCTTGTATCATTACAAAGCTTATAATCTACTGAGTGTGATCATCCTATTTGTATAAATGTACCATTCTTGTATCTGAAACTGGAAATATGAAATATAACTCTGAGGGCCTATTGTAATTATGCAAAGTGTGGGCAATAATGGTGGTTTGGAATGTTGAGGACTCCCATTAACCGGGACAATTGACTGCAGATGGCTGTGTTTTACCTGCAAGTCTTCCTGTACACGTGTGTGCTGGCAAGTGGGTAACATGATCATGTCACTTGAACTGGAATCCATCTTTCACCTACTGCTTTTGGATGGGGGGGGGTGGGAGGAACCCAGAGGGACAAAGAATTCCGCCTTATGCAGAAGATATATAAGCGAGTGGAACAGAACAAAGTGGGGCAGCCATCATGAGGAATCCCCTAGCTACCAGCTGAGCTGAAACAAGGGCTGTACCAGGGGAAAGGATTGTGCCCAGACTAGGAAGGTGTGCAGTCTGTGAAAGAAACATATTGAAACATCTTTGAGGGTGAAATCTTATCTGTATTCAGTTTCTTACTGTATTAGACATAGACTTGCATGTTTTATTTTGTTTTGTTTGGTAATTCACTATGTTCTGTCTGTTTCTACTTGGAACCACTTAAATCTTACTTTCTGTATTTAATAAAATCACTATTTACTTATTTAATAACTCAGAGTATGTATTAATACCTGGGGGGGGGGAACAGCTGTGCATATCTCTCTATCAGTGTTATAGAGGGCGAACAATTTATGAGTTTACCTTGTATACACTTTATACAGTGTAAAACAGATTTATCTGGAGTTTGAACCCCACTGGGAGTTGAGCATCTGAGTGTTAAAGACAAGAACACTTTTGTAAACTGCTTTCAGTTGAGCCTACAGCCGTTTGGGGATGTGATTCAGACCCTGGATCTTTGTTGGAGCAGACGGGCATGTCTGGCTCAGCAAAACAGGGTGCTGGGGTCCTAAGCTGCCAGGGCAGGAAAGCAGGGGCAGAAGTAGTCTTGGCACATCAGGTGGCAGCTCCCAGGGTGGGGAGGGGTGGGGTTTCTGTGATCTAACCCATCACAGCTATTAGCCAGGATGGATAAGGAATGGTGTCCCTAGCCTCTGTCAGAGAGTGGAGATGGATGGCAGGAGAGAGATCACTTGATCATTACCTTTTAGGTTCACTCCCTCTGGGGCACCTGGCTTTGGCCACTGTCAGCAGACAGGATATTGGGCTAGATGGACCTTTGGTCTGACCCGGTATGGCCGTTCTTATGTTCTTTGAAACTAGGCAAGTGGCACCCTTGGCCTAGACTTTCAAAAACAAGAATTAATGCCATTTCTCTGGATTGACACCAGCTTTCTAGATTTTTCTGGGCTATATAAACGTGGATCACGTGGAAGAGTCCTTCCTAGTTCAAGATGTATTTTTCAAGCATATTTAAAAAGGGACCTCCTAATAGATTGTAAACTCTTTAGGGTAGAGCTCGTCTCTTTCTCTTGCATAGCACACTAGGGTCCTGATCCATCACTGAGGATCCCACAGTACAAATAAATAATACTATTACTATCAACACTTATGTCTCTTTTCAGCGACACGTAGATGGAGCCAGTGCTGTACCTGGATGCAGGCACATAACCAGAATGAATTAATTTTCATTGCACAATTACATAATTCCAATGTATGCTAAAATACAACTTATTGGAACGCGCACACACAGTCATTAATTTTCTCACAAATTTTATAAAACTTTGCAAAAGCACAACACATAATGAAAAGATGATGTGCTATGAGTAGACAATTATTGGTATTTACGCTAATTATCTAATTAGAGGAAGTTCTTTACTTGAGGACAATCTAAATGAGTCAACCTAGCAAAGAAAAACAAGGAAACACACACAACAAAACTACATTAAGGGAATATTATGCGTGGGAAAGAAATACACAGAATTATTGTCCTAATCCTGCAAGCTCTTACTGATGTGAATATTCTTTACAGCCCCTGAGCTGCCTGGTAGAGATGAATCTTGAGATGTACACGCAAGGCAATAACGGGCAACAAATAATGTGTTTAGTCTCTTTCAGCCCATTAGTTGATCAAGATTTCCCCATTTACGCACTGCTTGACTTTAGCCAGTGACTATCTCTTTGAATTTGTGATCCGTATGGAGGGATCATAGCTATTTAAAATTCAGGCCATGCTGCTGAATTGTGATTGCTCAGGTAAATCCTAGCGTACTGTTTGAAAGAATGCCCAGTCATGCCAGCTGCTAGAATACTTCCACAGGTAACACTGCAATTCACTTTCTGCTGACATTTTTGCCAGCAAAACATGATCGCCCAGATGCTCACAGTAAGTGAACAGAAAGAAGGCAAAGACATAACCAATGGTAATTTATTTAAAATGTGAATATTTGCACAAATATTCTGCATTATTCACCCAGCTCCCTATATGACTCTCGTAACTGCAAGCAGGAGGATGAATTGCACACTGCACATATTACACATACATTTAAAAGCTAACTTCAGCAATAATTTATATATAGGTATAATTAATCCTGCCTCAGTGCGGGAAGGGAGGAGAGCGGCAGATGGCTAGATAACTTCTTGAGGTCCCTTCCAGGCTTACATTGCTGTGAGTCTGTAGATATAAATATGGCAATCAGCTTGTTTGGTATTTTAATGTACTTACCACACAATAGTGCTGTATGTTCTAACATGATTTAATGTTTTGTACATATTTATTGATAATTTCTGAGTCATATATACTCTGGCTATGAGAGGAGTGTGTGCCTATATGCACACGTCTTCGTGCGTGAATGTTCCGGTCTCATGCGGGATTTTTATATTGCATGCTGGGTTGTGGGAGAAAGAATAAGGGAGAGTTATATGATTACATGCCATTCTGTATAAGCGTACAGGCACATATATATGTAGAATATTATCAGTGGTAGTTATATAAAGGAAAGGGAAAAAAGGAACTGTAATAAATAATGAAGGAAGAATTAGCTGCAGGTAACCTAATTAAAAACCAGTTCCTTTTATTAGTTGGCAAGATAATCTAACACAACATTTGGATCTTTAAAGATTAAGTGCTGTACTGTTAATGAAAATAAAAGGCAAAATTTTGTATAATGATCATTTTAAAAAGGGTATATCTTCTAATTCTTCACCTTCTGCACAAAAGATTACAAGTGTAGGCTTTGAACAGACCCTTAATTAAGGTTAGAGCTTATTGATGTTTTATTTAATCAGTCACATAGTACATCAAGCAAAGTTAATACATCTGAGTCTTTGGAAGTAAAATCAGTAGATGCAACTTGTGATGTACTTTTTTTTTAATTTTAATTTGGTGGCACATTGGGTTTTTCTTTAAATTCATATGGCAAAACTTAAGTGTTGTTTGTACACTTTGAGTGTTAAATCTGAGTGATTCACACTGTGCCGCTTATAAAATGCAAAATATTCATATATGTTTTCCTTTTTGAATTCTACTCTCAGTACAAAATTTCTCAATATATTGATCCTTTTAGATAAAACCTACTTGTAATTTCCTCTTTGTTTTCCAGCTATATCAGGTGATTGGCCATCTCATAACCTTTCTAAGACTCTCAAAAATAGATTTTAAATGATTGTTCTTTTATTATTTGTGTTATGGCAGTATCTAATAGCTCCAATCCAAAAACGGGGCCCTATTGTGCTGGGTTCTGTGCGAATGATAGTCCCTGCTCTACAGATCTTACAATCTAGGTTACAGGGAGTGGATGAAACAAAACACATGGAGAAGGAAGTGGCGGACATGATAACAGTAAAACTATATTCTAGTATAATGAGCATTAGCCTTTTCTGACCACCAGGCTAATTTTGTCAACTGGCATTAAAAGATCATTATGAGTCTGAGGACAGTAATATGGGTTTTAGTAGCTGTGAATGAATGAATAGTTTAGTAATTTTCATTACAGGTGAAATTCACAAACACTCTAACCCCCTCATGCACAAAGCTTGAGTATCTGCACTTGTATAGGAAACTATGTAAGTGTTGGGGAGACTAAATTCAACCCTCAACCTGTGGGCAGACTGTCGCAAAGCCTCTTCTTGGCCACTTTTCCATGCCTGGGGTATTGGCCTCTATTCCTTTGCATGTGCTATGTAGCTGTTTTCGATTCGGATCTGGTGGCCCCTCCACTGGGCTGTCTTCAAGTTCCTTATCTGTGGTGTCCTGTTCGCATTGGGTGTTGAGCCCCATTGTGATGGGGTGTCCACCCCACACAGGACTGAAAGGGGTTAAAATGACCAGGTGGGCCTGTTAACTCCACAGGCTTCACCTGGAGGAAGAGCCAGGGAGCAGGGAAGTGATTGCAAGCATGTTCAGCTGGGCAGGAACACACAGGGCCTATAAAGCCAGGTAGCTGGCAAGAAACAAAGGCTGCTGCTGGAAAAGGGCAGTCACTCCCTGGGAAGAGGGAGGCACGTTTAAGATGGGAACCAGGAGTGGTAGGAAGTAGTCCAGAGAAGGAGTAATGAGGGCTGGGAGAGTAAAGCCCAGAACTGCTGGGTTGAGGGTTCCTGGACTGAAATCCAGAGTAGAGGGTGAGTCAGGGTTCTCCTACCAGCCACTGAAGGAGTGACATCTGAGGCAGTGAATGGGAAGACTGCCTAGGAGTGCTGAAGGAAAGACTTTGATATACCCCGGAAGGCGGGAATGCTGAGTGACCAGGCTGGAGGGCTGAGTCAGGGAGAGGATGCTGCAGTTTCTGGAGTGAGAGAGGGACTGCAGACCAGAGAGAGCGATGGAGTGACAGTGTGTGACCATGGAAAGGAGCATCGGCCTCCAGAGCTAATCCCCAGCATGTCCAGGAGGAGGTGCCAGGCAAGCGGTGAGTGGTGCGCCCTGTGATGCTTATCCACAGCAAACTGTGGATGCAAATGCCCTCCCTATGGAGCCTGCCCGGCACTGAGCAATAGTGGTGTGCAGCATCTTATGTGCATTTTGCCATGAGTATCTCAATCTCTAATACTGATGGCATTCTGAGCTCAACAATCATGCTTTGGACTAGGAGGTGAGTAAGAGCCAAGGAGTGGCAGATGTCGATGGCATGGATTGATGAAGATTCTAAGAGTGCTGTTCTCCCACTGGAACCAAATGACAGTCTGTAAATAAAAATTTATTTGTACCCCTCTTGAATAGATACAGCAGGTAACAAGTAAGTGCAAGGGCCTTCTCCTCCAGCCCTTACCTATGCATAGCTCCACTGGGAAGTCAGTAGGAGTTTTGTATGTCTAGCTATCCATTTGTATCTACCAGTTTGTCTCTCAGATATTTCTAAGGTGCCTATCACTATGGTAAAAATACGGATTATAGGATGAATCCCTTTTTTATGATTCAACAGGTCGGATCCTCAGCTAGCATAAACTGGCAAAGCTCGACTAAAGTTACAGAAACTCCATTAGTTTATGCCAGCTGAGGATCTGGCACCCATATATTTTTCTATGCCTTAGAAAGGGGCTGTAATTGCAACTGTTTCTTAATGTATTTTACATTTGGTGTTTCTTGAATAAACTTTATAATGCCTGTGTATGAGGGATGGGAAAGGCGAAAGACAACTAGCTTCTGTGTAGCAAGAGGGCATACCAGGTCCTCTTGAATTATTAAACTTAATTAGTTTCATTTCTTATTCCTGCAGGCTACAATATCTATATTAAATGTCAATATAAATTGTGGTATGTTTGATTTAGTAGGAACATAGATTTGGTAATATACTGCAATGCCACTCAGTTTCCACAGAAACCAGTGATTCTGCTATGCTTTTTATTCCATTATTGTTTGTGTAGTTTCATAAAATGCAACTTAAAATATTAACATCATCATGAAATACATAAATAGTCTGAATGTTTTAACCTGTAACTTATTTAGGCCCTGATCCTGCAAATACTTAAACATATGCATAACTTCGTTCACAGATTGGTGATGCCTTGTGCAAAGGGCTGGTACAAGACCTATGAGTATGGCTGAAGTCCCACATAAGCCCTCAATCTTCGTAAGGAGGGGGCATTGGACACATGGCATGCCCACGCATGTCCTCTGAGTTGGTGGTGAACAGAACAGGGGGCAACTACTCTATGTTCCTGTAGCTAACCAGCACAACTTCTGAAAGTTAATGCTGCCCTGTAACTTCCAGACTGTTACCTTTAGTCCCCTTAGGTGAGTGCTTTGTGACCATGGATAAGACTGCGGATCCCATGACTTTCTGCGACCTCTGTCACTTCTGCAGCGGCTGGCTCAGCTGACTTCAGGGCCAGCTGCACCGGCTGCTGCTGAAGCAACCCGGGGCCAGCTGCTCCAGCGGTCCCCAGGGCCTGCTGCCGCAGCTGCTACTTGAGAAGCCCCAGGCAGCTGGCTCCGGGGACCACCAGAACAGCGTGTGGTGTGGCTGGCTGCAGGGGGCACCCAAGCAGTGGTCTTGGGAGTACTCTGGGGATCGCCTGAGCAGCAGTGGTCCCAGGATGGCTGCAGCAATGGTCCAGGGTGCTCAGCAGCCATCCGGAGAGCAATCCCTGGGAGCAGTGGACAGGGGGCAGTCAACCCCCAACGCTGGAGCAGGGGCATCCCAGAGCCACAGGGCCCCTCAGGTAGCGATTTAGTCACAGGTATTTTTGGTAAAAGTCACAGACAGGTCACAGGCCATGAATTTTTATTTATTGCCCGTGATCTGTCCATGACTTTTACCAACAATACCCATGACTAAATCTTAGCCTTAACCATGGATAACACAGCTATTGCCTGGGGTCAGGAAAGCCTTCCATGAATTTTTCCTTCTAAGATTGTCCCCCTGTCCTCATTATCTACACTACCTGGAATCAATAAAGGAGAAAATTTTCTTCTCTGATGCTCTACTCCATGTAAGGAACTCCAGTGTGAGTCTGCCAATTGCAGCAAAGTGGAGAATTCTGCCTGAAATGATTTGGGTTGGGTTTTTTTGTTTGTTTTGGAGGGGTTTTGTATGCAATGTTGTTCTAGCCATGTTGGCTCCAGGATATTAGAGACAAGGTGGGTGAGGTAATATCTTTGATTGGATCAACTTCTGTTGGTGAGAGAGACAAGCTTACACAGATCTGAAGAAGAGCTCTGTGTAAGCTAGAAAACTGGTCTCTCTCTCTCTCTCTCTCTCTCTCTCTCTCTCTCACCAACTGAAGTTGATTCAACCAAAGATATTACCTCACCCACCTTGTTGTGTTTTTTGGAAAAGGAGAGACAGTGGAATGGAGATCAAAGATTGACCTAAGTTGTTCACTCTCTTTCGAAAGATTATTACTGCATTAGCTAACACTGTGGCTTGCAGTCATCTTGGACACAGTTGAGGTTTTGAGCAAACATGGTTATTGTGGATGTCAAGTCTAAAATACCATCTCCAGGGTATTGTCTAGCTTGCAAGTACTGTAATGATCCAGCAGTGTTATAAAAATTTCATTAAACACTCTTGCAAAATGAGTTATATAACCGATATAGGCAGGTACTTGAATAAATACTTAACTAGTTGAATGTGACGCTATAGGGGATTTTAATTAATTGGGTTGTTTTAACAACACTTTAACTACTGACAATCATATTTAATAGCAGGCTGCACCTGGTCATCACTGAGTTATCAAAAGCCTGAATACCCAAGCATTTCCCTTTTATTTCATTCCAGCTCACAGTGGAGCTGTCTTGTAAGTAAGAGCTGTACAAGCAGAGCAAGGCACACACCCATGCCATGCGTAACACAATACCCAAGCCTGCTACTTCAAGAGTTTCTTAAGAGTTACAGTATTCATCTTCTGGCAGACTTCTCACAAAATCTGTCCCCATTTAGGTGAAAGGCTTTTTGGAGACCCGCAGGATAAAATCCAATCTAGCTGTGAATAAATTAAAATGGGAAGAGTTAATTCTCAGGCAGCAGTTTGAGCATGCATACTACAGTATATCAATGTATAGTGTACATGTGGGTGCCAAAGATCTAACGTCCTTCTTCTGCAAAGACACTGAGGCCTTTTGGGTTGCAGGGATTTGTACGAACCATTTCTAGGGGATTGATTTTTAGCAGATCGCCTGCCCCATTCCCTCATTTGTCATTTTGTGGTACCCTCAAAACTCTGTTGAAACTGCCAAACGTTATCCAGTTTTTTTAACTCATCTGTATTTTATTGTTTTGGCTTTTTATCTAATAAATGACTCTAGCCATTTCTACAATGTGATTTTAAAAAAATACTGTGAAAATTGTGCAGTGCAGGTATGAGTTAGAGGAAAAATGAGAGGTTGAGCAAAAGGGTTGGGGAGGGGAGCAGAAATGCAGACTAAATGAGAAAAGTAGAGATGAGCTATGTCTATTAATTTCTTAGTAAGGGCCTGATTCTACTACCTTGGGCTGTTATCTACAAGGGGGCTTTACCCTGATTATAGCCATTGAAGGTCAGGCATCAGTACAGCTGAACTAGTGTAAGCCCCTAGTGCAGACAGAAACAACCACTCTAAATTGTACCAGTGCAGTTTATCTGGTGAAAATTGCTGTTTACAACTATTGTCCTTGTCTACACTAGGAGTTAGCACTGGTGAAGATATACCAGTACCTGGCCACCAGTGGCTGAGACAGGGTCTTATTCCCTATCGAGTTGTACCTTAAGCTATCAGTAGTCCTGTTGAAATGAAAGCTATTGGTCAGCATGAGCAACAGTGCCAGAATCTGGCTCTAGAGACGGCGGGTGACAGCCCTACATTTTACAAAAGATGAAGAATTTACAATACCCAGGAGTTCCTGCCATTACTCTGTCCTTTCCCTTCATACCAGGGTCACAAATAACACCAAAGCCTCACTTTCTAAAGGAATGACAGTGGAACAGCATAAAGTCACTGCCAGCTGCAAGGTTTCTGGTACCTTGCGCTGAAGCATCTGCTGATGACCACTGTTGGGGACAGAATATGGGACCAGGTGGATTCAGCTCTGATTCAGTAAACTCCTGTGTATCTAGAGCAGTCCTCAAAGGTTGCTAGTGTGAGGCCCCAACATGTGCAGGTGAATGATGGTGGGACAGGGAGCCATATTGTCCCCTTTTCCACTCTGCTGCTGGAGTGGCCTAGATCTATGGCATGACTGGGTTCCTTTGCAGAAAGGCCCAGTCTGTGCTAGAACACCATCAGACCTGTCTCTTCCCAGTTATAATAGAACACTGGGAGGATGGCAGGATTCCCTTGTGCATTGCTCGCTGAAATGAACCTCTTGGTTCCGATGGAATGTGGCCACTGTCAGGTATAAAGCTCTCCTGCTTCAAGCTTTTATTCCAGATAACATTCTCAGAGTGGCTGAGTATTACCGTGTGCTAACCAAGGAGTATCTGTGTAGATTGATTTATATCAGGTGGCTCTGAATACACCAGTGCTGCTGCAAATACAGCTGTGAACTCAGACACTGGTGATACAGTGAGCCAAACTCATCCCTGGTGTTACTCCACTGATTTTAACATCTTACACCATGGATGAATTTGACACATTGTCACTTTTAACATACTGACAAGGACACCCTTTATTTTCTGCAATACCTGTACTTAGAAGCTATCATACTGCCTATGGACAAAAATTGCTAAGTGGTTTGATGTGAGTGTGATTTCCCCACCTCCCCATCCCCCCACTGTCTATGTTCCTTTGTCACAAATTATGTCATTTAGTGAAATACTGGCACAGTGTGGACATCACAAGACTGCAAAGATTGGTTCATATGGGTTTTCCCTTCCTCCATGGTATCAAATGAACTGATCTTTCATAGAGGGTAGGTGACATAGGGATCATTGCCTAACACCTAGCCATGTCCTATATTTTTACATCTCATTTTAGGGGGAAGGGAGCCTGATCCAAAACCCATTACAGTCAGGATTCACATTGACATCAGTGAGTTTTGAATCAGACCCCTAAAGAATGAGGTAATCATTTTGTGACACTATGACCAATATTCTTCATAGAGATATTATTGTGATATGATTATGGCATGATGTGAGATATCATTGAAAAGGTTATGATTTACTGAATATGATTATCCTATTTGGTATCTGAAGTTAGATATATTGTCTATGCATCTATTACAAATGTGGTTACACCTGTAGAATACCTACTAGGCAGAAGGCAATTAGTCTAGATGACTGGCTGGGAAGGGTCATTAGGGATAACAATAAGTCTTAAAAGATGCTAATCTCCCACTGGGGAGCCTTCCTGAGGAGGCTACAAATAGCCTCTGAGTTATGGCTGCTATGACGCTACAAGGGTATGTGACCAGATCACCTGGTACTGGACTCCATCTTGGAATGCCAGTGTTTTTCCACTGATAGGCATGGGAATTAAACTGCGAGACAAAGGGTTCTCACCATATGCAAAAGCTATTTAAGGCAATGACATGATCGTGGCGGTTCTTCACTGACTTCCCGCCCAAGATGACTGCTGAAAACACCTAAGAAATAAGGACTGAACTGAGGGAGACATGTTGAACCCAGCTTAGAAGAATTTCTAGTCTGTGAAAGGAATACCTGGAGTTTTAAGCTGCAAGCAAGTGCAGCTTGCCCTCAAGAATCTCTGCAAATGACCTAAACTAACAATTAGGGTGAGAATTTGCTAGTCATATCTGATATCTTTAGCATATTAAGCTTAGACTGCATTTTTGTTTATTTGCTAGGTAATCTGCTTTGATCTGTTTGCTATCCCTTATAATCACTTGAAATCTATCTTTTGTCATTTAATAAACTTGTTTTGTTTTGTCTAAAACCAGTGTGTGGAAATCATAACTGGGGGCGGGGGGGGGGAAGCTGTTGCATATCCCACATTGAGGGAGGGGGTGAATTTCATGAGCGTGCACTGTACAGTTCTCTGTGCAGCACAGATGGTATAATTTTGGGTTTACCCTCCAGAGGTGGGGGGCATGCCTTAGGATCTGGGAAGTGCCTTAGCTGAGCTTTCCCATGCAGAGCTGATCTCAGCATCTATGTGTGTAGCTGCAGCTGGGTGTGTCCCTACCTGTGTGCTGGTGAAAGTGTGCAGCGTGTCTGCAGCTTGCTGATGGGTTGGGGGGGCTCAGTGTAATTTCAGGCTGCACCCTGAGGGAAGAGAACCTGTCACACACTTGTCATAAGGGGGGAAATTCTGTGCTGACTTACATATTTGTACAGTACCTACAATCTACCTTACAGCACTGTTCCACTCTGACAATTATCTCTTCAAAAATGGTATTGTGGGGCTCTTTGACTTCAGATGAAAACTGTTTAGTTCACAGATAAACATGATTTTCCCCCTCCCTTCTTTTGGAAAACTCAACCCAGGATCTGAAAGTCAAGCTGTTTCTGGCTCATTCTTCACTAATAATAAAGATTCTGCTGTCAGAAATTGTTTAACAATTCATCATGCTACACAAGCCAGAAGAGAATCCAGCTCACTCACTCTCTGTTACTTTTGCAGTGTAACAAAAATAATAAAATTAATGCATAATTTGTAAAGTGGGCTGATCTGACTCTAAATACACAGTAGGAGGAGATCTGTTGAGTAAGAAGCTTATATATATATATATGTATATAAAAAAGTGACTATAGTCTCTTTTTTAGAGCAGAGCCGCACTTAAGACTTACCATGAGCATTAACTTCCTATTTCAAACAGACAGTAAAACATACCCAAAGAAGTGAGTGGAGGTCAGTACAAATCTGTCTTTTTCTTCCATACTTACTTATTTAAGCTTGCCCAGTTCACTCATTCTAGTATTCATTCAAGCCTATGATAATTTGATTTGCAATGGTATGAAGCCTTCCAATTTGTCTGACATTTTAGCAAGTTATCTTCCTCTTGTGACTCAACTGGGATTTTTCTAACCTTGACAAAATGGCTAAAGTGACTCTTTAGTTGGGGTTCTTGCTACTGACCAAGTGCAAAACACAGTATTGTATCTTTGTAGAGCTAATGTTTTTGGCACCATAGTAGTGAGTTGGCATCTGTGAGTCTGACATAAGATATGGCAAGGCTAATTAAAGTAGATCTAGATCACACACCAAACACAGGCTGCATTGTTTTTGATGGTGGTAATCTTCACTATTGTTCTGTTGCCTGCCAGAGTTTGGCTGGCTGGCTGGCAAGCTGGCTCTCACTACATCATCACTTTATAGCAGTTATAAATTATTCTCGCCTCTGTTTTTATTTAGTATTAAAATCAGTGAAGAGTAGAAATGAGTCTCCAACCAAAGAACTAGACTGAGTTGAAACATATAGAACTGATATATAATCTGACTTTTAACCAAAACATGAAGTAGGTATAAGAGGGCTTGTGAGTGTTGATGTTTTTGTTTTTTCCTGCTATTGTCCAAAATCTCAGCTGTGCATCTCAACACAGGTTATAGCACCAGCCCCACATGCCCAGTGCTGCGGTAGATGATGTGATCCCCCCGCATCCGTATCAGCTGGAATTTAAATTCTACTCAAACATTACAGGGATTTTGAAGTTCCCTTGTGACTATTAGAATAACATTGTAGTTGGCTATTAATTACAATGTCATACCTCTTCAGTCATGTGACCCTGACTGAACATTAAACTTAGTTGCTCTTCTCTCTTAATTATCAGTTGCCACTGATGTATGTATGGTTCCCTATTGATTTTGTTTTCTGATCATTATTGGTGTATGCCAAGTGCTTATTAGCAGGCTATTTTAGTAATAGATTTAGCCTTGAAACCAGGAGAGAGAAGGTGGGAGAATGAATGAGCACCAGTGGCTTACAAGAGAATCCAAACATCGAGTGACTCTTTACTGACCATTACATATTTTATTCTTTTCAGGTTTATGCCTCATGAGTCATGTATGCTGGGTCATATGTAAAGACTGTCTCTCCAGGAGGTAAATTAGGAAAAAGAGTAGTGATGCTTTCCTAAGCTCCACCCACAAACCAAAACTGTCCCAGATGGGCCATCAAAACAAGATTCCATTCACTGTGACTGTTCATATGATCCTTCCTTTCCTTTCTTGCTTGCTTTGATCAGCAGTGAGATAGTGAACGATGCTGTTATTTGTAAACAACATCATTAGAGTTCAAGGTTAACTTGTTCAAATAAATGGTCCAGGTTGCATGTCATTCCAGGCCATCTGCGAGCTTAGGAATACATCAATGCAATCATGGTAATGCTGAGTTCACATTTTGAAGATTTTCTTCACAACCATCAAGGCTAGAGACTCTTTAAGCAAAAGCTTAGCTTTTGGAGCACACATTTACTAAAACACTGTGAACCGGCTCAGTTCAATCCCTGAATATGTCAAATTCTGATAATGCAATTCGTGTATTGATTAGGATATTTCAGTGTGTTGTTGTAATGGGGTGGACTAGGCCCAAAGGCCCCCTACTGGAGGCCTCAGGGTTCTGCCACACCCATCCCAGGAAAGGAACAGTGGTGAGATCCTCCAAGTAGCCTCAAGTAGTTGTGAGGAAGCAACCAATCAGAGAGACAGCTGGAACAGCCAATCAGTGGCCAGTAGGTCCATATGAAAGGAGCTGTAGAACAGAGCAGCACTTAGTTGCTGTTTGGAGCTGGAGAAGAAAGGACTGTGTACCTACCTGGAGGAGCAGCAGGACCAAAGATAGTCTCCTGGCAGGGAGTGGAGAAGCGAGAGGCTCTTGGCTGGCTGGCTGGCTGCTAGGACTGAGCCAAAGACAATTTGCTAGTAGGGGAAACAATGAAGGAGTTCCTGGCCCACTGCTGGAACTGAGTAGGGATTGAGCCCAGGGAGAGCTGCAGGAAGATAGTGGCTCTAGGGGGGGAAGCCCTGTAGATTCAGCCCCATACCAGGACTGGGACTGCTTAAAGACTGAGCCCAGGGAGGTCTAGAGAGACACCACCAGAGGGACACTGAGATAAGCCCCTGAGGGACTGTATACCCCAGAAGGGGTCTGTTCTGGCTCACATGCAGATAGTGTGTGACTCAGCCAGAGGGCTGAGCTATTAAAAAAAACACCTGAGAAACCGCTGGGAGGGGTCACCAGAACTGAAAGAATGCAGACACACCCAAGCAGAGGGGGCACTTATAAGAGGTGAGTGCCAGCCCAGTTACAGTTCTATAGTAAGTTACAGTTATTATCTATCACATATCCAAACTAAAATGCTATATTTCCTAGAGCTACCTTCAAAGTCTCTGCTTCCTCACCTCCCTTCTCTCAATTATTTTACTCAAAGTGAGCAGCTTTCAGATACTTACCACAAGGAAAGTATGTGCCTTACGTCAACCTAACTGTGTAGTGTAGAGCAGGCCTAAGAGTTAGGCCTGGTCTACACTGGGGCGGGGGGATCAATCTAAGATACATAACTTTAGCTACGAGAATAGCGTAGCGAAAGTCAACGTATATCAAGTTGACTTGACCCCATGCCGTGAGGACGCGAGGTACCTGCCGCCAGTCCCCCGTCAACTCCGCTTCCGCCTCTCACCGCGTTGGAGTACAGGAGTCAAAGGCAGAGCGATCGGGGATTGATTTATTGTGTTTACACTAGACGTGATAAATCAATCCCCGATAGATGAATCACTGCCCGCTGATCCGGTGGGCAGTGTAGACGTACCTTTGGAGTGAGGAGTACAGGAAGAGACATAAAGGTGAAGTGGATGTACATAACTCTGTGTGTGTGTGTGTGTGTGTGTGTGTGTGTGTATTAGATAAGGTGGAGCAATTCCCTAGAATAGTTTGAAATCTACAAGGACCATTTTGAATGGGTTTCGAGCTATGAAGCCAGTGAAGGTTACAGATGATGGGAGAACACAATCAAGTGATGTTGAAAATTTTCCATTAAATATGACGCATGCAGGGTTCAGCCAAGTGATTTCTAATAATGCTAATGAGTTGCACAGCTAAATCCCTGATAATCATGCTGAAAATTTACTCCAGGGATTTAATTTGTATCTTCATGAAAAAATGAATTCTGCGATGAAGCTACTACATTTGTTCTTAATTAACTTTATTACACTCTTAGGGTATCACATAACATATGTGCTGGAAAACCTACAGTGTCCTAAGTCCCCGGCTATAACTTCGCACAATGCGATGAGATACTAGAGGGCATGCTCCTGCTCTCATTTAAGTAATGGTAAAACTCATGAGTGCTAATGCTGTATTGGCAGTAGGGTGCTCATGGAAAAAGCCACTCAACACTATAGAGTTAATGCTGAATGTCTTGATGGTTTTTACATTTAGCTGAGAGCTGACTAGGGGAAAATCCTGAAATGTGCTGAGTTCCTGTAACCTCTTATCAATATCCCTTATGGGGCTGACCTAATTCTCCTTGAAGTCAGAAGAAAGGCTCCCCTTGACTTCAGTGGGAATTGGATCCAACCCTTGGAGCTGTGTGCTTAGTAGGTGCAAGGCACCTGTCAGGATTTGACTTCTAATATTTAATGCAGAATATCATATTTCAATTACCCTGAATTCATCTGTGAAATTTTTTTGGTTTAGATTATTTCCCATACACTTTAGCTGTTGCATTTTTAAAAAAAAATCCCACTTTGTAACCCATCTGAAAATGTGCTTTAAAATATAGCTGCTGTATCAATCAGTACTCATCTCCAAAATAAAATTAGACTGCGTGCAAAAAAAGGGCCTTAACCATATATCTGGTGAATTATCATTCAAAAATCCAGGTAGAAAGCTAATCTTTACTGGGCCTGATGTAACATTACCCAAGTTTATTTCAATAATCAGAAATACAACAAATGCACTTAAGCAGTTACAAGAAAACAGAAAGATGCATTTTTGGTTTTGACCTAAATAAAAAAAAAATTAGCCCATGCATTTAAAAATATTATTGTTTGTCAAAATGAATACAAAGAATGTCTAAGAGAATGATTCTCCATTCCCACCACACTCTTTGGGGTAAAATTCTGCTCTCCAGTGATGAAAATTCAGTTAAGTCCCAGGAGCCCCAGTCATGGGCCAGGATCTTTGTGCTATGTGCTGTATAAACACAGAACAAAAAGATTTACAACTGCATAATTGGGAGTAGAGTTTGGTCAACTATTTTAAAAAAGAGAGAACAGACCATCCCCCCAATCATATAGCTACATAGGAATGTCAAAAGTGCTGGGGTTCAGCCTTCCTTTTGTGGATGCACTTTGATTCTGCAAATTTGTACTTCATAAAATGAACGGTGCATGCGACACCGAGTACTTGCCATCTCTTCCTATGTGACTTGCACACAAAGCGAGGCTCAAGTACTTGGACTTGTGTTTCCAGTTGAAATGGGGCACAAACTGAAGGTAGGCCATTGTCTTGGAAAACAGGACTGTCATCAGCTGATAGAGCTGCTGTTTTTTTCCGGAAGGTTTAGATTTGCCATTGTTCCTTGCAGAGAGGACAGGTTGGGAAAGGCTGGCATGGACGGTGACCGTTTTGCTCACAGAGATCTGATAATGGTTGTTTATATTGCTTTATTAAAGGTAATGAGTGTGTATGAGAAACGAGCCGCTCATGGGCACAAATGTTCAGGAAGGAATAGAGAGGGGAGCCCACAGCTGGTCCTTCTGCCACAAAACAGAAGGAAGGTACCATCTACATATTCAGATTATAAAATCAACACTTTTTTTAAAGTGAAGTGCAAAACAGCTTTCCTGCATTTCTCATTTGACCAAGCACATCAATATGCTGCTTCATTTCAGCAGATGCAAATTGAATAATAAATGGTTGACTCAGTTGACTGATATGCTGGCGTGAAAGAGGAATATACTATCTCCTCAAATGCTTTGCAGCAGTTTTCAGAATCCCGTAGGAAGGGGGTTTGCATCCCTGTTCCTATGTGATTTGTTTCTTTCTTTCCAAAGCAGATTCAGTTAACAAGAAAAACTGTCGTACAGAGTGCGTAAGATTAAGGACAGTGAGAAAAATTCAGTCTTATAAGTTGTTTTAAATGAATAAATAGGGAGTCCAATTTTAGTTGTTAGTTGCAGTGCAGTTCTCTTTGGAATATGTGCATTACACAAGTAAGGCTGGTTCCCTGTCAGTTTCCTTGCATCAGTATGGCTTGTAGGCAGCAGCTCTGCACCAAGAAAAGTATTGCAAAAACTTTCCAGGTGTCTGTAATTAAGATGCCTTTTATCTGTATTGTTAGGGACCTAGAATATGCCCTCAAGAACTTAATTGATAAACAGTCGGGAATGTTTCTCTCCTGAACTTCCCCCTTTGGGTTTCCTAGTGCATCACGTCTTCCTGAGTATATTTCATAGCCCTGATTCTGAAAACTGCTCCATGCAGGTGGACCTCTGCACCCATCTTGACTTCTGTTAAAGTCCGTGGGGCTACACATAGGTACAGGAGTCAGCATGTGCGGAATGCTTGAAGTTTGAGTGCCGTGGCCTGTAAACTCTTCATGGCAGACCCTGCCTTCATTTCTGCCTCTTGTACAGCCCTGGGAAAATTGCTTGCTTAGCATAAATTAATAGTGGGAATAATGGATGCATAGGGTATTTGCCTAGGAATCTCTTATTATAGGCATTGGGAGTTACCTCCATCTATGCCTGCTGTCTGAAGTAGGAACTGAATGCACAGGGCATTTTTGCACGTGTCTGAGAATAAGCCCTTATGCATGTTCATAATTGTCTCGGATACTATTTAGGTGAGGACCTTGAAAATCCCGCCTGGCAAGCCAGTTCTCTAGTTTTTAAATTTAAAGCTGTGCAAGCATCTGTGAAGAGCTTATCTAACGTCAATGGAGAAATCACCATGCATGCAAAAAAGTTAATTAAGCACTCAGAAGTGCTATTTTTGATCCAAGCTTAGCATGTTTCTCAGGAATGGACTGGTCTGACTGCAGGATGGAATAAGTGAATCAAACAGCCTTCAGACATGGTTTTCTTGGCCTAACAAATGAAACAGGTGGACTTTCCCAGCTTTCACAAACATGCTGAGAAGAGTTTGTGCACCAGAATTCTAGGGCCTGATTTTTCAGAGGTGCTAGGCATCCACAACTCCAACTGAAGTTGATGGAAATTATGAATCCTCAGCATCTCTGAAAATCAGCCCCTATTGATGTCTCATTTCAGGTTTGGGGCTTTCTGGGTTAAGTAAAAACTTCATGCACATAAGGCGTTGTGTTGACCCCACATAGTCACTTTCAAAATGCTATGTGATCAAACTCTGCAGTATTCTAAAAATTGAACTAAATGGATCATTGGAGCATTGGAAAAAAAAAATCTGAATCTCGTGTCTTCTCTTCCCTTCCCTTGCCCAAGTTGACCTAATAGTTTGCAGTGTTTGCTCTCAATCAGCATTGCTACATTTTAAAATACACCACTTTAGTCACTTAGAAAGCTGACAAATGTTACTGATTTTGTAGGAGAAAACTTAGCTAGCTTTGGTGGCTCACTACAAATGCATGGCTCCACCTGTGATTGATACTACCTCTTAGTCCTGAATTCACATGGCAGTGAATGGTTCAGTCTGTCTGCTGAAGAGATCATATTTGGTACAATGGAGAGGTAATTGGGGATGGGGTGGGCTTTTTGCAAATACGTGGAAGTCCTGTGCAATAAAGCCACCACTGACATAGGCTCAGCCACAGGTTTAAACTCAAAAAAGATTTGAAACAATAATTTCCCCAGCGCTGCATATTCTCACCTTTTCACTATGAAATGCTGGCGTGTGCACCGCACTCAAGTCCCTAAGTGGTTAAAACAAGGAACTGGGAATCTTGACTGATGGGCTCTGCTCTGAGCTAGGAGTGGGATGAGTTGGATTGGCAAGACTGAGTGCTGGGGAGAACTAATTCAGCTGGAAATGAGGGTGTGGATGAATTAGTGCAGTGTGTGTGGGAGGAGATAGGAAGGGAGATGAGCTAGATTTAGGGGATAAGGGTTGGGACTAGGGGAGAGCAGTGAGGGGCTTGAAGGGGGATAAACACAGGCCTTTTTTGTTCTAATGCTGCTACTTACTTTAAAGTGTCCCAGCTATTCATCTAGAATAGGGGAGGGATGAGGAGAGAACATCTTTCTTTCTTCTCACTTCCCAACAAGCCTCCTGTTTTCCTCCAGCAAAATGCTTCCCAGCCCAGCCCCCAGCCACAGTGTTCACAGCCATTCTACTCCAAGTATGATTGTCTGGTAAAGGCAGCAAAGAATCCTGTGACACCTTATAGACTAACAGACGTTTTGGAGCATGAGCTTTCGTGGGTGAATACCCACTTCGTCAGATGCATGTAGTGGAAATTGTCTGGTAGGAGCTTAGCAGGGAGGGGGGTAGCTTGTGACCTTCAACATCACCTTCAACCTCACCAAATTATGGGTACCAGGCATCACTGGTTCTATCACTCACTTGTTGTGTGACCTTAGGAACGTCACTCAACCTCTCTGCCAATAGCATTCGGGTACGTTGCAAAGCCAGCAGTCCTCAGCTGGGAGGTGGATCCTCAGCTGGGAGAAGCTAGCACTGGGCTCAGAGGAGGACCTGCCCCTGCCCCCCCAGACCAGTCTAGTGTAGAATATTGTCCTCACAGTGGTGAGGACCAGATCCAACACATTCAGCACATTTGGTCCAAGAATCCCCCAAACAGACAGAAATGCAGTAGCTTGCCCATAGGGAAAATTTCGTCCTAGTTCCCTCAGTTACTGATTAGCTTATTTCCTGAGGTTTGAGGGTGTATATCCCTTATTAGCTTGTATCCTGTTTTCAACAAGACCTGCATTAAATCCAAAAATAAAAATGTAAGCATTGCTTAAAAAAAAAGGCTTGGTATTTAAGACCCAATCCAGTGCCCACTAAAGTCAACGGGAGTCTTTCCGTTACTTTGATGGGTTTGGCTCAAGCCCTAAAACCCTTCTGATCTTCCATGCAATATGTGTCAGGTGCCTGCAGAACAAGGCATTTCCTAGGATGGTTAGGAAATGTAAAGGTATTGGTTCTTGCACAACTTTTCTTTATGCTACAAAAAATGTTACTAAGGCCTTGGCTACACTTGAGAGTTACAGCACTGTTGGTGGCTTTACAGTGCTGTAACTCACTCCCTGTCCACACTGGCAAGGCACATACAGCGCTGTATCTCCCTGGCTACAGCGCTGTTTGTACTCCACCTCCACGAGAGGAATAAAGAGTATAGCGCTGCTGCTGCAGCGCTGGGGTGCCACTGTAAACAGGGAATAATCTTAGTACACTGGGAATAATCTTAGTACACTGTAACTGACCTCCGGAAGCTTCCCATAATCCTTTTAAGTAAAGATTACTCTCTTTGTTTTGTTGTGAACGCTGGGCTCCAGAGCTGCTTATCAATTAAACAAACACAGCTACTGTTTGCTGTGAATGAGCAAACAGGCAGGGGACTCCCTTTGGAACGCCCACAGCTAGTGTTTGCTTGAAGAGAGGGGAAAGAAGGGGGCTTGAGGAGAGAAGCAGCACAGCGCGCGGGAGGGAGTGGGGGTCCATATTGGGTAGACTGCTTATCTAATCTGTGAGGAAAAAAACAGCTGTTGTTTGCTTTCAGTGAGTGAGGGAGGGGTGTGGGAGGGGGTTGGAACTTGCAAGGCAGCTGCTGACAGTGTCGGCTCCAAAAATCCACTCTCTCTCTCCCCCCCACGCTCCCTGTCACACTCCACCCCACCGCCCCCTTTTGAAAAGCACGTTGCAGCCACTTGAACGCTGGGATAGCTGCCCATAATGCACCACTCCCAACAGCGCTGCAAATACTGCAAATGTGGCCACACTGCAGCGCTGGTAGCTGTCAGTGTGGACAGACTGCAGCGCTTTCCCTACTCAGCTGTACGAAGACAGGTTTAACTCCCAGCGCTGTACAGCTGCAAGTGTAGCCATACCCTTAGTCTATGTCTGCTCTACAAGCTAGGGATGTTCACATACACACACTCATGTTAACTCTCAGAGATAGGGCCCTACCAAATTCACAGCCGTGAAAAATGTGTCACAGACCATGAAATCTGGTATTTTGTGTACTTTTACACTATACCATATATATTTCACAGGGAAGACCAGTGTTTCTCACACTGGGGATCCTGACCCAAAAAGAGGAGGCGGGGAGCCACAAGGTTATTGGGGGCGGGGGAGGGGGGTTGTCACAGTATTGCCACCCTTACTTCTGCACTGTCTTCAGAGCTGGACAGCTGAAGAACAGCGGCTGCTGGCTAGGATCCCAGCTCTGAAGGCAGCAGCACCACCAGCAGCAGCGCAGAAGTAAGGATGGCCTGGTATGGTATTGCCACACTTACTTCCGTACAGCTGCCTTCAGAGCTGGGCGGCTGGAAAGTGGGAGTGGCTGGCCGAGGGCCCCACTCTGAAGGCATAACAGCAGTGCAGAAGTAAGTGTGGCAATACTGTGATCTTCTTACAGTAACCTTGCAACTCCCCCACAATCCCCCTTTGAGTCAGGACTCCTACAGTTACACCAGTGTGAAATTTCAGATTTAAATAGCTGAAATCATGAAATGTACTATTTTTTAAATCCTGTGACTGTGAAATTAACCAAAATGGACCCTGAATTTGGTAGGACTCTACTCATTGAGCTAGCACACGTATAAATAGCAGTGTGGCCACAGTCACACAGGCCTCAGCAGTTGCAGAGGCAGGGCTTAGCTGTGCCAAGTACAAACCCGGCTGAGACTGCTAGGTACATACCTTCTCATGTATGAGATACTAGCTAGTGCAAGTATATATAGGCAAGGAGGGACTCGAACCCCTAGCTTGTCATGTAGATGTAGCCTAAGAGTGTAATTATGAAGATGACGCATAGCTGCACTTTCCCTAATGTTACTATGATATTTTGTTGATCCATTGAAGAAGTCTCCAGTTGGCCATAATCACTTGTGGTGCAATTGCTGTTGTTTACCACATTTCCTGGAACTGTTTTTTGTAAGGCAGGAGGCTTCCTGCTGGACTTGGCACTGTGGTTTAACAGCTGTCACCTGCAAAAACATGTCAGTCTTCAATGCTAAAAGTAGCCTCAGCAATTGCTTTTGTAATTGCCCTGTCGTTCCACTAGCAGATGTGCAGATTAGAACTATCCGAAACCCTTTTAAAAATAAGGTCAGGAAAATCACAACCAAAGAAATAGATTCAGAGCCACAGTGAATATTTTAAAAAAATATTGTGACTTTTGGTTAATTATGGACCAAATTCTCAGTGGGTGTGAAATGGCAAAATTCCAGCTCCAGTGGAGCTGTGCTAATTAACATCAGTGGACAATTGGGGACTATAATAGTATTATTCGCCTTAATTTTCACTTGTATTTCAATATTCTGTTGTGTTGTGACGGGCTACATGAGCTTGCTGGGTTGGAGATAAATGCAGTGCTGTTTATAAAACCTTTATATTGGTGATTCTACCTCTGGGATCTACTGTGCCCAGAACTCCCATTCACATTAATGGGAGACTTGCTTGTCTGAAAACTGCAAGATGGATGGAATTCGTGTTACTTTGCAAAAGGAACCTTCAGATTTACTTTTGCTCTGGGAGAGGAGATGGCTACTGGAGCACCGCAGAGATCGATATTAGGTCTGCCTTTAATGAGCATCTTAGGGCTAGTATTTGCCTAGTTCCTAGGCAGGTGAGCAGCTCTGGATAATTGAGATCATTCCAACCCTGCATTAGATGGTCTGAATATCTGCATGGATAGCTTGGGTAACTGATGAGAAAAAATATGAAAAGTATGTGAGTGGCAAATAGATTTATATTTCAGTGTCAAAGACATTTGCACAGTGATTTATACATTTTACAAAGCGCTCCCAACTCTAGTACCGATATTTCATCTCCTATATAGGAAAGGCCCTACACACAATCTGTTACAGGTGTGCAAATCTCCATATGACAATATTCTAAATTATGCTACTGTTTCTTTACCTCCTTTACCTCAGGAAACCTCTAAAGTACGTCCTTAGACAGACAGTAAATATTTAAAACAACAACCACCACTCAAACTTTTCGTTTTATTGAAATGCCTACTTGTCTGAGGCCTCGATGGAGTCTGTAGTCCCTCTGGTCATAAACCAAGTAAAGATTTAGAGATACAGAATGGCTTCTGCGCAGATGTTGTGTATGCATGAAATTTTAGTATAGGGATTCATTCTTTGTTGAACATTTGAGGCTCAAGTATAATTCCTCAGTTGTAGAAAATGCACGCTGTTCTCAAGATCACTGAAAGGGACTTTCAAACCACAGTGCAGAGGTGTTGGCTGTGGTATTGTCCCATTTGCAGCTGTGTTTTAAAAAAAAAAAACCTAGCTTTTGTTCTTAAAGCTATTGCATGAAAAAAAATGAGCCATTATTTTTAATACCTGGCGCTTTCTGTAAATGGTGATGGGAGACAGAGTGGGCTTGACCTTTTCAAGCTGCTAACAACACTGCATGGTTCACACCCTGGAAATCCAGAAACATATCGTAATGGGAATGTCACAGCTTGTTCCCATCTCCAACATGACTCCAAGGGTTTAAATTTTGTCCCTAATCGTTTTGGTCTTCAGAATGCAAGTCCTTTTGTGGGGTGCAGCTGGATGTACAAGGTTACTGCCCAGCTCTGGAAGTACAAGCAGAAACTATGTATGAATGAAAGGAAAGTTCAATACCAGGTATAGTTCTCCTATTGATTAGTCACTGACCATTTGAGTCCTTTGGGCACCCAACGTCTTAATTCCAAATATGCAGGGGGAAAGGGTGGGTGGAGGTGGAAAAAGAATATAGCTAAGAAGACAAATCCTCAGTTGGTGCAAATCAATGTAACTTCATTTGAGGAGCTGGCCTGGGGGTTAAGCATAATATTGAGCATGCTAATAAAAATGCTTAGTTATCCTGAAGTGACTCTTTACTAGACAGAGTCATTTGGTCCCATGGAATAGAACCACTCATTAATGCAGTATTGGTTTACCTGTGCTCCCAGTCCTGTCCATCAACTTAAACCTTGCACTTGTAGGTGCAACACTCTCCGTCTGTGCTATGCAAGTTCAAGCCCTTAATGGGGAACTACTGGGTTGTGAAGGAAGATAATCATGTACCGACAGAGAGATTTGAATTCCTGGTGACCTTCCAGGGCATTTCTGCGAATGACTGATATTTAGCTTCAAAGCACATAAAAAATTTAAAGAATCACTAAACACTAGGCAAAAAAAGGGGGAGAAAAAGAGTTCTCTGCACTCAGTGAAATTATTGAAGCAATAAAGAATAATGTTTTTGCAGATGAAGCTCCAGGCTGAGCAGTGCAGAGCAAATCAATAATGTCATACTTCTTGCCAGGATCAAAAGACTTGAGGAAATAGCTGCAGAGTAAAAGGGGGAAAGGTTCCTTTCAATCAGTGATTGGGCTGTATAATGCAGTATTGCAGGACAGACTATCAGTCTTGCTAGGGAGCTGAAAAGCTTGGAAAGCATTTAATCAACATTTTGAGCCATTGTTTATCCTGAAGGATAATTATGAAACTGAATACAAGATGGAGACGGGAGGGAGTCTGACAAGTGACAGGCTCCATCAACTCTTCCAAAAATTGACTTCTTCCTCGTGCAGCTCCCTGTGAAACGGGAGAGTTCAAAAGATTTGCAATGGCCAGGTAGCAAATGAGTCACTGATATTTGTCTGATGGCCTGTTTTGAGTGCAGAGGTTGCATTAGGCATTCTACCAGTCAGTGTCATTGACGTGGTGGGGGATAGGGGACATTCAGGTGATCCAGATGGACAAAGTAGGAGATGGGAAAGGAAATAGTTTGGAACATTGTTATTGCAGTAGGTCTGGGAGCCCCAGCCGTGAGCGGGGCCCAGTTGTGTTAGGTGCTGTAGGTACACAAAAGGAAAGCAGTCCCTGTCCCAGCGTGTATTCCATCTACGTAGAACAGATAAAGGGTATAAGAAAGCAAGTATTATTCCAGTATACAGATGAGAAAATGAGTAACTATGTGACTCCAAGGTCACCCAGGAAGCCTGTAGCAGAGTAAGAAACTGAACACAGATCCCCTGGGTGTGTGTCCAGTGCCTTAGCCATAAGGCCATCCTTCCTAGGGAGATGAGTGTAGTGAGCTTGGATTAAACTTCATTTTAATACAACTGTATGAAGATGAGGCTTTTTTCTAACATAACATTGGCTAATGTTGTTCAGAATTTTATTTTTAAATCACCTATTTTGGAAGTGTCTGCAGAACCCAAAAGTTATTTACCTGAAGCCCAGTAAATTCAGTCTCCTAGTGGTTTTGGCATTGGCCATTGTTAGAAAATGTAAAGGACTGACTTTTAAAACACAAAATCATCTCCTAGCACCAATTATATGTCCATGGTATTAGAGCTCTAAGGAAACCTGCAGAGACTAAGGAGATGTGGTGTTTTCCCTGCTATATGGTGTCAGAATTAGAGCTGCCTGGAGGAGGACAGCACCATTTCCTGGCAACTTTCAAGGCTGTTTTGAAGTGGGGTTTTTTTTTTTAAACAAAACCAAAACCTTTTGAGCATTTCTAAACAGAATTGTGTTGAGTCAAAATGGCTGTTAACAAAACCGGAGTGCGGGGAGAGGGGGAGGGGAGACAGAGAGAGAGAGAGACTGTGTATGTGTCTGTGTCTGGAGGGGGGGTTAGGCCACTGGCCCAAGAAGGCAAGGTTCCAGTTCCTATTCTGACTGAGTCAGAGCATTGCTTTTCATCCCAGATCACGGCAAGCAGAGACTTGCATTTGGGTCTCCCACATCGCAGGGCAATGCCGTAGACACCCTGCTATAGACTGTGCCCTCCCAAAATATTCATCAAAATGTTTTGGCTTTGGAAAAATTTTATTGAGTCAAACATGTTCCAAACCAGCTCTAGTCAGAATGTCTGCCATTCCCCTGAAGGTCATTGACAAGCCAGAAGCCTTTGAAATCACAGCAAATGAAAGCGGAATTGATATCTGGAGTTACGAGATCAAAGACATCAGCAAAACGCTCTGTTGAGGAGTAATTGCCTTTTGAAGATATTAAGTTGTAAAATTAAAGCCTAAGTTTGGAACCGTACTCAAGAATCATGCAGTCATATTGGAACATGGGCTCAGGGACTAGGGCAGATTCTGCTTTTACAGCAGTAAAATTCCAAAGCAAGAATATTCCCTTCAGGGGAGTTACCCTAGTGAATAGCTGGAGTGAGTGAGATCAGAGTAAATGCCTCTTTCTGTTCTAAAGAAGCAATAAGTTTATCTGGAGTTGAAGCTTCCATGTTTTAGCTGGCAGCTGGTATCAAGTGGAGCACCCCAAGGGTCGGTCCTGGGGTTGGTTTTGTTCAGTATCTTTATTAATGATCTTGAGGATGGCGTGGACTGCACCCTCAGCAAGTTTGCAGATGACACTAAACTGGGAGGAGTGGTAGATATGCTGGAGGGTAGGGATAGGATAGAGAGAGACCTAGACAGATTAGAAGATTGGGCCAAAAGAAATCTGATGAGGTTCAAGCAGGAGAAGTGCAGAGTCCTGCACTCAGGAAGGAAGAATCCCATGCACTGCTACAGACTAGGGACCAAGTGGCTAGGCAGCAGTTCTGCAGAAAACAACCTAGGGGATATGATGGACAAGAAGCTGGATATGAGTCAACAGTGTGCCCTTGTTGCCAAGAAGGCTAAGGGCATTTTGGGCTGTATAAGTAGGAGCATTGCCAGCAGATCGAGGGACATGATCATTCCCCCCTATTCAACATTGGTGAGGCCCCATCTGGAGTACTGTGTCCAGTTTTGGGCCCCACTCTACAAGAAGAATGTGGAAAAAATGGAAAGAGTCCAGTGGAGGGCAACAAAAATGATTAGGGGGCTGGAGCACATGATTTATGAGAAGAGGCTGAGGGAATGTGGATTATTTAGTCTGCAGAAGAGAAGAATGAGGGAGGATTTGATAACTGCTTTCAACTACCTGAAAGGGGGTTCCAAAGAGGATGGCTCTAGACTGTTCTCAGTGGTACCTGAGTAATGGTCTCAAGTTGCAGTGGGGGAAGTTTAGGTTGGATATTAGGAAAAACTTTTTCACTAGGCAGGTGGTGAAGCACTGAAATGGGTTACCTAGGGAGGTGGTGGAATCTCCTTCCTTAGAGGTTTTTAAGGTCAGGCTTGACAAAGCCCTGGCTGGGATGATTTAGTTGGGGCTTGGTCCTGCTCTGAGCAGGGGGTTGGACTAGATGACCTCTTGAGGTTCCTTCCAACCCTGATATTCTATGATTCCTTTTCTTTGAACCTGACTGACAGCAGCAGAAATAACTGTGATTATAGTTTAACTGATTCAGTTCTTCTTACTCTTTATTTCCAAATTTGGAAAAAGTTGCACAAAATGGACTCTGTTCTGTGATTATTGAACAAAAAGTGGGTGCAAATCCAGTCTTCATGGTTCCAAAAACATTCAGAAAGAGCCAATCTCTTCTTAACCACCAAAGAATCAAGTCTACTGTACCATTTGCAGCATCATTTCACAGCAATCAATAGCAGAACTAAAGACCACCTTCCCAGATCATATCTGATCATCATAACATAATATTCATTTGGAAAGATGAGCTGCTGACCTTGTCTGAAACACAGAAAATAAAGGTTACAGAGTAGCAGCCGTGTTAGTCTGTATCAGCAAAAAGAACAGGAGTACTTGTGGCACCTTGGAGACTAACAAATTTATTTCAGCATAAGCTTTCGTATGTGTGTTCCATTCTATGCATCCGATGAAGTGGACTGTAGCCCACGAAAGCTTGTGCTCAAATAAATTTGTTAGTCCCTAAAGTGCCACAAGTACTCCTGTTCTTTTTATAGAAAATAAAAAGGAAGATGGGGAAATTTACCAGCTTGTCTCTCCTACAAATGTAATCTTATACATAAGGAAAAAAATGTATTGATTTATTTTCTCCCTTGCATATTCTGAATTTACCATTGAAAGGGAATTAACTGGAAGTATTTAAATCAAAAGGGAATACACACAATTGTTAGCATTGTAAGACATCCTGTCAATAGCCTAAAATACCAATGTCATAAAGACAAGAGAAAGATTGGATTTACTCAGGCCTGGTCTACACTAGAGGGCGGGGTTGATGTAAGATACGCTACTTCAGCTACGTGAATAGCATAGCTGAAGTTGAAGTATCTTATTTCGACTTACCTCCCGTCCTCACAGCGCGGGATCGACGGCTGCGGGTCCCCCTGTTGACTCCGCTACCGCCACTCGCTCTGGTGGAGTTCCAGAATCGATGGGAGCGTGTTCAGGGATCGATATATCGTGTCTCATCTAGACGCGATATATCGATCCCTGATAAACCGATCGCTACCCACCAATCCGGCGGGTAGTGTAAACATACCCTCAGCTTTGGCCAAGTACTCCCCCACTCCTTTTTCTAGCTGTTTTATTTTTTAAAAATGATCTGTGTGTGTTTTTTTTCCAAAACAATGCCGTATTTCTTGGGTGGAGTGGGGAAAGAACTGGTAAATGGTAAAAGACCAGCACTTGTGTGTAACCTTATGGCACCAAATTAATGTGCACTGGTAACAGAGAGGGGGAAATGGTAGTAAGAAATGCAGTACAGTTCCACACTTCTACAGGATTTTTCCAAATTTGTGAATTTTTATAACCACTGTATGAAAAATACTCTGTCCTTATCTGACTCCTTCACAGCTGATGCTCCTCGCCTTAACTTACAGTGATGTAAAAAAGAGCTACAGCAATGTGACATTCATGGTGCTGCTGTTCTCTAGATGAGCTTTCCTACAGGAATGTGTTCCTAATGGAGATCAAGATCAATGGATGCTGTATTCCTAATATAAATTTGTACTTTCATCTCCTTGACTCCCAGTGTAGATTGTCTGTCTGGCTTTTGAATTCATTGTGTGGCAAAGCAGATTTTGCTGATACACTATCATGGTACATTGTACGAAACTGAAGATTTAAATGTGCAGGGTTTTTTGGTTTTGTTTTGGGGCTGGAGAACACAAGTCACTAAGTTTATAGCCATAGCTTCAGTCTTCCCTTCAGTTCAAATCACCATTACACCAAATCATGTTGCCTTTACTGAGGGTGAAATCCTTAGCTACAGCACATTATAGCAGGGAAAATGCAATGGTGGTGGAAAGCTCACCTTTATGTAACCCACACACCTCCTGGGTGTGATTTTCTGTCCCATGTAGTGGCACCAAGACCACTCAGAGAGAGTGGTTAATGATTCTGCTCTACGGCCTTAGCTCTCAGCCACATGGCTTTTAGCTCATGCAATAGAGGCTCATCCATTTAGCTCCCAAGGTTCCATCCCACCTGCCGACTTGTAACACTGACAGACCCTGATCGTCAGTGGTGGGATCAAACCTGGGGTCTCTGGAGCTCAGTGCATGAGCCTCTACTGCATGAGCTAATAGGCATATGGCCCTTAGCTAAGGCTGTAGAGCAGACTCATTAATCTCCTCTAAGTGGTCTTGGTGCCACTAGATGGGACAGAACACCACAGCCAGAAGGTGTGTGGGCAGGGGTGAAAGTAACTTAAAAGTCTTACCGGTCCAGGGGCCTGACTCCAGACCCCAGGAAGGGGTGGGCCTCAAGTGGAAGGTGCAGGGCTGGGGCTCAGCCAGCCCTTCAGTGTTGCCCGGGCTGCGCCCTCTGGGGCTCCAGTGGCGATTTAAAGGGCTCGGGGCTCCAGCCACTACCGTGGTAGCAGCAGCCGAGAGCCCCAGGCCCTTTTAAATTGCTGGGCCATGGGGCAGCTGCCCCTTTTGTCCTCCCGATCTTGGTGGTCCTGGGGTGGGACAAAAGGGGCAGTGATTTTAAACCGCTTCAACGTTGGCTGTGTACAGGCCCGTACCAGAGGCCAGTTCTTACCATTACGTCGTACCGGCCTGTACCGGCCCATTTTCACCTCTGTGTGTGGGTTACATTTACACTCACCAAATCCTGGTCCCCATCTGCCAGCATCTGTTACAGCAGCCCGAACCTGGGCCTTGGAAGTAACTCAGCCAACATTTTCAACCCTATCACTTGGTTTAGTGCAGACTGGCAGATGCAATTGGCCTAGGCACTATCTTTTGCCCAGTTCACAAAACTGGGGAAATTCCTCACCCAGGAAACCTAAAAAATCATTTGCTCTTTGATGCACTGGTAAGGCAAAGCATTTGCTCTCCAGGGTGCTCTCCCTGGCTCTGCTTGTGCGAGGCCACGGATATATGTCATTAGAAGGTGTGTTCCATAGCAGGATGTGTGGCTACCATACGTGTGCATAATCCCCATACTGTATAAATAATTAATCTGTTTATTGTAGTATTTTTGGCATTCTTTTGCAACTTGAGGACTTGATTCAACAAAGCCTGTTTAAATCCCATTGACTTCAGTAGGGCTTAAACACATGCTTAGTTTTAAGCACATGCTTAAGTGACCTTCCGGAATAGGGCAGTTTTCCTGAATTGAGGCCTGGGTTGTTCTGCCTTGTTTCTCCCTACTGTCTATCTTGGTGTTAACTTGGCATTTGTAAATAACCAATTAACTAGATACAAATGGTAATAGTTTCATGATAAATCTCTGCAGGTATGTCTTGTTTTTAATAACTGATATTCCATCATTTGGAACAGCTAGCAGGACAGTTATGAAAAATCTATAATACCACCAAGCTATTTTGTTTGGAAATGTGTTTTACCAGCAGCAGCTTGCCTGGCTCTGGAAAGCAGCAAAAGGGCTGTCTCTAACCCTTCCAACCAAAGAGGCACTTAAGCAGCAGAAGAAGGATGATGGAGCATCAGTTCAAGCCTTTGCCCAAGATAGTTAGGATGTGAAGCCTCTTTATATAATGGCTTGATTAGGGAATTCATTGGGGATGCGTCCTTTGAATTGGTGCCTTCATGGGGATGTCGCCTGTTGGGCTCATGCTTATTGGCAGTGTGCTACAGGGATCCCATCTTCCTCCCCTTTGTACAGCAGGGATAACAGGAGTATCCATCTGTTCCAGTTATCCTAAATCTATTAGATGAATGCAAGGAGACAGCCAGAGTAGCAACAATACCCCATCCCCCAAGCTTGAAGAAGTCCCTCATCCAAATGGCATCTAACAAGGACTGAGGATTTGGAGTCATGGCTGGGGAGGCATTAGCTCTATGCAGCGTTGTTCTCTAAGATGTAGGAAAATTCCAGTGGGTGTTAATGCTAACCATGGTCTTCCCTTGCCCTAGGGTGACCAGATGTCCCGATTTTATAGGGACAGTCCCGATTTTTGGGTCTTTTTCTCATATAGGCTCCTATTACCCCCCACCTCCTGTCCCAATTTTTCACATTTGCTGTCTGGTCACCTGCTCCTACTCAATTTGGGGCATCTTGCACCCAAAGGGAAGCATGGAGGGACCATCCCTTGTGTTCCAGGGAAGACCAGCACAGTAACTGTGCAGAATTTGTGGCCAAAGGTGCAAGGTGAAGATGAATCCATGTCCCCTCTCCCAGCCTTGCGCACACATTGTACCAGAGTAGTCTGGCCCGGAGGAGGTCAGTAGAAGCATTGATTTGTTGGGTATAATATGGAAATGCATAGATATATAATATATATATTTTACATGACCTCGCCATTACTTGACCAGTATCCTACCTAAAAATGCATGTCCTAGCCAGTTCAGTGACACTCTCTCCCGCAGCTATCACATGGAATTGAAATCCTTTCCCCACAGAAGCTGCTAGGCATGTTAATAGAAATCCTCCTGCCAGCCCATCTGGCTGCAGATAACACATTATTTTGATCCAGACCACTGTTAACAGGCTGGTAACAGAAAATCTCCCGAGGGAATGAGATTTGAATAAGGGAAAGTGAAATCTTGATTTAGAAAGGTCTGATGGCATTAACCTGCCAGATTAGGAGGTCCCCATCCCACTGTGAATATAAAAATGCTCTTAATGAGAGCACAGGACCTGTCAAGGCCCATTTATAAATAAAAAGTGATTCTTCCCAAGCATTAGTTATCTATTAAAATTGAGGATTAGCATCTGAGGTGACACAGCAGGGAAAACCAGAGTCCTCTGTGTCTAGGAATGTCATAATTTGGGGAATAAAGGGGTTATTTGTTTGTTACAGCTTAATCTATATGATGTATGTTCTCCTGGATGTTTATTCAATGTTAGAAAAGAGCTATCCAGCTTATAAATGAGATACAAAGCTACTGGCGATAGTCTATATTTGCCTACAGTCATTTCACTCATGTCCCCTAAGGTTCCCGGAGGCATGTCTAAGGCAGAAGATCCTGCATAGCTGTTTCCTTATCAAATGACTGGGACAAAACTGTCCCACAATATTTGTACCCACCACAGATCAGAGGATGGGATAACATTCTCTCTTGAAGCATCAGGCCATATCTTCCCAAATAGCTTAACTAAAGCTGACACTTGGTGTCTTCCCTAACCTGTGGGCTACACCAGAGACAACCAACAGAAAGTGAAAACAACGAGGAGTCCTTGTAGCACCCTAGAGACTAACAAACTTATTTGGACATAAGCTTTCGTGGTCTAAAACTTATCAGATGCATGGAGTGAAAAATACAGTAAGCAGTATATATATTACAGCACTTGAAAACATGGGAGTTGCCTTACCAAGTGGGGGCTCAGTGCTAACGAGGCCAATTCAATTGGGAGTCAGGGTATGAAGGTGACCTCTGCACTCCCCCAAAGCTAGGGTCATTTGTGTGCCACACCACCTCTCCAGAGTAGAACAGAGCATCACTTTACAAGCATTAACTCACTAATCCTCCTAGCACCCCAGTGAGATAGTTGTGTAAGTATCAACATCCTGATTTCACAGGTGGAGAAACTGAGGCAAGGTAGACAGGAAAAGCCCCGCGAACTTTAGAATTTCATTTCCTGTTTGCCCAGCATGGAGCTCTGATCAGCACAGGTGGCAATGCAGTCCCAAATCCAAAAAGAGCTCCAGCATGGACCGTACAGGAGATACTGGATCTGATTGCTGTATGGGGAGACAAATCTGTTCTATCAGAGCTCCATTACAGAAGACAAAATGCCAAAGCATTTGAAAAAATCTCCAGGCTATGATAGACAGAGGCCACAGCAGGGACTCAGCACAGTGCTGTGTGACAAGCGTAACGGAAAGCCAAAGAATCAAATGGACACTCATGGAGGGAGGGAGGGGGTACTGAGGACTCCAGCTATCCCACAGTCCCCCAGTCTCCGAAAAGCATTTGCAGTCTTGGCTGAGCTTCCAATGCCTGAAGGGTCAAAAACATTTTCCTGGGTGTTTCAGGGTGTATGTCGTCAATTTACATCCTTCTCCCCCCCACCCCCTGAAAGAAAAGGGAAAAAAATCTTTTTTTGCCTTTTTTCAATGTCACCCTATGTCTACTGCATGCTGCTAGTAGACGGGGTGCTGCAGCGCTGAACACCAGCATCCCCTTCCTGGTGGCAGATGGTGCAAAATGACTGATAGCCATCATCATCATCAGCCCGTGAGTGCTCCTGGCTGGCCTTGGTGACGTCGGCTGGGGGCGCCTGGGTCAAAATGGAAATGGCTCCCGGTCATTCCCGGCAGACAGTACAAAAGGCTTACTAACCGTCCTCATCATAGCAGCTGGAGGCTGAGCTCCATCAGTCCCCCCTCCCTCCCTTTCATGTCTAAAGAAGATTCTGTACTGCCTGGACTATCATAGCAGTGGGAGGCTGTGCTTCTCTCCCCTCCCCCATTTAATGTCCTTCCTGGACTATCATAGCAGCTGGAGGCTGCCTCCCCTTCATTTTATCTCACTAAAAACTCAGTGTTTCTTATTCCTGCATTCTTTATTATTTCATCACATAAATGGGGGGACACTGTCACGGTAGCCCAGGAAGTTTGGGGGAGGGGAGGAAGCAATGAGTGGGGTTGTTGCAAGGACACTCCTAGAATGGCATGCAGCTCATCATTTCTGCAGGATCTCTGGGGCTGTGACCAGGAGCAGCTGTGCTCTCTGGTTCTCTAGTACACTTGCCCCATATTCTAGGCAGGACTGACTCTATTTTTAGACAAAACATAAAGAAGGGAATGACCCGGAGACAGTGCAATAGGGATGGTAACCGTCTCTGTTACCTTGCAAAGGCAAATGAATGCTGCTGTGTAGCACTGCAGAACCGTGTCTGTCAGCAGCATCCATAATACGTACGGTGACAGTGACAAAAGGCAAAACAGGCTCCATGGTTGCCATGCTATGTCGTCTGCCAGGGCAATCCAGGGAGAAAGGGCGCAAAATGATTGTCTGTCGTTGCTTTCACAGAGGAAGGATTGAGTGACGACATTTACCCAGAATCACCCACAACACTGTTTTTGCCCCATCATGCATTGGGATCTCAACCCAGAATTCCAATGGGCGCGGGAGACTGCAGGAACTATGGGATAGCTACGGGATAGCTACCTACAGTGCAACACTCTGAAAATCGACGCTAGCCTCAGTACGTGGATGCACACCGTGAATTAATGTGCTTAGTGTGGCCGCGTGCACTTGACTTTATACAATCTGTTTTAAAAAACCGGTTTCTGTAAAATCAGAATAATCCCGTAGTGTAGACATATCCTGAGGGAGATGTGAGATATTTAGGACACAATCTCTCTCTTTTCAAGTGACGTCTCCAATACAGAGGTTGTCAAACACCACCTTCCATTTTCTGCAGTCGGGGCAGAGTTCTAAAGCATTGACTCTCCTTTAGATACCCAGCCATTTGGCAATGTTTCCGATCTAGGTGGCTCTTTTTCTTCCTCTTCCTGATTTGTCTGAGACGTGGCTTGATAGTATGAGTACTGGAACTGAGTTGCTCTGCGATTGGTGATCAATGTCTCGGCAGAAAGATGATCTTCTTTTACTCAGGATCTCCAGTAATAGTGCTCTTTTTTGAATTCCTTCTCACTTAAGAAGATTATATACATAGTGAAGCCCTGGAGACAAACTAGGGCACACTATAAGGAATCAGACTACAAAAATCTTTTTTATATTAAAATGTAATGCACTTTTAGATGCTAGAACATTCCCATCAGCAAACTGCAATAGTGATCAAAATCTGCTTGCGGTGAAGCTGAGACAAACTACCTAAACTACATAAAAGACACACAAGACTAGAGATTGTTGTAGACCAGGGGTAGGCAACTTATGGCACGGGTGCTGAAGGTGGCACATGAGCTGATTTTCAGTGGCACTCACACTGCCTGGGTCCTGGCCACTGGTCCGGGGGGCTCCGCATTTTAATTTAATTTTAAATGAAGCTTCTTAAATATTTTAAAAAACATATTTACTTTACATACAACAATAGTTTAGTTATATATTATAGACTTATAGAAAGACCTTCTAAAAATGTTAAAATATATTACTGGCACACGAAACCTTAAATCAGAGTGATAAATGAAGACTTGGCACACCACTTCTGAAAGGTTTTTGATCCCTGTTGTAGACAGACTGAAACAACAACAAAAATGCATGGAATACATTCAAAAGTCAGCTGAAGTGTTGAAGTCTCCCACAAATACAACAATCAAGACACTGTAGAGGAAAACTGGAAAAAGTTTAAGACAGTAGTATCTACAGCCACTACGCTGGACTAAGAGAGAGGATGTGATGCTAAGCAACCATGGATGACAAAATTGTAAACCTAATAAATGCAAGAAGAGAATGCGAAGATAGAAATGAGGAGTACTGAAAGTTACATACAAAATTCAAAAGGCATGCGAAGAGGCAGAAGAAAAATGGCTAGAACAAAGATGTGAGGAAATAAAAGAATATGAAATCAGACACAACCACAAAGAGATTCATTGCATTGTAAAATAAAACATGAGACAAAATCAAGAAAAAGAATTAGCCACATTAAAAACTAAAGATGGCAGAGCATGCTACAAAATCAAGAATATCCTGGAAAGAGACAGAATATGTGAAGGAACTTTTTGATGATCCTGAAAAAGATCTAGACATTGAAAGAAAACAAGAAAAAGCACCACATATGACACCATAAGAACTAGAAAGAGCACTAAAAAGTAAGGAAAAGCATTTGAGGAGGATGGTATTGTGGTTGAAATGCTATCATCCCCGAAAGAAGATTAAAAAACTACTGTGATGGGTTGGAGCACAGAAGCCCCCTTGGGAACTGCCAACTGATGTGCCAAGACTACTTCTGCCCCTGCTTTCCCTGCCAGCCTGGGACTCCAGCACCCTGTCTTGTTGAGCCAGACATGCCAGTCTGCTCCAACACAGACCCAGGGTCTGAACCATGTGCCCCAAAGCTATGGACTTAACTGAAAGCAACTTACAGAGGTATTCCTGTCTTCAACACTCAGATGCCTAACTCCCAGTGGGGTCTAAACCCCAAATAAATCCATTTTACCCTGTATAAAGCTTATGCAGGGTAAATTCATAAATTGTTTGTCCTCTATAACACTGATAGAGAGATATGCACAGCAGTTTTCCCCCCAGGTATTAATACATATGCTGGGTTAATAAATAAAAAGTGATTTTATTAAATACAGGAAGTAGGATTTAAGAGGCTCCAGACAGAACAAAGTGAATTACCAAGTAAAATAAAATAAAACATGCAAATCTAAGCCTACTACAGTAATAAAACTGAATACAGATAAAATCTCACCCTCAGAGATGTTTCAGTAAGTTTCTTTCACAGACTGGACACCTTCCTACTCTGGGCACAATCCTTTGGTATAGCCCTTGTTCCAGCTCAGGTGATAGCTAGGGGATTTCTCATAATGGCTGCCCCCCTTGGTTCTGTTCCACCCACTTATATGCCTTTTGCATAAAGCAGGTATCCTTTGTCCCTCTCTGGTTTCCCACTCCCTCTTTCTCAATGGAAAAGCACCAGGTTAAAGATGGATTCCAGTTCAGGTGACATGATCACAGTGGTTTGAGCATTGGCCTGCTAGACCCAGGGTTGTGAGTTCAATCCTTGAGGGGGCCAGTTAGGGATCTGAGGCAAAAATCTGTCTGGGGCTTGGTCCTGCTTTGAGCAGGGGGTTGGACTAGATGATCTTCTGAGGTCCCTTCCAACCCTGATAGTCTATGATTCTATGATCACATGTCACTGTAAGACTTCATTACCCACTTGCCAGCACACACGTATACAGGAAGACTTACAGGTAAAACAGAGCCATCTACAGTCAATTGTCCTGGTTGATGGGAGCCATCAAGATTCCAAACCACCATTAATGCATAATCCACACTTTGCATAATTACAATAGGCCCTCAGTTATATTTCTAGTTTCTGATTCGAGTGATACATTTCTACAAATAGGATGACCACACTCAGTAGATTATAAACTTTGTAATGACACCTTACGAGACCTTTTGCATGAAGCATATTCCAGTTACATTATATTCAAACTCATTAGCATATTTTTATAAAATCATATAGAGTGCAACGTCACACTTACCTACTAAAACTTTTCAATCAGACATACAACTTTCAGAGGACTTCAAGAGCTCAGTCTTCATTGCTCTAGCAAAGGTTAATAACGCTAAAGAATGTGAACATACACCTATAAGTCTGATTAAGCTACACACACAACATTTCATTAGAAATCATCAGCATATGTATACATCAATACGTTGAGCCAAGAATTAGCAGAAGACAGTTTGGTTTCCTCACCAGGAAGGCAATTTTCACAGTGAGGATCTTGCGTACGTGCAAAGGGAAATGTATATGTTCTTTGTGGTTTTTGAGAAGGCACGTGATAAAATCCAACATAAGATGATACATATTCTTGAAGAATGTCATATTCACTCTCAAGATCTACAGTTAATAAAAAGCTTGTACTGAAGACAGAATAAATTATGAAATATCTGAGTATTGCAGCATCAAGAAAGAGGATACACTTTAGTGTGCACATCTCCACAGCTATTCAACACATATGTAGAAGGTATAACGAAGGAAAGTTTAGAAGACGGTAACCATGGTGTACAGATCAATAGCATGTGCATGAACAGCATAAGATATACTGATGATCTAGTTTGCATTACTTCAACTAAGGAAGAGCTCCAGACATACTTAGTGCTATGAACAAGGCCAACAAAAATACTAAATGACTATGAACACTAGGGAGGCACAAATTATGATAATAAGTAAACACAGTAATTCACAAGGTAGGCAACACTTATACCTCAAAGGTCAAGTGGTGGAACAAGTGAATAGTTTTCCCTGCTTAGGGAGTCCTAATAACATCAGCTGGAAGATATGACACAGAAACCAAGAGAAGGATGCATCTTGCAAAAAATGTATTTCAGAATGGCCAAAAATGTCTATGTTGTCAAAAGTTAAAACTGCACATCTGCACTAGAGTGTGAGATCTGGACTCTTAAAAAGGACACTGAGAGATGACTCTGAGCATTTGAGTTTTGGTGTTACAGACAAATGTTAAAAAATTAGTTGGATAACCAAAGCTATGAACAATAAGGTGATTTGAGGACACAATAAGAGCCCTGAACCATCAACCCTTCCCTTAACCGAATCCCAGCTTTTCTCCAAGGCTTGGATTGTTTTGGTTGAGGAGTCCCTTTTTCATCCTCAGTTTCTCTACTTTCATCACTTATAGTCCTCAACCAAGATTACCGCCCCATTGTGCTAGGCACTACAAACATTTAGTGAGAGAGTCCCTACCCAGAAGAGCTTACAATCTACTAAGACAAAAGTTGGGAGAAAGGAAAAGTTATCTGCATTTTACTGATGGGAACTAAGGCGAGTGCCTTTAACAAGACCATCTTGCCTTTCTTAAACTGAACTTCTCCTTAATCTTGCCTCCAGTTCCTTCAGCATGATTCCCTCTTTTGCCCTGTGACAATCAGGTTTGACTGATCTCCCCAGCCTTGATTCAGTGACATCTCTTGTCCATCTCTGCATGAACCTTTTTCCTTCTCTTAGCCTCTCCCTGATCTCCACTTTCTTTTCTTTCCCCTTATTGACTCCCTAGTTTGGCTAGTTTTTTCCTCTCTCTGTTTCTAGTGCTGGATGTGAGATGTCCCAGAATATCCTGTGTGCATCTGATAACAGGAATGTTTCTGTGAGTAACAGATTTTAACATGGCACTTGGCCTGATAGAGATTGCCACACAGATCTGCAGAGACTACACAATGGGCTTTGTAGCTTAGGAGGAATGGCTGAAGAGTCTAGTAGAACAAGAACACACTTGGGGTATTTGCCCAAATCTCGATCCAAACATTTCAAGGATTGGGTGATTCTTGTATCTTTCTAATCACTTCCCAGTCCCAGCTACTGAGGACAGAGCACATGGGGATACTGATAAAAGTTGAAAAATGTTGAAGTCCCTAAAATTGCAGAGTGATGTTGTAAAAACTACCAAAACCTTTCTAGCCCATAAGATTTATTTACTGATCCAATAAACAGTGCCATGTTATCTACCATGTCCATCTTTCCTGGCAGGCTAATGTGGCCCCTCTAACAGTGAAAGACCTAGGTTTTCCTGCTGTTCAGCATCAGTCTTTTAACATTAGAGCTATGAGTGTTTTTCCAGAACTTATTTGTATTAAATACCAGTGGCATTCTCCATCAAAGAGCCTAGATACTCAAACATAACTTCTTGCATTTTATTCCTCTGCTCAAAAATGACATTTCCCCTGTATATCAAGGTAATATCACATCCACAGACTTTTCAGAAATTATAACTGCTGTAACCTGCATGCCCCAGGAGGCAATTTCTCTAAATTGGCAATGTTGCCTCTCAGTAAATCTTCTGCCAACTTGTGGAGTTCATGCGGTTCATTCTTTATACTAACAGCCTCTTTAAATTTAAACACACACATGCACAACAACTCTATCCTCCAAGTGAGGTTTTTATTGTAACTCATAAAAGCACTGCAGTTTTCCTTGCTGTTACCTTCTACATTAAAATGAAAACTGGGGCTCCATTATATATTAGATTATGGACAGCAGTGACACATGTTATCCAATCAGTCCCTGCATTGGGTCATGTGACTTTTGCCCTCCATCTCACCTTGGTGCTTGGTAACCACAAGTAGTTGGTTCCTTAAGAAATAACAGAAACTATAAGTGACAATCCATGTGAGTAACTGAAATGTAATTATCTTTTTTTCTCTCTCTAACGCAGAGGGGAATGAATTGCAGTCACTATTGTACAGCCTGCATGGACCAAAAACTAGCATAACTTGTGTGTGAATGCTAGATAAGTAGCATTTGTTTCGCGTAATGTATTGGATTTATGAAAGCCTATACTAAGAAAAAGGGCAAGGCTTGTGCATGCAAGGATCATTCATAGTTATCTCAACTATTTACAATCCTGGCTTTTTCCTCACTTTAAATATTGAATAAATGATCCTTTTATAGCTTGTGTCATGATCCTTGCTATTTTGGCAGTATTGGAGGTCAGATATTGACCTATATATGGGTAACCGGACCCTATGGTCCACACATGTAACATATATAATGCAAATAACTTTCTACCTAGGTATGCTAAACACACACATGCTTTCAAGAATGGGCATCTGCTTAAGGAATCCAGAAGATTTTTATATGGATTCTTGTGAAACCTAATGGATATATGGAGCCGGAGTAGATTTCAGTGGCCTGAATTTATGCTAAGGCTGTTGCTGACCTCTTTACACCCTGGTTGGAATACCTCCATAATTTACCCAGCTGACCTCGAGGAGGAATATTTTCCCTTCCACTCTAGTCTGTTTCCCTAAGGCCAAATGATGCTCTGACTCCCACTCCCCCGGTCGTTGGGGTCGCACAGAGTCTAGGGGAGAATTTAACCCCTGTTTTGAGCAGAATGTAATGAAAATTTAACTTGCTCACCTAAACCAGGAAAGCACTCTCCCTGTTGCTATGGAAACCTCTCCATTCCACTGCCCCTGATCACAGCCCATTGCTATTGGCTTGCTCTTCCTTCCTGCTGCTGTGCCTTGGACCAGCTACTGTCCTGTTGTGCTGCTTCACTGAAACACTAGAACAGCCTTAAGCACATGAGACTGGGTCCATTCCAGGTGTAGTGCCACTGAAGTCCTTGGCCCTGGAGATGACTAGAGAATGAAAACAGAATTGCTTATTTGAAAGTGCAGGGTCTTGTTCTGATTAAGTAACCCACTGAGTCATTATACTCGTGCTGACTTCAGTGGTGCGGCTTGCTCTGTGCTCTGTGCCCTGTGCCCAGTTCTTTTCACTTTTCTGTCCTTGTGGAAGCCGTTCTCATCATAAGTCATTATAGTAACAGTTCCATTTCTACATTATAAACTCACTCACCAGTTTGTACTCATCATTTCGGGGCCCATTGGGCTGGGGAAACGAACCTGCTGCTTTAGCTGGGTGAGTGGGTCCAGGGAGATTTTTTTTTGGTGCAAATTTCATGCTGATAATTCACTGACAGAGTTGCTTGCTTTTTCGCCTCTGAACCGTCAATTTGTTGAGCCAAGTGGCTTAGCTTGGGTCCTCTCTGACAGAGATTCGGTTATCCAAATAGCCCAATTAAGGGCCCTGCTGGTGAAGAATTTGTTTCAGAAAGCAAGTTGGCTATAGACCTGAGGAACTGTGTTGTCATGAGGAGGATTGACTAGAGGCCTAGACCTTCATGAGGAGAGAGGCCTGTTCCCTCAGTTACCAGATATGTCCTATTCCTAGAAACTCTATCCATAAACTCACTGAAGTAGCAGTGAATAAAAGAGATCTGGTGTGAACTGGCATAGCCCCATTGAGGATCTGGCCCATGAAGCTAAAGCTTCAGTTAAGTAGCTGGTAAGATCTTCGGTGCAGCAATCTTGGTCCTGATCCTCCTCCAACTTTTATAATTGTGCAACTCAATTGACTTTGTAGCTACTTCTGATTTTCATAGGCATAAGTGGCAAAACTCAGGCTCTTTGTTCTGTTTGCCTGTCGAACACCTAATTCATGCTGCCCAGTAGAATAATAAACACATTTTAATACAAGGTTAGGCACATCCTTCTAGAAACACCACTGCCTTGGACATGTTACTTAAAAGGACATGTCCCTTTTGGTTACATGAGTTCCCTTGCCTGGAGGAGTAATGTTCTCTTCAGAAGCTGGAGTTGATGTCACTCAGACATTATCAGAGTTGGTGGTTGCTGAATTGGTGTCTCAATGGTCAGGAAAGAGAGCATTAGAAGGCATAAATTGTTAGTCTGTGAATTGATAGAGAAAATTAAAGCTAGAAACAGCAAGCGTCACCAGTAGACAGTTCAAACTGATCTTCATGGCTGTGCAGCTGTTACGCATTGGTTTCAATTGCTGGTCCCCCAGGTTCAGGTGTGTTAATTATCTGCCACCTAGTGACCTAGCCTGGAACTGACATTTTCATTGCTCTCATACGTAGGATGTGAGAAGGGTGAGTAGTAGGGGAGAGGCAGAGAGGTAGCAGCTGGTTGCTGAGGCATACTACAATGCAGAATTGTATTAGGTAAAGTTCCTTACTGTTTCTCCAGAAAGTAGTGGCGTGAAGTCTCCCACCACAGGTTGCTGGATGGCAGCATATGTATAGGGAATTGGAATGTGGGACCATAGAAGACCAGTGGTGTGTTTAGGCTCCCAGCCTTGTCCTTGTTCCTGCACTCCCTACATTCTCATTCCCCTGATCACAGAAGCACAAGGTAGGGCAGATATCTTATTCTAGAAGAATCTTTAGTGAGGGGTATGGTTTTATGTTTATATACGGGTATTGTCACATGTAATTGCAAGGTCCTGCATAGTTTCCTAAATATAACTGGAAACACTGATAATTACCTAGTGCAAAGTGGATAATTACCCAGTGCAAAGTGGGTAATTACACTTACTTGCTTGAACTCACACACTAGTGACTTTTAGAATGTGAATGAGGAATATGCTCCCACTCTTGGATATAAATGAGGATTGGTGCAACAGATGACTCAGACATATACCTTACCTGTCATAGCCTGAAACAAGGGAAATGCAGTAATGATATTTACTAATCTCTTAGCTGCAGCTGATCTGTTTCTTAGCAATACTGAAAATGACACATTTGGGAAAAAATACCCTCTCATAAAATGGTGTAGTACATCCACTATGCACACTGCATTCTCTTCTTAATGGAACCCCTAAATCAGGAGGATTTTAGGCACGTGGGTTTTTTGCTTTCTTGGCAGTTTGCATTTTTTTGATTGCTGGGTTACTGTTCCCTTTCCAGCAATCTTGTGTATTACAATAAAATCACACTGAAATTGTTTTGCTAAAGCCCAGAATTCATAAATCAAAGGCAAATAATTCCATATTGAACTCCCAAGCAGAGATCTACCTTTGGAGGCATGGGGCTCTTTTCAAACCAGATTTGGGATGAAAGTTGATTCTCCATCTCCATCTATAACCTGTGCTGTATTTAGTACTGAAGGGGCTTCCTATGTTGGGGTGACCTTTCATATAAAAATGAGTGAGTGATAATCTGAGTCGCTGCATATGCAATCCCAATGGCCAATCTACCCACAGATATGCATGTTTATAGGAGCTCCTAGTTTGGGGAACTTTCTTCAAGAGAACTGTAATGTGGCATGAGGTGGGGCTCAGACATCGACAGGCAGGATAAGCAGGCAAAATTCCTGATTTCCTCATGATTCTTCTGTGTTAAAGCTGCATTGTTTGTGGAGATGAGGGCCCTCCAATTCCTAGGATGACCAGGGCCGGCTGGAGTGATACTCCTCTCTGGCAATCCCCAGATGGCATAATTCAGAGTACCCCCTCTCCCACCCCAAGCTGCTCTTAATTATGCATATGGTCAACCTGGCTCCCAGATGGACACATGATTAGCCCCAGACTGCCCTTCTTCCTCAGCCTGGTCCTGTTCTGGGTGGAGCTTGGCAAGACCCAAGGATTAGGGACCAGGAGTTCACACCCTAGCTTCCTTTTTCTCTGTGCACCAAAGTTCCCAGGCTCTTTCTCTCCAGTTCAATCTCCAGCCCTCTTGTGGTTCATGTTCTTCTCATGATACTTCTGCTGCTCCCTTCTATCTATTTCAGTGCTCCAAAGCCTTCTAGGGTCTCTTCTGTGCCCAGTGGCTTGCTTTTCTCTGCCATCAGCACCCTGATGTCTCTTCCCTTCTCAAAGCACCATCACATCTTCCTGATGTTCTTCTTTGCCATCTCCTCTGAGGCAGGCCCTGCTTTTCCATGGTGCTGAGGATGAGTAAGATGAATGATGATGACGCAATAATATTTTTTTTTCAACAGCAGTGCTTGGGAATGATTCCGAAAAGACGCAAAAAAGCAAAAGGAGTGGCATGCATAGAACTTGAGCCTTTCAAATTGTCCTATCCTATGAGTCATGCTGGAAACCCATAAACCTCAAGTGTGCTGGATATTTTAATCAAACTCATTCTCTCATCGCTATAAAAAAATTGTTAATGTTAAGCTTTGGGGAATGATGGATTCTCCTGAACAAGATGCTGACTGGTTTATTCTGAAGCCTTATCCTACTCCTAATGTTACATTCACAGTCGGCTAAATATAGCTAATTTCTGTGATATTCAGAACTGAAGAAAGGGTAATTAGTGTTTTTTGTGTATTTGGAAAAAGCTGATTCTTGCAGGAAAACATGAACTCTGACTCCTACAAAGACCTTTAAATGGCAGACCCCACATGAAGGGCTGTATCCACCCCTCCATGGAGAGGAAGGAAGAAGCAGAAAAATGACTACTTTGGCCAAAACTGTGTCCACGGGAGTGGGGAAAGTTTGAGCCAACATGATATAGCAAGCAACTTTCAGTGCATTTTCAACAAGTCAGCAGAGTCTCTGGCCATGAACATCTGGTCCTTTCACTTGTGAGGAGCCTTGAAGATATAAATAAACAAATAAAATGAGAGCAAATAAATCAATAGGATGGAAAGAACAAAAAGCTGGAAACCACTTCCTGCTACTGGAAGCTCAGGGCAATCTGACGAAGTAACATGCTGCTTATGTAAAATGAGTCCATTAATTTGGAAGGTGTATCCCAAGATTTCTCTTTCAGTGTCCCATACCCCCCAAATCCTTAGAGCTGCCAAATGGACAGTGCTGTGAGATTGGTTGAGAGAAATCTGTTAGTGAAGGGCGGGGGTGGGGGGAGAGTAACACAAAAACGAGTTTGCAAGCCTGCCAGATAATGCAGAGTTTGGATCTGACTGTGAGGGATCTGAAGATGCCAATATTGCATCCATATTGTACTCATCCAAGGATGTGATTCCTCTAAACTGTAATTATGTTTTTTTAATAGGCATAGTTTTGAGATAGTTAAACAGTAGAGCATCCATATCCAAAGAACAACAAGATAAAAAACAAACATGGAGCTAAGAGGTGGCCTAGAATGAGTTAACAAGAACCACTTATGAGTCCATGGTTGAATGTACAAGAACGAACAGGGTAAACAATATTAGAACTCTTAGTGCAGGGGGAAAGAGTGACAGAACTATCACATTGTTTTCCAAACACTTTCACAGTCAGTTGATTCCTGTCTATTCTGTAATGAAAACATGTATGCACTGCAGATTTGTAAGGAGTGTTCAATACCAGAAATAAACGCAATGGTGAAATGACTCCAGAATTTCATTGTGCGAACAAGGCTGTCTTTAGCCATAGCAAATCACATTTTTGCTAGTCACTCCTGTCATAAGCAGTTAGAGTACAGTTTACCCCTGTGCAGAGGACCAGCACAAAAGCCTATGTGCCACTTAAGCTGTCATAATAAGGCGTTTAGTGAGATTTAAATGGTGGCATAAGCCTTTGTGCTGACCCTCTACACAGAGGTGAATGTTGCCCTTAAAGAATTTGCCTAGAAACTTCACCATTTCTCCTAGATGATGACTAAAAGAAACTATATAGTGATGTGAGTTCTGTGTCAGGCATGGCCCCACATGCAGCTCTTTTACAGTTAAAGTGTGGGTCACGAGCCCCCATGTACCCTTATTCTCTGCCTACCAGACTGGGTGGGGAACAGGACTAGGGGTTTCTGTCCTGCAGGGATGGGGGTCTAAGGGCTTTAGCTTCGCGAGGGGGGGTGTTGAGGCAGAAGCCCTGCACCCCAGTAGGCGCCACCCCACGAGGCAGGATGTGCATGTCTTGTGGCTCTCAAACTTCTGAAAATTATTGCATGTGGCCTGGAGGGTCAGTAAGTTTGGCCTGTTATATGTGATGTGCTGTTGTTTTTAAACAGTATTAGTCAGCAAGTGAAGTCTTGAGACAAAGCCTCCGGGTAATGAAAATACTTCTTGTGAGCTCTCCATGGTGCTTGTTTGATAGGGTGCTACTTCCTTTCACACTTGGGAGTCTGGAAATGACATTTCACCAAAAATATAGATTTTTTTTACAACGAGCTTTGCAGAGCTGGCATGCTTGGCTATCTGGCATTTCCTTCATGTTTTACGCAAAGATTCTTCATAGGTTCATATATCACAATGTTACACCAGCTGTAACTTTTATGTTTTTCTGAAGTCTTATTTCTGAGAACATTTCAGAATTACCATTTTAAAAGAAACTGTTCTTTTCAGTCTCTGATTGCAGATTTTATAAAATCCAAAACTGAGAGAAATATTTTCATATTTTTAACTTCCAGTGCAATTAGGTGGAGAAGAGAAGGGAAACAAAGAGGTATGTGGGAGTGGGGGTGGTTGAATTCAAATATTTCTCTACACATTTGCAACCCAAGCATTAGAGCACAATGCTATTGCCTGGCATCCAGAAAGTGAAATGGTTGAGAAACAGAAAAACCCTAACTCTTCTATTTTCATTGTCCTGACTCCAAGCAGAGCAAAATGTCGAAAGGAAACAACTGTAGATAGGGCTAAGTAAATTATATTTTTAAAATTTATTAAACATTTCTATTTTGAATAGATGATGATTAAGCAGAGGCTGTTCTTCTAAATATTTTTGACTGAATTATGCTGAGCATAAAATGGCTGTAAATTGTTTTCCTTGACAGACCATCGTATCAAACTGTTCTTTAGTGTCACACTAAAATGACAACTTTTTGAAGGGAAGGGAAGTCCCGCCCTTGACACTGACCGTGCAAGTAGATGCAACACTCTCAATCCATTCAATAGTCAATTGAGAACAAATTCACATTTACAATGTCAACCTGCCTCTGAGAATTGCAGATGCACTGAAATCAATAATTAGTTATTTCACTGGTGGGCCTCAATAATGCCCATATAGACAAAGTTCTCCTACAGAGTAGTAATAATTGGTAATTAAAGTTCTGCATCTCAAAAAAGTACCTTAATTTACCTCTAGTGCTAGCCAATGTGATAGTCTTGGGCCATGTCTACACTAGCACTTATGTCAGCAAAACTCAGGGGTGTGAAAAAACACCCCCCCCATACCAATATAAATTTTGCTGACATAAACACTCGTGTGCACAGCTCTATGTTGGTGGGATACGCTCTCCCACCAACATAGCTACTGCAGTACGTTGGGCTGGTTTTATTATGTCAATGGGAGAGCTCTCTCCCATCGGTATAATGTGGTTACACACATGCTCTTACAGTGGCACAGCTGTATCGGTACAGCTGTGCCGCTGTAAGCTTGTAAGTGTAGACATGGCCTTACTTTCTCTGAAAATCACCTTCTTGTAGGCACAAACCCCTAGTCTTTTGGAAATCTCTGAATAAACTTCAGAGTGGGGGGAGAGGATGAAGCTGAGTGTGATTCATTCCTGGTCTGTATTAGCCAGGAAGTCAGACTAGATTATCACAATGGTTCCCTTGTGATCTTGCAATTTCTGAATCTATGAGAGAGAGTTGGAAGGGACAAAGAAGCATCAAGAAGAGCCAGGGAAGTGTTTTAAGAGATAATTGCAGACAAGGAAAGGAGGAGGTAGCAATCAGCGGTGTCTGGGGAGCATCTGGGAAGGGCACGTGTAGGGGGATCCAGCAAACATAGGGAATGCTGAAGAGTCAGAATTAGAGTGCTGAATGGCTGGATATCTAGCATCAAATGGAAGCTGAAGCTGAACATGAAGGAAGGATCTGTACATACCTTTCAGAGTCTCTTTGTAGGTTCTTTCATGGCTAGAAGCCATCTCAGGTTACCTTAGTCCTGAGTTTGCTCTGTAAAGACATTGCTGACAGGCCTAGGCAGACTTAAATGCCCAACGTTGAATTGAAGTGTTATGTCCTATCTATGCTAGGACTTGTGCTTAGACTGGCATCTCCATTTGTCTATGTGGTACATAGTACTTGCTGTGTATGAGGTTTTTGCCTGCAAAAATTAGAGCTGCTTGGTCCAGTACACATTGAAAGGTGAGTGGGTGTTCACATGAGTTTAACTAATCTTACTACTGATTGAACATTTTTTGCACAACAAAAAATGGTGGTTTCATCAGAATAGAATTTTTCTGTGGGTAAATGTTAATTTCAATGAAAACTTTTGATCTTTTTCTGCTTGGGAGAATTAAAGCAACAATTTCATTTTGAATCAACATTTCTGAATGATTCCACACTTTTCCCAAACAGATAACTTGTTCACTTTACTGGTGCCTATAAATTGACTGTAGATCCCTAGTTACAATGTGCTATTCCAAAGCTTATGCAAAGCTTGCCAGGAATTAGACACACAGAATAGACCTTTCATCAATTTACCAGCAGGTGGCATTAACAGAGCAGTGAATGAATTTTTAGGTCATTACCACTGGAACTAGTTGAATAGATTGCAATGAACATTTTTAGTAAATATATTTCTGTTAACATTATCTGCTAACTTGTTTCAGTTTTTACAAATCTGATCTTTGTTTGGAATTATCTGACAAATGTATTAGGCAAACAATATTTTTCCTTTCCATCACTTGCAAACCATTCAATGAGATGGTTGCCTCAAGTCTTCGTTATTTATACTTCTACTATTTATGCTATGTGATTGGGTACCTAAGAAACTAGGTATTGTTTCTGCTCCTTGACGGGATGACTGAAATGTTTAGTGATTTTTTTTTCCAAACCCCCTCCTCCTTTTTATAAAGTTGTGACTATTTGCACAAAGATCTTATGAATATCTCTAACACTTCCAGAATAAATGCATATTTTCATTATGGTTTGGATACTCATTCCAAAAGCACTCATGTAAACAAACCTCTCATGCGAATGTTTGCGGAGAGTGGATAGATGAAGGTCATGACAGCTGTCAAAGCAAATTCACTTTATTTTTTATTCAAATGAATATTGTTTTTATTGTTGTTTTAAGCATTTGCTCATCTCAAACTGCCACTCACTGTTGCTTATAACTGTTTCAGTATAAACTGGCTTCCTTGTTATTTATAAGTGCTTTATCCGAGGGAGCACATCCATCCAGACAGATCCACTCTTCTGTCTCTGAAATTTTCAGATGACTTGTGATCTGTTTGTAAATGGACCTGTAAACTAAAGCCTCCGTGCCAAAGGTCACAACTCACCAGTGAAACTGAGGAAATGCAGGGAGGATCATACAGATCAAATTAATAAAGGTCCCTTGGAGGTCTTTTCTTTCAAACAAATTGTTTTAGTAAAGGATTCCCCAGGCGAAGGAAGGGAGTAGATTAAGGTGTACCAGTAATATTTGTTTAAAGTGAGTGGGAAAGTAGCTACCTGACACCTTTGCTGTCATAAAGGCTATAACTGCCATCCATAAATCTTAAGCTTTCCCAGAGATAGCCAGTACTGCTGTACAACCAGCTGTAAAACTGTATGATATGATGGACTTTGCTAAGAGGACTCCACCACCACTGGAAACAGAAAATGCATGGGTGAATTCCTGGCTCCACTGAAGTCAATGGCAAAACTCCCATTGACTTCAGCAGAGCCAGAGTTTCACCCCATATATTTGTATGAACAAGTTTCTGTTTCAGCAAGGGAAATATAAATATACATATATGTGTCAAATCAGTCTTGGAATGCACATACCATGAAAATGTTTGAAATCTTTGGCTTGCTGTCTGGTAGTGATTAGAATGCCAACTTATTGCTATACTCTCCATAATTTGTTGACAAATAGGTGTTCAATATAGGATAAAGGAAGTGAAAAGAATGTGTCAAATGCTGGCAGTGGTAATATAAGTAGCACAAAAGAAAACAGGATAGCTCTGAGCGAGGCAGATCCTTACTTGGTTTGAAAATGAAGGTAACTGATTTCTAAACCATTAAGGAAGAAGAACGCCCAAGATGTGTTGCTTGAAGCCATAATAAAGGAGATAATGGTTTGTATATGTCCCTTATATTACTAGAGCTAGAGACCAATGTAATATGATCATGGGGAAAATTGCTTTTAGAGGCACTGATTCTACTTAGTACCGGTGTCTGCGTCGAGTCTATAATTCCAGTGGTGTATTTTGTTTCTTAGAACAACCAGCCAGCACCTGTTTAGAACATGAAATGAAAGGGCTATTAAATTCTAGATGTAATTCCCAAATTGTGCCAGTTTTCAAAGCAGCCCCTTAATATAGGCTTCCGCTTCCGCAATGATGTTTGAACATACAAATTCTATTGTCTCTGCTGACTAATTATGATGCTACCTGTTGTTCTTTGGCAAGCCATCAGAATTTATTCACAGGTACTTTTGCCAGCTGTGCTTTGGAAAATGCTTTCCAATAAGGCTTACTTTTAATGCTTTATTAATATTTATTGCTTACTGGATGCAGTTGTATGTTTATATGTTTGCCTAGAAGAGCTTAAACAAAACGCAGCAAAAGGTTTTCAGTAGAAAAAAAAAAGAAATGGCTGACTATAGATTGTGCTTATTATGCAGTTATTCATAGCATGTTAACTAGATCTCAGTTATACACCAGACTGACTTTCCCCACTTTTAGTATAAGTACCAAATTCTGATGCAAATTATAACCATGCACAGACAGCTAAGGCCCTGATTCAGCAAAGTGCTGACCCACACACTTTAACTTTTGTTACACAAGAAGTCCCATCTACTGTGTTGTGCAGAGGTGCCAACTCAGTGGCTGGAGCCACGGAAAAAAAATAGTGGGTGCTCAGCAACCACTGGCAGCCCCACTGATCAGCTCCTCCCTTTCCCCCCCTCCAGCACCTCCTGCCCACTGGCAAGCCCCACTGATCAACTCCTTCCTCTCCCCCCGCCCCAGTGCTTCCTGCTCCGCCGGTGATCAGCTGTTCAGCAGCATGCAGGAGGTGCTGGGGAGGGGCTTGAGGGGAGAGGAGGGCTGGGCTGGAGTGGGATCGAGCACCCCCCAGGAACTCAGAAAGTTGGCACTTCTGCTGCTGGGTGAAGGCGAAATTCCTGAAAGGAACTGGAAATCTGAAGAGAATATTCCTATAAGTATAGCAATTGTAACTGTTATGCTCATCACTCACTACGAGAAAATGTAAACTATGGTTACACTGAGGGTATAGCACCTTATTTCAGTGGCAGGGTGGGTGAGGTAATATCTTTTTTATTGGGCCAAGTTCTGTCGGTGAGACAGACCCACCTTATCTATGCAGAAGAAATGTCTTCTATGAGGCCATTGGAAAAGACGAGTGTTACCTCTCAAGCATATTAGATGTAGGTATGACACATGAGCAATCTAAATTCATCTGTCATCAGAGGGGTAGCCGTGTTAGTCTGGATCTGTAAAAGCAGCAAAGAATCCTGTGGCACCTTATAGACTAACAGACGTTTTGGAGCATGAGCTTTCGTGGGTGAATACCCACTTCGTCAGATACATGTAGTTGAAATTTCCAGGGGCAGGTATATATATATGCAGGCAAGCTAGAGGTAATGAGGTAGTTCAATCAGGGAGGATGAGGCCCTGTTCTAGCAGTTGAGGTGTGAAAACCAAGGGAGGAAAAACTGGTTTTGTAATTGGCAAGCCATTCACAGTCTTTGTTTAATCCTGAGCTGGTGGTTTCAAATTTGCAGATGAACTGAAGCTCAGCAGTTTCTCTTTGAAGTCTGGTCCTGAAGTTTTTTTGCTGCAGGATGGCCACCTTAAGGTCTGCTATAGTGTGGCCAGGGAGGTTGAAGTGTTCTCCTACAGGTTTTTGTATATTGCCATTCCTAATATCTGATTTGTGTCCGTTTATCCTTTTCTGTAGCGACTGTCCAGTTTGGCCGATGTACATAGCAGAGGGGCATTGCTGGCATATGATGGCGTATATTACATTGGTGGACGTGCAGGTGAATGAACTGGTGATGGTGTGGCTGATCTGGTTAGGTCCTGTGATGGTGTTGCTGGTGTAGATATGTGGGCAGAGTTGGCATCGAGATTTGTTGCATGGATTGGTTCCTGAGCTAGAGTTACTATGGTGCGGTGTGCAATTACTGGTGAGAATATGTTTCAGGTTGGCAGGTTGCCTGTGGGCGAGGACTGGCCTGCCACCCAAGGCCTGTGAAAGTGTGGGATCATTGTCCAGGATGGGTTGTAGATCCCTGATGAATTGTTGGAGAGGTTTTAGCTGGGGACTGTATGTGATGGCCAGTGGAGTCCTGTTGGTTTCTTTCTTGGAAAGAAAGAAAGAAACCAACAGGACTCTTTATGGATAGAGTCATTTAGAATTTATTGCATTGCCATAAAACAGAATTTAAAATCATGAACTTCTCCCCATCGTATCAGCAAACTGTTATAATCAATCGTGTTCTTCATACTTTATTAGCTTTTAAAACAATTTGCGCTTTGGGCCAAATTTTACTCCATGTTACACTACACAGGCCCATTGACTGAGTTGCACAGTTGTAACAGAAAGAAGGATCTGTTGTCTTTTATCAAACTTCCTAAACTGCATACTTGCAACTTACAGGCCAAATCCTTTCATCTTATTGGCATATGTAGTCAAGTTGGTAAGGCAAGCAGGAGTTAGACTTTATTCATATAGGTTGGGGTTGTCTACATCAGTGGTTGATGATTTCCAATTCCAAAGCAAGACTATTGAGAGCAAATCTGCTCCTTTAGCAAGATTAAAATGCAATATTTATTATAACAATGTAAAAATGTCCCTGCATCAGTGAGCTACAATTTCTAATGGTCATAAATACACGTAATGGTTTGCATGCTTCAGTGCTAGCATCAGAGACTAATTTTGCAGTGTAGGTAAACAAGATTGTGATTGCCAGCAGACCATTTGAAGGGAAAATTGTCCTTGAGCTGAGATGCCATTTTCTGTGAGGGTTATAGTAGACTCTTGTGTGCTTAAACAGCTGTAAAAGCCACATTAATTGATTGATATACTGTTCTCCAATGAAAATTCAGATGTCAAACTATTAAGGGCTGAATTTTGATTATGGCTGTTGGGACACTACCGTATACATAGCATGTAATGAGACTTGTTTGCTAAATTCCCCAGATGTTGGCATAGTTTGGAAAATGGGTTACTTTAACATAGTTAAGCAACTTAAACTGTGTTAAGTTAAAACATTTCAGTACTGGTTTCAACCCTTAGGGAAGTAGCCAGCTTCCAAGGGCAGTCATCTGGGAGCTAGCTAATTTCTTAAGTGTAACATGCTACTACTGGAGGGTGTTATGCAGACAGAAGGCGGCTGTCTGGCAGTTGGAAAATGGAGCTAGGTAGGGATTCATAGCGTGCAGCATGTCCTGTTCCATCCTGTCTCTTTCCCTGTCCTGTTCTACTGATGTGATCCTGCTGTTGGTCACTGACTTCTTTCTCCCCATGCCAAGCCAGAACTGGGAAGGGACCAATATAAAGCCTGCAGTGCTTCACTGAGGGAAAGCAACCAAGCAGAATCTGGTGGCTGTCAACTGACCAGGGCACTCAGATGCTTGGAGATGAGGAAGGACAAGAGTTGTAGAAGAGACTGACTGACTTTCAATCATAAATACTTAATTCACTTTTGAAAATGGGCCTTATGCTACTGAGTCACTTTTTTACCACTAATCTCTTAAAGCCACTTTGGAGCCCATGCAGAGAAAGAATTGAGATTCTTATAGCATGGGAGAGCAAAGGTGAGGTAGCTGTCTCTGGTACTGCAATGCAACATCATTTGTGTTTTAAGGGTGTATTTGACACAGATGCAATAGCAATGGGCACACTAGAAATGCCTAAGATAGAACTTTGCCCTGACCTGGATAGGAATCTAACTACACTTGTTACCCTTGGTAACATGATTATGTGCTGCAGATGAAAGGTAAGATTCTTTGCAAGTAATTCTCTAATCCATACCCATCTTTAATTATCAAATATTTTTTTAAATTGGTAGCATTTGTGATAGGCATAACAGCTCTTCATCAGCAAGACAAACTGGGATCCCCACCATCAAATGTTATACCAATCCACAATATGGCCTCTATTGCTAATACTGCTACTGATCTCTCATAAGGTGAAGTGTAATTTTGATCACTGTAGACAACCATTTTAACTGAGCATCCTGATACCGCCAACACAGACATTTAGTGAACTAAAGTAACAATTATATTTAGATTATATTGATATGTCAACTTTTGGGGCAAGAAAGAACATCCTATATCTAAGGAAACCTACAATTTACAGATGTGCATTTTATTACTCAAACTCATAATGTGTACTCTTTCTGTTAGTGCTAAGTAAAGCTTGAAGTTTCACTATGCAAACTCAATTTCTTTTTTTGTATTGCCAATCAAGAGGCTACCAGCTTGGGTGACCGGATGTCCCAATTTTATAGGGACAGCCCCAATATTTGGGGCTTTTTTCTTATATGGGCACCTATTGCAACCCATCCCCTGTCCCAAAACTTTCTATCTGGTCACCCTAATACCAGCAGCCAGTTTGACCCCAGGCACAAGTTAGAGCAGATACAGGGCTCAGCTGCAGTGGCCTCTTGGGCTATTTTGCTGGTCCTGAATTCCTGAAGGGTAGTGCATTCTGGCCACACCCACACCCACCACTGCAACACCCTTCTCCAGGAGAGGGGAAGGGCAGGAGCAGCTGGTGCTGCATTATTTAGGGTGGCTTTTCACTAGTGGAGGTTTCCTCAGGCACGAAGTCCTCAGCTGGGTCTTTAAAGAAACTTTCCATCCCCTTTGTGTCACCAGAGCAGTGCAGAGGGTACAGAATGGGAGCCTGGACTTGAACCCTTGCCTTGGCACCCAAGATATTCACTCTAATAGGCACTAACATGTCATTTATCAAGATGAATCATTTTTCATTAATCCCGTACCTTTATAATGGGCTCGACGATTGTTTCAAGACTGATTTTCATATCCAGTGGGAAGGAGCAGTGAAAATTAATTTTTATTTTATCTTGAATGATAATCCCATCTTCCAATAAAGAGTATTGCTATAGGTGGCATGTGTTTCATTTTTCTATGGGGAAAAGAATGAAACCATTATAGCTTCTAGATTTGGTAGACTTATATGGTACAGTATTTGCACATACTGCCATTCAAATTTCATCTTGTTGCAAGTATTAGGAATTGCCTGCCTGGGTTTTTTTCCCTCTCGGTATAAGGCAATCAAATAATCTTATCTCCTTATTCTTCTTCTTTTAATCTATTCTCCAAGACCTCAAATGATGGGTTCTCTGTTTGTAATACAAATATGTTATTATTATTATTGAGTGTTTAGAATCTCCAACCTAGATGAGAGCCCCTTTGTGTTAGGCACTATACATGCATCTAGAGATTGGCCCTTGTTATATCCTTGGGGGCAGCCGGTTTAGGAAGAAATCACTTGAGGCCAGACAGCAGACAGCTAACAAAGCTACCATTTATTTACAGACACAGAGCTCGCCTAACTGGCCGAAGCTGGCTGGGCTATCCCCTAATAATCTAACTCAGTTGCCATATGAACAAAAACCATGACAACCAAATACACAACATATTCCTCCCCCCTAATAAGAACATCCCCTAAATAAAACACATACTAGACTAGAGAAGGAGGTAGACTGCATCCATTCCCGGCTAAACCCTGGGGATTATTTTGCCCCATAACCGTGGGTTCACCCTAGCTAAAGATCCAGCCGATGAGGAGTCCTTCTGTCTCTAGGTGGATTACAGCGAACTTCTGGTGTTGTTGCACCCGAAAGGACCATGGGCTCAGGGTCCGCAGCACGAACAGGTGAGGAGGTGGTATCAGCTCTTGCTGGGCAAAGAGGTATCTCAGCCGCCGGCAGTAATGGAGGAGAACAGTCAGGAACAGGTGATTTGTGATTCGGTGTCTCACCAGAAGAGGTGAAGTCAGACCACTCAACTGCAGATGTGTCCTGAGGACTGGCATGACCTGGCAACAGCTGATCTACATGTTGCCGCCAGGTAAGATTTTCTGCAGTCCGGACTGTGTAGGAAACAGGTCCTGTTTGAGTGATGATCGTGGCAAGGACCCATTTAGCTCCGGAAGTATAATTCCAAGCCAAAACTGGCTGTCCCGAGCTAAAGGTTCGGTCTTTTGCTCTGGGTGCCCGCCTGATGATTTGATATTGCTGCTGATGTTGCACAATTTGTCGGGGTTCAGAAGGTTTCAGCAGATCAAAGCAAGTGCGCAGCTGTCGTCCCATCATTAGAAAGGCTGGGGATGCCTGGGTCGTAGCATGAGGTGTGTTTCTGTAGGAAAGTAAGAAGGTATCCAGACGCTTTTGAATGGAGTGTTGTCCCCTTGCTGATTTCAAAGCGTGTTTCATTGTCTGCACAAATCTTTCAGCTAATCTGTTGGTGGATGGTGATATGGTGCTGACGTGATGTGGTGTATCCCATTTGCCTTCATAAAATTTTGAAACTCCTGAGAGACGAACTGCGATCCGTTGTCGCTCACAAGTTTTTCTGGCAGACCGAAATGACTAAAGAGTCCCCGTAGTTTTTGGATAGTACTCTCTGCAGTAGTGGACTGCATTATAGAGACTTCTGGCCATTTAGAATGGGCATCTACTGCCACCAAGAACATGCTTCCTTCAAGGGGGCCAGCGAAGTCAATGTGAATATGTTGCCACGGGTTTTCAGGCCAGTCCCATGGGTGTAGGGGTGCCCACTGGGGTGCATTCCTCACACCCTGACATGACATACAAGCTTTTGCCTTCTCTTCAATAGCACTGTCCAATCCAGGCCACCAAAAATAGGTTCGTGCAATTTCTTTCATGCGCACTATTCCACAGTAACCGGAATGTAGCTGTTCTAACATCTGTGATCTCAGTGGTGGTGGAATAATGACCCGTCTCCCCCACAACAAACAACCAGATTGGACCGATAACTCCATCCTCCTGGACATGTAGGTAACAAGGTCTGGTGAGACCGGAGAGGTTTGTCGAGATTTTCCATGCATCACCAGGTCCATAACTTGGGACAATACTGGGTCAACACGAGTTGCCTTCTTTATCTGAGTAGCAGTGATGGGTGTAATCTCTACCTGTTCAAAGTAGAAGATTTCCTTTTGGGCACTATCTTGATGTTTGACCTGCAAAGGCAACCTTGAGAGGCCATCTGCATTGCCGTGCAGAGTGGATTTCTGATATTTGATTTCATATGTGTGTGCTGAAAGTAACAATGCCCAACGTTGCATACGACTAGCAGCTAATGGGGGAATGCCTGTGTAGGGTCCAAAGATTGACGTCAGAGGTCGATGGTCTGTGAGAAGAGTAAACTTTCACCCAAACAGGTACTGATGAAACTTCTGAATTCCAAAAACACTTCCTAATGCCTCACGTTCGATTTGGGCATAGTTAGTTTCTGCTTTGCTTAGAGTGCGTGAAGCAAAAGCAATAGGTCTCTCTTTTCCCGAAGGCATAATGTGTGACATGACTGCTCCCACTCCATAAAGGGAGGCATCGCAGGCCGATTGTAGGGGTAAGGATGGATCAAAGTGTGTTAGAACTTCAGAATTTAGCAATGCATCCTTAGCTTTGTTAAATGCAACATCGCAGGCTTCAGTCCACTTCCAGGCCTTGTTCTGCCCCAGGAGCTCATGAAGTGGTTTTAGCAGTATGGCTAACTGTGAGATGAACTTTCCATAATAGTTCAGTAGTCCTAGAAACGAGCGCAGCTGGCTTACATTTTGAGGTGGAGGAGCCTCCACAATAGCTTTAACTTTTGCAGGGGCCTTATGAAGACCTGCGGAATCAATGATGTGACCCAAATATTCAACAGAGGGCTTGAAGAATTCACACTTGTCTTTGCAAACTCGTAGGCCATACTCTTCCAGTCTTTATAGGGTAGCCTCTAAATTCTTTAAGTGATCCTCTTCATTCCTTCCAGTGACCAGGATATCATCCAGATAGCACTGAACTCCTGACAAGCCACACAAGATCTGGTCCATAGCCCTCTGGAACAGGGCGGGAGCAGACGTTATTCCGGAGGGTAGGCGACAGTATTGATAAAGCCCCTTATGAGTCACAATAGTCGACAGCGTCACAATAGTCGACAGCTCTTGGGACTTTTCATCGACGTGCATCTGTAAATATGCTTGACTCAGATCAATCTTACTGAACTTTTGTCCCCCAGCCAGGCCTGCGAAGAGGTCATCGATGCGGGGAAGCGGGTATTGCTCTGCACACAACACTGGGTTGACAGTGACTTTAAAATCACCACAAATCTGGAGACAGCCATCTTTCTTCACTATTGGAACGAAAGGAGTGTCCCATGAGCTATGGGTAACTGGTATTAGGACTCCATTGGTGACCAGGCGCTCCAGGTCTGCTTCAACTTTTGGCCTGATGGCATATGGCACAGTTCGGGCTTTCAGATATTTTGGTGGGCTGTCAGGTTTAATGTTCAATGTCACAGTGATTACCTTCATACTTCCCAAATCATCTCCAAAAACAGCAGCATGTTTCCTTAGTGTAGGGGTTAGACTGGTTTCTTCTTTAGTCATCTGGTGCACTTCTGCCCAGTTCAGCTGAATCTTCCCAAGCCAAGACCTACCCATTAAGGCTGGGTAGTTACCTCTCACCACAAACACTGGCAATTTAGCAGCCTGTCCACTGAGCTCCACCTTAACATCAATAGTGCCCAGCATGGGCACAGCTTCTCCCATATACATCTTCAGAACAGTTTTTGTTGCCTTAAGCAGAAGATGCTGTAGCTTTTCTTTATACACAGTCTCGGAGACCAGCGAGACGGCTGCACCGGTGTCCAGTTCCATGCATATAGGTTTGCCATCCAACAACGGGGTTACCCATATTCATGTGAGCCCACCGCCAAAGACAAAAGATGGAGTGGCACTTCGTCTTGCGATGAGGTGTCACCTTGATCATCCTGGGTCTGCTCTAGGATATGCAGGGTTCCTCTTTTTGTCGGCCAGACCACAGGCCTCTTTTTCTTTTGTTTACAGGCACACTCAATGTGTCCCTTTTTGCCACAGTGTTGACACACCAGGTCCTTACACGAGCATTCTGATGCCTGGTGACCTGGTTTACCACAGCGGTAACATTCTTGACTCTGCACAGTTTTGTGGGCAGGTTCTTGTGACACTTTTTGCACCCTAGGGGATGCATCGATGTATTGCGCCTCCGTTGTGGCCAGTTCCATGGAGACAGCAATATCAACAGCCTTCTGTAATGTAAGCTGAGCCTCTGTCAGTAGGCGCTTCCATATAGCTTCACTGTAGAGGCCACACACTAACCTGTCACACAGGGCATCATTTAACATCTCTTTAAATTCACAGTGTTCTGCTAGCTTTTTTTAAATTGCTACAAATTGTACAACTGTTTCATCTTCTTTTTGGTCTCTTTTGTGGAACCGATATCTTTCAGCAATTACCAGTGGTTTTGGGGAAAACTGGGACCCCAGGATTTCCACGATGTCACTGTAAGATTTAGTCTCAGGCTTAACAGGGTGTAGTAAGCTGCGTAGCAGGGAGTAGGTTTTAGCCTCTACAACACTTAAGAATATTGGCACCTTCTTCGCTTCTGTAATGTCATTTGCAATAACAAAAAGCTCAAAACGCTCAGTATACACATGCCACTGCACTATATTCTCATCAAAAGGTTCCAGTGGCCCGGCCAGAATAGACATGATTTTTAGTTTCACTTTCACAGTCAGTGCAAACAAGCAGTTTTTTTGTTTGTTTGTTCTTTACCTTGACTTCTACTTCCTTCTGTTACTGGAGCAGCACCGGAATCACATCCATCGTCGCCACTTGTTATATCCTTGGGGGCAGCCAGTTTAGGAAGAAATCACTTGAGGCCAGACAGCAGACAGCTAACAAAACTATCCTTTATTTACAGACATAGAGCTCACCTAACTGGCCGAAGCTGGCTGGGCTATCCCCTAATAATCTAACTCAGTTGCCATAGGAACAAAAACCATGACAACCAAATACACAACAGCCCTGTCCCAAAGAATTTACAATCTAAATAGATAAGACAATCAATGGGTGGGACAGAAAACATAGGCCCTGGGATGGGGAAAAAGAGGCCAATATCTGGCCAGTATCTTAAAACGTATTAGGAGCGTTAGACAGTGCTTGGCACTAAATACCAATGGTTAGATTGATTTTAGTTCTGGGCTGCACTGGAGCAGGCTGGTTCTGGGTTCTCCAATCCACCATCCATATGATTTAAGACCGTTATACCAGAGTTTCCAGCAATAAAGGCCACTAGCATTATTTGGAGAGCTGAGAAATCAAGTACAAAGCTCACTTTTCATGAAGAAAGGGAACTTTTTTCTGAATGTCAAATTCCTTTCCCATTCAATAGGTAAATGGTGGTACAGAATGTCAAGTTAAAAGTTGTTTTGAACCACATTTTAAAAGAACACATTTCACAGGAGTGAATAGGCGTTTTTTTTAGCATACAAGTGAGCAAATAATTATTCTTCCAAATCATAGTTGTTGCTTGAAACCACCTCTGTGTTGTACTGTCTGTGTGTGAACTTTGGCTAACTCTTTATGCAAATCTTTGTATTTCAGTAGAACATAGTAATCAGATTCAGCCTTAGAGTTAGGAACAGGTGATTGTGTTTGGCTAAAATAAGAAATAATTAACTCCTTGACCAAAACTGGAATCATCCCTGAACCTTTGTAGATGTACAATAAGTGCATTTCACATTTTTGAACCCCAATTAATGTATTTTAAATTGCTGTTTTTCTCTACATTTCCTGCTTCCAGTGAGGACAGGAAGCAAAAATGCCAAAATCCCACAAAAAATTGTTCTCATTCAGGGCACAGGGTCAAATTTTTAAAGGTCTCTAGGTGCATACGGGTGTACATAGCTACCTAATGGAATTTTCAAAAGTGCCTAACCCCCATGGACTTGAAAAATCTGGTCCTCAGTCCTTAGCTGCACGTGCTTATTTTTAAAATAATCCAGGTACTTATTCTAATTTTGGCTCCATTCCCATGGCATGAACTCCCCCTTCTCTTGAAGACATGAGGGTTGCATTGGTGCAGCAGGGAACAACTGATTGAATGTGCATCTTGCAGGTTTCATTCAAAAAGGATAGTATGATGAATGATCTTTGTCCTGTTTTCTGCAGGGCCTTAACTCTTTCTCTTGTGACACTATTTACTAATTAACTCATTCGCCCAGAAAGTAGAAAGGGCACAGGAAAGAAGTGCCAGGGGAAGAGAGATATAGGCCATGTCCAGACTAGGGTATTAAAATCGATTTTAGATACGCAACTTCAGCTACGTGAATAACGTAGCTGAAGTCGAATTTCTAAAATCGAGGTACTCACCCGTCCAGACGGCACGGCATCGATGTCCGCGGCTCTCCGTGTCGATTCCGGAACTCCGTTAGGGTTGATGGAGTTCCGGAATCGATGTAAGCGCGCTCGGGGATCGATACATCGTGTCCAGACTAGACGCGATATATCGATCCCCGAGCAATCGATTTTAACCCGCCGATGCCGTGGGTTAGTCTGGACGTGGGGTGAGAGAGGCAAACTCTCAGTTAGACCCAAGAGAGATCTCCCACCTCTCCTACCCTTGATCAAAGGGGCTGAGGATTATGTGCTGTTGTAGATAAGGTGCTCTGCAACACCCTAAAGGTGACAGGGGAAATGTAAATAAACTACACATGGTGCTCGCAATCGGAGTGTCTCCGAGCAGGCTGTGTGCACAGAAACAGACAGGAGTGGAGGCGTGCCCTGACAATAAAAAATTTGAGGCAAAATGAAAGATTACTTTAAGAACTGAGACATTGATTCCAGATTAGGGGAAAACACCAGTAAAGTCATATTCCAAAGAGTAATGATGCACAGCCAGACAGTGACGTCATATTCTCTCTTTATTTTTTTAAAATTTTTTTGATGCATCCTTATATTCTCGTGATGTGATCAAAGTCCTCATAGTGTGAAGCATCCTCATCTTCAGGATATCCTCCTATGGAATCTTTCCCTTCACTGTGGAGTCAAAGTTCTTCTTTCTGTTTTATGACAGTCTCTTCCTCAGTGAGATCCAATTTGCTTTCTCCAGGAGGAGGCTTTAAAAAATGAATGAAATGAATGTTTACACCAATGATGTTCCACGTTATAGCCTCTCAAGATAAGAGAATCACTTTAGTGAGTATTTGTTCTCTGAAAAATGTTTTAAAAATATTGTAAGAACTTTAGATGATTTTTCTCTTTTACATCTTAATGAGATCAGAGCTAGTGCTGCTGTTACGAAAAAATGAGATCTCGCACTCACATATCAGCCCCTGGGCAAAGCTTAGATGAGATGCCCTTAGTGTGAAATTCTGATAAACTCTTGAAAAACCATTCACTCTCACTATGTAATGCATGGGCAGATCTAAAAATCCTGTAGAGATAATGCTCTGTCTTTTCTAATGCAACCTCAAAAGAACTGCCTTTTGCTTTTGCCATTTGTAACCGCCCCAGTAATGGAACGAAAAGTATTACTCCAACAGGGGATTTTCACATCAAGCAGTGCACTGTGCGAAAAACCTAGTGTATCCTGCAGTATATGCTGGACAAATTCAGATGTCATTCAATAAGGACAGCAAATATAAGCAGGTGGGCTAATGCCAAGCGCTCCACCTCGAGCAGTGCAAAGCACATCTTGGAGGGGTTTCAGACTGACTGTAGAATTACCCTGCAGCCCTTATACTTTAAAGCGGAATAAGGCACCAAGAGAGAAATGGTAGAATGCACATAGCTCTGTAATACATCACAGAGGAGTGTGAGCGAATGTGATTCCTAACCCTCCTTCAAACATGTGACTGGAGACCCTTCACCACAGCTGCAGCCCCTTCATGTGTACAGCAGGAGAAGGACCTCTGCTTCTCAAAACCAGCTGCTTAGTCATCAATCCATCAGTAAGCCCTGAGAATGAACCTGAGTGAAGGGTGAATCACATTCCTCAGTATTTCTCCATCCACCATCTCATTGCTTCCCCTCACCTTTAAAGGGCAATTTCAGTGGCATCCTCGGTGCATCCGGGGCACCTGCCTTCTCACTCCTTTTCGCAGAATAGGCCCTGGATTCCAGTGAAAGGCAGATTATGCACCAAGTTGTCCTTTCTCATCAGAAGTTAGATGTGAGGACTCTGCTGTCACTTTTCTAAGTGTTTTCTGCATGTAGCTTGAGTCTCAGGTTGTTAAACTATGTTGTTTGTCATTAACTCAAAATGAAATATGTGTAGATATGCAACTGAGTCAGTATGGAGCATCTCGTGCATACATAGTGTGCTCTGCAGCAGATGAAGCCCAGCCTCCTGGAGACAGGTTGAGTCAAGGGCACCAAAACTTGTGGTTGGTGAACCAGGCTATAGTCCAATCCAGATCACAAAAAGGAAAGGAAAACATTTCAGTTACTTCTGCCACAGTGCTTAGAAAGGAGAGAAGCCCCACTGAACTTAAAGGGAGTGGATAAAATGGGAGCTAGATGTGAACCTTTCCAATTTTCATCCAAACTAACTTTGGCTGGGGTTTTGATTTGTAAAATCAAAACCCAGGCAAAGTTTGGTTCTCTCTTGCCCAGATGGCAACTGCTTCCTGCTACCCAGTGTGTGGTTACACTAGCTTCTTGGCTCAGAGACCTGTAACATGAGCGTCAAGAAAAGAAGGATCATGTGTTGTAAATCCGGGTGTGACTGTCAAATCCTTTACCTTTTTGGTTGCTTCTGCTTTTGGCTTGCTTTGTTTTTCTAAGAATTCAGCAAAAGCCTCCAGGGTATATTCCCCGTCATATACCACAACCTGAAAAGAATAGAAGGATAAAGAATTATTCTAGGCATAAAATGCCTGAAATCAGACCACAGTACGCAGGGATTTCTGAGTTATGCAGGCTTATCGGACTCTGGACTCTTGCATTTAGGTTAGAAAGCCATGGAGGTTAATTGGGTATCCGGAATGGGGAAGGAGATAGATACAAATACCTGTGAGAAGAAAGGAGGGAATCCTACACAAACCAAACTCACTTACCTTATTATACTAGCCTGGATCCTGCCAACTAACTATTGACATCTCATGCATATAGTTAAGCAGATGCATGCATTTTTTTTGCAGAAAAGCTCATAAGGTGAGCTTTTCAAAGCTGCCTAAAGGATTTTAATTGGAATTGGACATCGAAAACTATTAGATGGCTTTGAAATCCTCCACCTAGGGTGATTAAACTAGAACAAGAGGCGGGTGAAAAAGTAAATTTGCCTATACTTAATGGCTTTGAAGAATACTTCATGTGTTGAGGCAGAATGCATTGCTGAATGTTTGTTTAGGGAGTTGGGAAGAAAGATCATTTCACACTGAGAGCTTTCGAATTCTCCAACAATCACTGAATACAGCACCGTTTTAGAGACTTTTTCAAAACGTGCTGTGTGGGAGCTTAAGGAAAATTGTAAATGTGTTTAACCATAATGTAGTGCGAGGTTGTATTTGCTTAACATAAAAGTTCCCACTTGTGATCTGAGCAAATTTAAACATCCTCAGGCAGTGTAAACTGGTCTACCTGCACTGAAATAAATTGGACTATGCTGATTTAACTGAAAGGAGGATCTGCCCTGTTTGAATTCAAAATACTGTGTGCAAAATTCCTCCATTCCCTTGTGATTTCAGTAGACTTACACCAGGTATTCATTTTGTCCGGGCATTAAAATAGTTTGAATATGACAAGAAAATACACAGCTACATTATGTGATGTTTTCTTAAAAGTGCTCATGGGTTTTTAAATTTCTTGAACAGAACAGTTGTTTTGACTCCTTCAGAGAAGATAAATGTTCTCCAAAAAATCTTGAGCCTGTCTGACGTCTGATGAGGTAATCAATGATAGCTGAAGCAGCAGGGTCTCAGAACCTGAAGGTTGTCAAAGTGAGATAAACCACCCTCTTAAGCTGCTCTTGGGGGTTTGCAACCAGGGAGAATTTTCAACATCTCTCAGAGCATTCAGTTCTTAAGAGGATATAAATGTGTATGTCTCACTTAGTGCCAAGAAACAAAAACAAATGTCAGCCTTAAACACCATCTAAGAAATTGCTAATTTATATTTTATTTGCACACAGCAAACAGGGAGACAGTCTGTTTCATCAAAAGATCACAAATAGTGCATGGCAGACCCAACCACTCCTTCTGAGGGTGTTAGCAGATGAAATATCTGCATGTTCCTTCAGCTCTGATGGTAACTGTCCCCATCAGATAGTTAAATGCCAGCTATATTTTTTCAACTCTCCACATTTAGCTAGGGAATTTAAGAGTTTTCTGATTCAGTATGGTGGCTGATCGCTTTTGACAACAAAGTGTCCTCTGTATGTCAGTGGTCACTATTCGCTTGTTAGAATAAACAAATCTTTATTAAAGCCAAGACTTCAAAAACCAGACCCTTGAGTAAGCACTTCTGAAAATCAGGCTATTTACATAGGTATTCAAATGTGGACTTAAAAGCTGAGCCCCCACCAGCTTTCTAGTTACTCATTTAGAACCCTAGCGAAGCTCCTAGTTTTGAAAATCTTGTTCGTGGACCGAATCCTGCTCCCACTGAAATCAGTGGGAGTTTTCCAGTGTTGTCAATGAAAGCAGAATCCAGTCTTAAATGGCCAAAATCTAAGGCATGGTTTGAATGAGAGACAGCTGATGCCGCTGAGAAAAAAATGGGTATTCCATAAAACCACCTTTGTATTGTGAGAAAGTGTCTGATTGCACACCAGTCAACTGAGCATGCAGTAATGTTTAGTTTCCTGATGGCTTTATCACAGTCCTTTCAGAACAGCCTGAGGGAGATGATAGTGGTCGGAAGTCATGATATCCTCCCTACCCTAGTCCTAGAAAACAAGGGCCTGATCTTGCTCTGACTGATGTCAATGGCAAAAACTCTCATTGATTTAATGAGAGCAGGATCTAGCATCCAGATGTAAGAGAGTTTTGGGGAAGGGGAAAATCTTATCTCAAGGGTTTTACTCTCCAGGCTTTTTTCACAATGTGAGGTTAAAGTGGCAGTCAGAAAGTTACCACTATCTTCATCCAGCATAGAGCTCTTCCTATCTGTAATTCTTTAACAGTGAAAGGTGTTGGGTAGATTAGACACTGATACAGAACCACCAACCCTCTGACCACAACAAAATCCCGATCTTGGGAGTCGGGCATTGCATGAAGCATTATAATTACTATCCCATTTGTTGAAAGCTGACAATCATCTTGGTGCTGTACAAATATACAGAGATGTGGCTGCTGCCTCAAGGAAGTTATGCTCAATACGGGACACAGAGACAACAGTTCAGACATACAGTGTCCCCTATGTGCTGGCATGATTTTCACCTGATGTGTTAGACCCATACAGGGGTCATGTCTGAAAGACTGTGAGGGAGAAATAGGTTCTGGGAAGAGATTGGCAGGAGATCATTTGGTGCATGAGAAGACAGAGACTAACCCATGCAGAAGGGTTAGACTGGAAGAAGATGCAAAGTTGAGAATGGGAGAGGCTTACACAGAGGGGGAACTCACAATCTTCATTGACCTTTGTCACACTAGCATTTAGTTCCCATCCCTAACAAGAGAGAGGGATAAACACCACAGAAGAATTACAAGGAGCAAATATTTGTAATTGTGCTGTGTATTTCCTGCTCCTCTTCCTTTTTTCTCTCGCTCTCTGTCCATCTGCTTAGCATCTGGGCACCAAACTCCAGTCTAAGGCAGGAATGTGGTAGGAGAGACTGTAAGCTCTTCGGGGCAGGGCCTATCTTTGTATTATGCATGTACAGTGCCTAGCACAATGAAACTCTGATCCCTAACTGGGGGCCTCAGAACACTACCACAATTTAGATAATTAGTAATCAAATTCAGCGACAACCTGGTGTCCCAACTTTTCATTATTTTTTTTTAGAAAACAAAAGGTCATAATATGTTTTTTTAAAAGTATTGAGTAGAAAACTGTTAAGTGAGAGGGATGTAGAATGTAGACATTAAGGCCAGACCCAATAGGGATGTGAAGGGCTGCTGTTCAGTTCATTAGAAATTGTGCATGCACGTCCAAGGGAAGAATCTCTCCCTAAGAGATTAAATGAGGACAAGTACAAATGTCTTAGAATTTAATTTACGTGTGGGCCATGAGGAGAAAAATGAAAAGCTGAGTAATGTTTTAATTATAACAGTATCATAGAATTGAATTTCTTTGATCCAGAGCTGGCGTTTTCTCTTCAATTAAATTATCCATGTGAATGGAGGATTATGACTATGAGGTTAATATATTTCTATTTCTTCTGTCCTTTCTTGCAGCAATACTTTCAGAACATTATGCAACATGATGGTACATTACATAGCATATTCTAGAGATAATCAGCAATAGCAACAGCTCTTTATTATTTTTATTAAGAGGCACTTGAATTTGCTGCTACTGTGGTTTGTGATATTGGCAAAGCTGTCTGGCAAAGAGTTTCTGAAAAGCTCAGAGGACATGGCCTCTAAGACAATGTAAACATGTTTTCATAAGCCAAACTGCTACAGAAACAATTCAAACAGGTAACATGAACAAAGCACTGAGGTGAATAAGTCCTGAGTGTTGTTTTTTTTAAATGACTGTTACGCTAAGCAGCCCGTGCAGAATCCATTCTCAGAGGCTAGCGCAGGACCATGGCTGTGGGTTTTTTAGAGGTTAGGGTTCTGCAAACACCCCTGAAAGTCCAGGACCACTGGAACCTGGGACAGTACAGGGATTGACTCGGGTCACCAGTGATGATGGCTATATAAACTTCATTAGTCCAGGTCTGTTAAAAGTCTAGTATGGTCTCATACTAGAACCTGATACGTGTGAGTGAGGGCTGTAGGCAAATATTTTGCCCTTTAAACTCAGATTCCTTGCAGAAGTGGGTCCATTTTGCTCCATAACAAATATGTTTTATTCTCACTTTCATGGCACCTTTCTCACATGCTCACTCATTCTGACATGCACACACACACACACTGAATGCTTCTCACCTGGTTATTGGATCCAACAGGAAAGAATCTAAAGAATGTATAGCGGTCTAGCATAACTAACTGGATGTCATTTGCTGTAAAGTCTATTTTGGCAATTACTATATTTCCATGACGTTCATATTTCTTGCCCAGCTCATCCCAAATTGGTAAGAGTTTCCTACAATCATGGGACCAAGGTGCATCTGTAATTTTAAAAACAAAAATAGATGTTCACAAATCAAGCCTATGAATTTACTCCACTGCTTTCACAGGAATACAGAAAACTGATAGGTGCCAGAGCTGAAATGGGCATTACCCACTTATAGAAACAACGGGGCAAACAAAGATGCACGATGAAGTCAGTAGGAGTTTTTCAGAGTAAGAACTGAGCAAAATCTAAGTAAAAACCAGACGTTGTGACCTAACAAACACCTTTTCTTCTGGTACCACTTTTGGGTGGCAGGAAGCCTTGCGGCTCAAGTAGGTCCCAGCATCTCCATCCTTGTTACATAGCAATGCTTTACCATCCTGAATTTAGGAGGGAGATGGATTATAGCCATAACCCAAATACGGATCTGTTTTGTGTGACTGACCCTTTTCTCTATGCTATACCAAACCAAAACTCCAGAAGTGAAATCCTGGCCCCACTGAGATCAATGGGAGTTTCATTATTAATTAATTTATTTATTATTTATTGCATTATCTGAGTACATGCACATCTTTCTTCATGTTAGTTGTATTTGTTTCCCTAAGGCCCACCTTTTTTCCAGTGGTGTTCATCAGAACACCAGCAAGCTTGGAACTGTGTTCACAAAAGCCTACAATTGGCATTATAGGGCTAGGTTTGGTCTTGGGTTACGCACCCAGGCAGAGGCACAATGGGGAGTAAGAACTCGTGGGTTACTTGGATTGTGGGTCTGGGTGCACAGAGTTATTCTGCATCTGCTATTCCCACCCTGGAGCAGATGGATGGGGAGGTGTGGGAAATAGGCACAGATGCTCTGGTGGTTGTGGGAAGGGAGAGTGATCTCCTTCTATTTAGTTCAGCAGGAAACTACTTCCCCTCGGAGCTAAGAGGCACAGCAAAGAAATTGTGGCTCCTTTTGTGGGGCACTCCTAGTAAGATGTCCTCCATTTTTGCCTTGGGATCTGTCCATGGAACACAGTTTAGTTCCTATTGTATGGCACATTTGAATGTTACATTGTGCAATAAAATGCCAGGATAGCTTTGTCTTTCTCCAAGATTTCACACTGCCTTGGGAAGTATTGGCTTTAGGGATTCCTATACAGAGCAAACTTAAGTCAGTACATGAACCACACTGTTTCCTTATGATATGGCACAAATCTTCCTATAATGCTTTGAGCAGACAGCAAAATTACAGTAATTATGTAATGTATAGTGCTTCATTTGATACAGAACAAATCCATTTGCCTTTTCACATCAAAGTGATCATATTAAAACAATCTAGAATGATACTCACAGAACATTACAAACACATTCTTGGTCTTATTAAAGGCGACCCTGTTGAAATTCTTTCCAACAAGCACCTTAACAGGATTCTTGTCCCAGTCCTGCGGGATTTCTTCACTAGATACATGGGGCTAATCAGAAAGAGAAACAGGGATATGAAAGTGATGGGGATATCAGGAAGCCATATTCCGGTTCAGGTTTAAGTGAGTCCAACTGGACAATATTCAGCCAATGCCCTTACTTACTATAGTTAGCTTTTTAAAATATTGTGAGTCATGTCAAACTATAAATAGGTTTGTGATGTTGCACTCTATATGATTTTATGAAAATATGCTAATGTAACTGGAATATGCTTCATGCAAAAGGTCTCTTGTAAGGTATCATTACGAAGCTTATAATGTACTGAGTGTGATCATCCTATTTATATAAATATACCAGTCTTGTATCTGAAACTAGAAATATGAAATATAACTTTGAGGGCCTAGTGTAATTATGCAAAGTGTGGGCCATTAATGGTGGTTTGGAATCTTGATGACTCCCATTAACCAGGACAATTGACTGTAGATGGCTCTGTTTTACCTGCAAGTCTTCCTGTATACATGTGCTCTGGCAAGCGAGTAATGAAGTCTTACAATGACATGTAATCATGTCCATCTGGAATCCATCTTTAACCTGGTTTCTTTCCATTAAGAAGGAGGGGGTGGGAGCCCACAGAGGGACAAAGGATTCCAGCCTTATGCAAAAGATGTATAAATTGGTAGAACAGAACAAAGGGGGAGAGCCATCATGAGGAATCCCCTAGCTACCACCTGAGCTGGAACAAGGGCTGTACCGGGGAAAGGATTGTGCTCAGACTAGGGAGGCATCCAGTCTGTGAAAGAAACGTATTGAAACATCTTTCAGGGTGAGATATTATCTGTACTCAATTGTGTTACTGTATTAGGCTTGGATTTGCATGTTTTAATTTATTTTGCTTGGTAACTCACTTTGTTTTGTCTGTTACTACTTGGAATCACTTACATTGTACAGTACTTTCTGTATTTAATAAAATCACTTTTTACTTATTAATTAACCCAGAGTATGTATTAATACCTGGGGGGAGAGGCGCAGACAGCTGTGCATATCTCTCTATCAGTGTTATAAATTGTTCGCCTTCTACGAGTTTTCCTTGTATAAGCTTTATAGAGGGTAAAACTGATTTATTTGGGGTTTAGACCCCATTGGGAGTTGGGCATCTGAGTGTTAAAGATAAGAACACTTCTGCTAGCTGCTTTTAGTCAAGTCTGCAGCTGTGGGGCAAGTAATTCAGACCCTGGGTCTGTGTTGGAGCAGACGGGCATGTTTGGCTCAGCAAGACAGGGTGCTGGGGTCCCGAGCTGGCAGGGAAGGCAGGGGCAGAAGTAGTCTTGGCACATCGGTTAGCAACTCCCAAAGGAGCTTCTGTCATCTAACCCGTCACAAGGTTACTTGAACCTACACGATCCAGTTGTCCTACAAAACCTGGCTGAATAACAGTCAAAAACTAGAGAACTATAGAGCTTGTTTATTGTGGAAGAGGAGTGAGGTGGCTATATAACAGGGATGAATGCCACTGCCTAGATTTCTCCGTCCCCTCCACATGATTCCTTCCTTCCTCTTAATGGACGCTGTTAAATATGAAAGTAAATCAAGCATCAGAACATTGAAAACACAATACAGTTACAATGTATCTGTCTTGGAACGTCTGTGGCAAGAACGTTCTGATACCTCATTGTGATGACAAAATATTGTAATGAGAATAGAGAAAAGTGATCCAGCAGGAAATAATTCTAGTGAAAAAGATTATAAGGAGTCATGAAAATAAGGAAACCCCAAAGGTGCTGGCAAATGTTATTATCCCTACTATACAGATGGGGAAAATGAAGCTCAGAGAGGTTTTATGGTCTTATTTTCAGAGTTGTTCACCCTAAATGTCAGTTGAAGTTAATGAAATTTAGAGGTACTCATCACCTTTAAAATTCAGGCCATAAGTGACTTGCCTAAATTCTCACAGAGAGTCAATACTGTGGTCCATCTCAGTTATCCAAAATAAGGGAGTAGACTAGTATGCACTGAAAACGGAGCACATGACAGCAACAAGAACGAGCTTGTAAAATCAGAACCAGGCTAGTACACATGGTAGAGTAGGAACTTAAACGACATTTTCACTTTATGCTTGCAAATGTGCTAGAATCTTCAGGTGGTGTCAAATGGACGTCTGACTCTGTCTCTTCAGAGAGGCATACCTTTGCTTTCCCACCTAGGTAGCTGTGACAGAAGCTTCTTAGATTCTCCACAGTCACCTCATCTGCAGGCATTTTGTACTTTGCATCACTTGTCAGGTTTAAGATTCGCACTGCAGGGACGTCTACCTCAGTGATGCGAAAATACTCAAAAATACGCCCGTTTCTGGTTTCATTTGTGTCCACCAAGATAAACATTATCTGGAAAGGAAAAACAGCAGCATGCTGGATATCCAGCTTCATAGCATCCCATTACATCCTAAAAGCAGAAGTCTATTACCTTAGAAATAGCTGTGCAGTTGTTCACGCTAATCAACATCTTTTGGATTCCTCCACAAGGACCTGCATCAAACAGCTCCATCCTTCACTTTGAATTTCAGATTAAAAGAAATTAGATTCTGGACATGAAACTCTCAGTTAAAAGCTACTGAATCTGAAGATGAGTTTGGACATGAAATTTCACCCTGTGTACGGGAATTCAATCCAAGGGCTTTGGCTTAATCCATAGCAATACAGGCCAGATTTGAAGTTTAGATCCCGAAATGAACCTCCCGAAACTTGGCATTGTTAGGATCCAGGCTTATCTGCCACTGGAACTCTGAATAACCGTATACTGAGCATGGTTCACCCAGCAGTTCTGTAAACTTCTCTGTGCCCCAGCTCTGACATAGTAACAACATTCTAAACAAGGTAAGTTTGGGCTTTTACTGAATCTACTTGATACTGCAGTACTACACAGAGCTGCAGCACACTAATATTTAGATTTATTTCACAGTCTGGTCAATTATATTGCTCTCTCCCACACAACCAAAGCTATGCTACTTGCCCCAGTAAGTTCTTATTGCTTCTTATAGCCCTGCATTACATGACAAAACTTAATAGTACAAAAATCTGAAATATTTATAATCCAGGTGTCTTTACCAATAGTAGAGTAAAATGATTGGTGGTGGTTTTACTAGCAGATGAATTCTCATTCTGTAGCACTTAGAGTGTTTGGAGCAATAGTAGCAAAATTTAATAACTGACAGTGGAGACTGCTAGAAAATGCTGTTTTTTACTTATTCTCCCTCTCCTTTGCTGCATTCCCCCACCCCCTACACATACACACTTTGCTGGATGAAACGGTGTCATACAGATTCTTTGCAAAACCAGTTAAGGTAGAACTGCTGGTTTCAGCTGTGGCCAACAGCAAACTCATTGAAATTCCCAGAATGGCATTTCCAGACGACATCACAGACTAGATGCTGAGCCTACAAAAGCACTACTAAATGTTTCATGGCTGGAAGTTCCCCTTAGTACGGTTCATATGTAAGATCAGAAATTGGCTTGATAGGACTGGTCAGAAATAGGTTTGTTGTGCATGACACAGTTAGAATCGTATTTTTAAAGCATCACTCTCCCTTTGGGTTTACTTCTAATTTGATTTCTCCAGACCATTTTGCTTTAGGACCCATGCTAGAAAAATGGTTCTGAGAACTACTGGAAGTGGTTTGATAGCAGACAAACTGACAGCCATATATTCCTATCAGTAACATTTGGAGGGTGTTTTCCAACTGATCTTCGACATCTGACATTTGCAAAGCAGGACTCTAAAATAAACTACATCACAAACCTTTCCTCTAAATTCCACAGCAACAGACTTGTAATCTTCATAAGTCTTGTTGAATGTCTCTGAGTTCTTAGGGGTGAACAGCAGGATGTGATTTTCAACAGGGACATCAAAAATCTTCACAGATGTCTGCAAAACAAAAAGCTCAACATCTGTTCCACTGTAAGCAGAACAGTGAATCACATGCTCGAAGTATCAATGCCATTCAGTCTGGGTTTGCATATTGTACTTTCCAAGACTCATATAGTTCCCCATCATTTTCATAACCCTGGGATTTTGCATTGTTTTAAAGAGGATAAAGTGCGAGAAGATCAGCAGCTGCTAAGTGGGTTTCTTGCTTAAGGAAAACCTCAGTATTATTCATAGAATGAGACCACAATGGACCATTATGGTAATCTAGTATGACCTCCTGTATAACAACAAGCACAGAATTAATGCTGGCTGGAGTTCTCTAAGTAAAAGATAGTGTTGTCAATAAAAACTATTAGGATCAGCTCACTGAAAAGCAACCAAACACTTGGCAGCTGCATAGCCACCTTTAGCCTGAGATTTGGAATATGATATTAACCTTTACAACTGTCTGACCCTGTTTTCCGCTATTTACCAAACTGGTAGGGTGAGTCCTTAGAGCTAGTGTTTGTCTGGTCAGTAGTGATGGTCAATAGAAATGAATAACAGGTTGGCCATCAATTCAGAATAGATCCGCTTTGTTGCACGAGGATGCAATTTCAAATAAGGTTTTCCTGTGTGGTTTAACAGAGAGAGAACTCCACCATGATCGAGTTTTATCTTCTGAGTTCTCCAGGAAAGACGTCAATAGGGGAATATTGAGGGATGTTTTTACTGTGCTCTCAAAACTGGAGGAAAATATCTTAGTGGGATTATAGCCCTATAAAACATTTGCTGTTCTAGTGTAGGAAGCTGTGTGACTGTTATGACAGTTTTCTGCATGAGTCCCTCTGTGCATCTGCTGGAGTGGTCAGTGCTACAAGCCAGTTTGTTGAGATCCGCTGTTAGGAGTGACAGAGACACACAGGGTTCTGTCAAGGAGATTTTACATTTGTTCTTCCTTTGCTGCTTTTATGAATCTAACATAGAAGTCGCTTGGAGTGGAACCGTATGGTATACGGGAAGTGAGTATGGTAAACAGAACAGCTAAGTAAACTGGAGTCCCACTCTAAATTCTGTCGAGCTTCATTGTCCAGCTCAACATAGCCCCAGGCTGGTTCTGGAATTCCAGGAGCAACATATTAAATTCCCTTCTGCTTCAGCTCTATTTAATTCCATACAGTGAACATACCTCAAGATTATACTCTGTGACCAAATCCATGGTAAAAGTTTTAATTAATCTGGTAAAATCCACTTTGTTCTGCTTGCCGTCTTCAGACACTTCATTATGTACAGGTTTTCCCTTGAGTAATAAGAAAGTAAAGTTTTTAAAGCAGCCACTTTTATCCTTGACTGTAGCAAGCATGCTGTCATTAATTAAACATGTGTTCAAATTTACTTTTTTTTGTCAATAGCAACTAAAATTTCATAACTCTTCTATAATAAATGGCACTGCCAGATTAGTAACATGGTTGCAACTGAGTGTCAAGATAAAGCTGACACATTTAATTTACTCCATGCGAATAATCCTAATACACTGTGTATGCACTCTAAATTCTAATCCAAGACCCTTTCGGTGCCTAGGCACAATGAAATGGCAAATGAACCTTTGCTTTAACAATTTCTTGGTCTGTTTTGTTCTGTAGCCTAATTGTCAATGTTGCTTCCTTATAGTTTTGTAGTTGTCATTGTGTTTGTACATTGCTTCTTCCCAGTGCCATTTGGGGGAAAGGAAAAAGATCCCACCACCAAAAGTGACGTGCTACAGAAACGCTGATCATCCACTGCAGTCCGTCAGAAGTTGTACGTGCTCAGTGAATTTGAAAATTGAGCCACTTTTCTTTAGGTGACTAAATATGGCTTCAGAAGCCAGAATGCAGGCCCCAGGTTTCCATCGTGCACACCTTCTTGAACACAGCAATGGTGTTCTCTCGGATACCATAGCTCACAAAAACCTCCTCGCTGGCTGTCACCCCGAAAGGCAGCTCTGGCACGTCTCTTGCAGTCTCATAGAAAACTTCCACTGCTCCACCGTGAAGTTCCTGTAGAACAAAAGCAGTGATTTATAATCACCAGCAGCCTGTATGGTGCTGGCATGGATGGGAGTTAGGAGCAGACTGAGGCTGACCTCACGCAGGTCTCTGAGGTTTAGGTGAGGGAGTAAACACCCAAACTAGCAGGACTGGCTGCATGACCTTTTCCAGATAGTGTCTGCTGGGCTGGTGTGGGGCTGATATGGCATTCCCTGATCTCAGTGCCTATCCTGCCTATTCTTCTGCTCCACCATTGCTCCAGGCAAGTCCTGGCCTTGAGATGGGCTGTCCAAGAGGGAAAAGAGTCATGGCAGCACGAGATCCTGACACCACTTCTTCACCCCTTCCACACAGGAACAGTGAGAGTCACTAAAGAGAGTCCTGTCTATGCAATAGATCAGAAAGAAAGGATCTCTACTTGATTGAGGACCTACCTATTGACATGTCTGAATTGTTTTACCTATATCTGAGGCTTAGATAGGAGGTTCTTCAAGGTAGAAACCTTGTCTCCTAAGTCTGTAGAATAGACAGCGTGCTGCAAGCCCGCAATTAATAGTAAATAACAATGATGAAAGGCAACAGTTCCTGCAGTTTCCATTTAATTAGACAATTATTTCATGCTAAATGAATAGTAATTTATATGCTGAGATCTTCTGACACATTCTGGCAGTCATGTTTGGTGAGCAATCTGTGACTAATAGAAGGCCAGATCCGGCTCTTTATCTCTTTTGACAGTGCTTTATTCTATTGGCTTCCACCTGCTGTATTTCTGACATGTCCTAGTGCATGCTGATGATAATCTATAGCCATTTCATTCTCCAAATGAATTCACAAATTCCAATCAAAGAAGTCTGCAGGCACTAACTATCAGCTCAGTCCAGTAACACTATTATACTGGGCCGGATGGTGAGTCTTTTTTTGATTTGCACCTTAGTTCATTAATAATTTCAGGGGGGCTACTGGTGGAGCAAAACTCTAGTTGGGATGAACATTTTCACAACTGGCCCATTGTTTTCAGTGCATACCCTGCCTCTTCCCCCTAAGGTGCTATGGCAGCAACAAACAATACTTCAATTGCCCCAACAATTGCCCTATCAATAGAAGTTGGAGCATACATTAGAGTGGTGGTTCTCAAACTAGGGCCGCTGCTTGTTCAGGGAAAGCCCCTGGCGGGCTGGGCCAGTTTGTTTACCTGCCACATCCACAGGTTCGGCCGATCATGGCTCCCACGGGCCATGGTTCGCCACTCCAGGCCAATGGGGGCTGCAGGAAGGGCAGCCAACATGTCCCTCAGCCCACACTGCTTCCTGCAGCCCCCATTAGCCTGGAGCGGTGAACCATGGCCAGGTAAACAAACCAGCCCGCCCCACGGGGGGTTTCCTGAACAAGCGGAAGCCCTAGTTTGAGAACCACTGCATTAGAGCCAGGGCCGTGCAATCCATTAGGCGACCTAGGTGGTTGCCTAGGGCACTAACATTTCTGGGGTGGCGGCCGCCCCGGTCATCGGCGGCATTTCGGGCATGGGACCATCCGCTGCCTCTGTCGGGGGCGCCATTTCAGGGACGGGATCTTCCACTGCCTGAGACGCCAAAAAAGCTGGCGGCGCTCCTGATTAGAGCACATTATAGTAATAGCACTTTAGACTTGATAAGATTAAGAATGTGCTCAGACGCCATCGTGATAGGTGAGTTCAAAATACCTGGATAGACAGAAGAATAAATACCTGCTTAGTTAGAAAAAATATGAATACAGATTTAATTATATTAAAGGTACAGAGGGTACCATGAAAAAGTAAGAAAATTCAATACTGTTCTACTGGCTTTAGATTGCATACCACCGCGACTTTTACAGAGTCACACTGAATGAATATTTACTTTGCAATGGCGCGTAATGCTTAATATTTTTCATCCCTAAATCCTTCAGTCTTTCTTCAGTCCTTGGAACTAATGGCAGTTTGCCTAAGTAAAGAGTGCAGGATTTGGCCCATGTGCTGTACAATAATTTATTAATTCTGAACTAGGAAATCGCGACAGCAGATTTTCCAGCTGTCAGCAGCTCAAATCTGCAGTTTGTGACAACTTTACAGTAATCTGATTCCAAACATGCGGAGACATTTCCCTCCTTTAAAGGAAGCTGTTCAACTAAAAATGTATCCCAGTGCAATAGAATATATTTGCTGGTTTTCAGCAAAGCTAAATGATAAGGGTCAATGTTTCACTAGTGCCTCAAAAACTGAGCCCATAATTGTTCATGTCTATGGTTTTACAAGTGCAAGAACTCAGATCTTTGCGTGAAAATCAGTTAATTAGATGGCTGATTCTCTAACTGAGATTAGAATGTGCCTAGCCCTGCTTGGGTACAGTCACAAGCCTGGCCCTAGAGGAGCACCAGGCCTGTTCATGGGTAGTGCCAACAATGCCATAAACTTCTCCACAGGAGAAAGAGAAGGGGGTGGAATGATGGCAAGTCTATTGCCCTGTTCTATACCAGTCAGTAGTGCTGGGATGTTCAGCAGGGAGCACTCTCCAAGGGCATAACAAGAGCTACTTTGGCATGGACTGACCTAGCATTGCTCCAGGACTACCGTCAGGCACTCTTGCTGAGGCTGAAGACCTCTATGCATATACATACAGAGAAAATACCACGGGAGTGAGGCTTTACAGCTACAATCTAGCCCTACATAAACCCAAATATTTGCAAGTGTAAACATTTATACAGGAGTAAATGCATGGTGGTAAAAACAAAAAACCTAACAAACGGTAGGCCTAATTTCTGAGGCCAACTTTAGGCATCTTTGGAAATATGGTCCTCGGGGACGATGGCAAAAAATGTGGGTCCTGGTCATAGGCAAAAAGGCCTTTGACTGTCCATTGAGTTACCTTAAAAAAGCCAATCACTGCCAAATCTTCAGAGTTGATGATAGCTTCAGCTTGGTCAGTGCTGTTGATAACTACAGTGCTGGGTCCTATTCGTCTTCTCACCCAGGTAATAAATGCAGAGGCCTCTCTCACTCCTTTGGAACAAGTTAAAAATTAAAAGGACTGTCAAAGAGAATTACAAAAAGATATCAGTTTTCTGAACAACCAAGATGACAAGAAGTGCACAAGATTGTTGAGTCTAAGTTCATTTGAACTCCATGCACCCCTGAACTCTTGGCTATTGGATAATTAAAGGCGGACTTAAGCATTGAAATTCAAATCCAGATCCCAATCACTTGAACAGGTTCAGTGTATCACAATACAATGTATGTGGTCGTCATTGTACTTTCTGGGTTCTCTACAAACAACAATTGGGCATGTTGCCAATTGCCTGTTCAGTCACAGATTTTATGGGTGTTTTGAGGCCAGGGCTCTCAGACAAGTAGGAAAGCATGGAGCACAAAGATTCATGTGTGACTGTACGGCACCCATGAGCTATACAGAAATACCAACCTGTGGTTTAACCTGACATGACTTCAGAGCAATTCCACAGTTTGTTGAGTTATCTATTGAGCTAAAGTAGGTGTTATATTTGTACCTTTGCACAGCAGAAGAGAGAGAATAGGTGCTGAGGCATATTAAAATGGTTCTTCAATGTTAGAGCTCAGCTTTTTTGGTTTACAGGTAAGAATTGAGGCCCAAATGGTCAAGACCTTTAATTCTCAATGCTCCCAGCTTTTAGCTACTGGACTCAGTATTGCCAACTCTCACAATTTTATCACAAATCTTATGATATATGATGATTTTTTTCCCCTTAAAGCCCCAGCTCCTTTGGTCAAGAATCTCCACTTTTATTTAAAAATTAAGTTTCTATCCCTCATGTTTGCAAAAAAAAGTTTAGAAACATGACTCCTAAAGGCTGAAAGTCCCAGCCTAAAAGAATGCCCTTTTATCTTTTTCAGTATAACTAGGGTGACCAGATGTCCCGATTTTATAGGGACTGTCCTGATTTTGGGGTCTTTTTTTGTATATAGGATCCTATTACCTCCCCACCCCCTGTCCCAATTTTTCACATTTGCTGTCTGGTCACCCTAAGTATAACCTTCTTTAAGAAGAGGCACAGATGTACACAAAGGGGTCCAGCAAGGAGTGACTCAGAATTGTATATGAAAAAGAGCACTGATGTAGTGCCAGCCTGTATGTACTGTGCTATGGTGTAGTTATGCTACATATTACAAACATTCAATCAAACATTCAGACCCTGAAACTGTGCGTCTTGTCAGTTTAACAAGAATAAAATGCAGGGAAGGCCTGTTCAGTTGATTGCCACTCAGACATTTTGCTGCAGCACTCACTGCATCTGATTCCAAATAATAATTTTTAAAAGCATGGCAGGCTTACATTTGTCCTGAAGAACACAAGTCTGAAACGTAAGGTGTCAGAACAGAATCTAGTGACTGCATGGCATTTGAACGCTGTCTGCATGCAGATCCAAGCTCTTATAGCTAATCTGTTACATCAGCCATACAGACCTCAGCAAATCTGTTTTTGGATTAATCATTGTCTTAGTTTGCCTGAAATGGCCTTGTACTTAGTATATTTGGGCCAAATCCTGGTCTCACTGAAGTAAATGGCTCATTGAATTCATTAAGATTAGGATTTGGCTCTGTTTATCAGCTGTCGTGATGACCATTTAAAAAAATCCCTCTTTCATCAAATATTTCAATGGACTTTCTTGTTTTAAGCTTCATCTTTCAGTGCCAGCTCAAAGGCATTTGTTTTGTATTTAAGGGTTATACATTTCCTCTGATAAATAACTCACTGGATAACTATAGCACATCCACATCAGGCCACTTTTAATACTTCAAGCAGCTATAACCTATCAGTGAGAGCAATAGTTCGATTTTTCAGTACTATGCTCGCTCATCATTGTAAATAAATGACTTGCCAGTCAACCAGTTAGTAACTTGGAGTTGTGTGCTCTAGCTAATTTGTGAATTCTTTTTTACATCACTGCCCACTTTCACAAGAGGCTAAATATATTAACTCTTTGTAGTTCATTTATAGGTAACGCTGAAAGGGCAGCTCTATTCTGGCATCATCAGGCTCCCTGTTCGCTGTCTCTCAGTAACATACACATCAAATGAGTTTGCAAGCTAAAAGGTGGTTTCTTGCCAGCCCTACAGACTCAACCAAAGACCCAGGCTAGATTCTTTCATTCTCATGCATCACTCACTACCACTAATAAAAGTTCAGTTGGCAAATCATGCCTTTGGTGACACCTGTGCAGGCCCTCCTGTTTATACAGGTGTAACGACTGGAACCCATAAAATAATTCTGTTGATGCACAAGAAGGAATAGAAGTACTGAGAACACAGCAGCTCCACTGAAGTTTGTGGGAGCAAGAGGCGGCTCAGCAGCTCTGAAAATCTGAGCCACTTATTCACATGCCTAAAAGTGGGTTTAGCAACCAAAGTTTAGGCTCCTGTTTTTACAAAATCATGGCCCATCTACTTCTCTTCAGACTCCAAAAACATGTCCCTGCCCAGGCTACTTACCTCTGAGCTGCAAGAAAACAGTTTAACCAGTGTGCACAATTAAAGAGAGAGGTAGGTAAAAATAATATTATTTGTATCTATTTTTAATGAAGCAAAAGCTCTAATCAAGTCTGGATGTCCAGGAATTGTGCATATTCTGAACTAGGGAATGCACAGGCCAAATGCTATAGTCTGTTTAATATATCTTAATGTACTTTACATGCAATCTTTAAAATGATTCCATTGCATTATTGGGCTTTATGTGAGCTCCCTCTGGTGGGTAATTTGCCAGCTTCAAAATTCCTTCTTAGGTTATAGGATCATATAACTATAACTATATATACATCTCTCTCTCTCTCTCTCTCTCTCTCTCTGTGTGTGTGTGTGTGTGTGTGTGTGTGTATATATATATATATATATATGTATATGTATATATATATATATATATATATGTATTTATATATATCTATATCTATATCTCACACACACACACATTCAATTCAAAACAGACAAGGTTGTTGTTAAAACAGTCCTCTCCAAACCACAGTGCAGACCTCTGCTATTTATGCTGTCCTCATACTGTGAATGGAATCTGTACTAGGAATCCTGTGGGTGGTACAAATGCAAAATAAAAAATAATTGTGCCAAATTCTCTGCAAGTGTAACTCCATTGTATTCAGGCTTATTGTAGTCAATGGGCATGCATGGTAGTTCACTGTAGTCAATGGAGTTATGCCAGCAGAGAATTTGGCTGCTATCTGCATTGCTGGTCGGAGAAGAGCATTTAAATCCTAACTTTGGAAGACATGTTCAAATCCTAGTTTGTCTTTATTAAATGCACACTGGTACACATAGATATGCCTGCATATCTAGCTAAATATACATATAATATCAAGGCCAGAATCCCTTTACTATCTAATACATTCTCTTGCTGAGCATGATATTCTGTCCAGTCAACAATGTACTAAGTCTTTTCCATCTGTAATACAATGGATATTATGCCCTTCCATCAATCCAAACAACAGTTTACCTTTGCAATCTATAGGATTTTTCCTATCCCCATCCACAAAGAACTTCATAGTTGGAAACTCTTGAATGTTAAATTCTTTTTTCAGATCTTTTTGGTCTGTGATATCAACTTTGCCAAATCTGATACCAGGAGCTTCTTTTTTAAGCTGCCCCGCAGCTTTCGCAAATTCTTCAGCCAGAATCTGAGATGGTCCAGATAAAGAAATGTCTGAAAAGGATCAACAAAGAGAAAACCAATCATGTAGTCATGAGTGTTAAGTCTCAAACTCAAAGCCATTAAGTCAGGCAGTATTTTCAAGGGATAAACAGGGCTGTTGATGAGACACAAGACAATGGGAACCTATCCCATCCAATGAGCCTAAAACAGGAGAGACCTTTTTGATCTATTTTGTTCATTATGAATGATCAATCTCTGCATGTTTATATGTATTTTTGTGTTTGTACCTGTGCAATGTGTAGCAAGAAATGTCATTTAAAAGCTCTAATGAGGGGGCTAATTTTTGGAGAGGGGAGAAACAAAATGGAGTCATCTGTGATTGAATATTCTGGTCAAATTTTTTAAAATGGGAGCCTAAGGATAGGGTCATTTAATTCATAAAAAGTCACTTAAGTCAGCTAATTTTCAAAGCTGCTGAGTACCCAACAGCTCCCAACAACACAGGTTTTTATAACACAATTTATGTGTGTCGGAGCTGTGGGAAGCGAGTTCTAGTCAGCACTCTGCAGGTTTATGTTGGGTTATTACGGAGAAGGGGACAAGAAATGAATTGCCTGTATCCAGCTGCTTTGAACTCAGAGGTATGTATTGGATAAATGCTAAGAGTTCTCCAGTTTTGCAACTTGTGGAAAGGACTTTTAAAAGCAAGTTAGTTTAACGTTCTACTGATAAAACTGAGATATGTTATCGCCTCATTTGGCTTGCTTTACTATTTAACCTAAAGAGGGGTGTGAAAACTTGAAATACTGATTTCCTTTCAATCCCTGACAGAAACATTTTAGTTTTATCAATATACCTTTCAAACAGGGACAGATAGTCTGGCTTATTTATAAACCAAATTGTAAATCCAACGGCATGACTATTTTTTTAATCTAATGTCTTTTGTACTACCATAGAACTGGAAATAAATACACGTCTCTACAATTTTCCTAATCAAGACACTGCCTTATATAATAGTACCAGAAAGTGAATGATCATTTTCATTAGAGCTCTCATAAATGAATGGCAGATAAAACGTTTAATCTAGCTCAGTGATCAGTTACATTTCCCCGCATGATTCATCATCATCGTCGTCATTCTGAGTCCTCACCATAAATCATTCTTCCATCCAACCAGTGCAATCAGGATCATGAATAGTAATACCTAGCAACTGCTTTTTATTATTAGTTATTTGACCTGTATGGATTCAGTGCAGTAAGGACTCGGATAAGAAAGCTTTGGAATCAATGGCACAAAGCAGTTTATCAGCTGAGGGTCTGGTTACTTGTTTTTATATGATCTAATGGAGCTCAGGAAAGGCAGTGCTGGTACTCCTGGATTTAAATCCCACCAACATGCCTGTGTTACCTTAGTCATGTCATTCAGCAAAATATTAAAGTATGTACTTAACTTTAAACATGTGCTTACGTCTCACCAAAGTAAGTTGGAGTTTCTGTTGGTGCAAATGGGAGATGCATCAGGCCATTAATTTCTGTGTATCTTGGTTCTCCCAAGTGTAAAATGACTGTGATACTACCTACCTTCTTTCTGGTAATGAGTGTGATACTACCTACCTTCTTTCTGGTACAGTTGGAATGTGCTTTGTTGGAGGTGTGCATGGGCTGATTTCATTCTTCTTTTTAGCAATAGTTTTCTAAGTGAGTTTATAAGACCTCCTAGAAGTGTAAGGATCAGACAGGTCAACAGTGCTGGCCCTTTCTGAGTTGTAACAGAAAATATTGGGTGACATCTTGGCTTCACCAAAATCAATGAAAGCTTCGCCATTGACTTCAGTAGGTCAGGTTTTCACCCAGTGAGTTTATGGCAGGGGTGGGCAAACTTTTTGGCCCTAGGCCGCATCTGGGAATAGAAATTGGATGGTGGGCCATAAATGCTCACAAAACTGGGGTTGGGGTGTGGGAGGGAGTGAAGGCACCGGCTGGGGGTGCGGGCTCCAGGGTGGGGCTAGGGTCGGAGGGTAGGAGAGGAATCATGGCTGGGGCAGGGGTTTGGGGCACGGGGAGAGGCTCAGGGGTGCAGGCTCTGGGCAGCTCTTACCTCAAGCGGCTCCTGGAAGCAGCGGCATGCCCCTCTCCAGCTCCTACATGGAAGCATGGCCAAACGACTCTGCACGCTGCCCTGCCTACAGGCACTGCCCCTGCAGTTCCCATTGGCTGTGGTTCCCAGCCAATTAGAGCTGATGGAGCTGCGCTTGGGGCAAGGGCAGCATCCGGAGCGGAGCCCCTGGCTGCCTCTACGCATAGGAGTCGGAGGGGGGCCATGCTGCTGTTTCCACGAGCTGCATGGAGTGGCACCCGACCCTGCTCTCTGGCTGGACTGCCAGAGCAGGGCAAGCCCCAGATCCTGCTCCCAACTGGGAGCTGGAGGGCTGGATTATAATGGCTGGCTGGCCGAATTCGGCCCTCAGGCCGTAGTTTGCCCAACCCAGATTTATGGCTTTTGTTAAAAATGCTGACTTACAATTTTATTTTCTCAAAACATTACTATACTAACTTGTTTCTCATGTAAACTATTTTTAACTCAGAGATTCAGAAGCTGTTACAAGCCCATCCATCAGAGCAACTGCTCCAGGTGCAGATAAGTTAGTGGGGATACCATGGTGATGAATGCCACAGAACTTTCTAGATGGAAGGGACTTCTCTACATAAAATAAATCGGACTAAAAGCATCAGTGGATCAAACTGTGATCTAATTACCTGTAAAGTTACAGTTTCATCAAATAAAGCAATTTTGGTTTTACAGGAGGATAAAATCTATCAGAAAGTTCTAACTTTAGTTGCTCTCTCTTTGCCAGCTATAAAAATGGTCCTACCAACCTTCCCTCTCCCCTCCCCTACACAACTTTTGTAAAGTATTTGCCCTCCAGATTAAACTTTGTATGTAGAGTGCCAATCCAAGCACATTTGTTATATTCTAGCTGTAAACTATTGTAAATAAGAGTATTTGATAGAAAATCTGACCTACCATGTACATAAATGGCACATCCAAAGTATAAAAAATGTTAGAACATATGAGGCAATATTTGCCAAGCACAGGTAGGTTATGCTTTAAAATAGGCACAGAGAAAAAATGTTTCGTAACACAGGCTATGGTAGACATGGAGCTGCTATGTAATAATCTAAGAATCCTGGTATGTAATAACTTTATGAATAGTGTCTTCTGGGCAGTGTGGTGCAGTTACTGTGTAGCTACACTGGGTTATTAGAATTTCCTGTATGAATGTATTGGTCTAGCTTAATAAGGCGCTATTGGAAAAAGAAGCAGGAAAGCAATACAGTAACAAGTATTAGGCATGCGAGTAGTCCCACTGACCTCAACAAAAGCACATGCTTAAATTCTTTGCTGAATTGAGGCTTTTTAATGCTTAAATTAAGGAAGAAAATGCTTTTAAATTTAACTTTTAACCAATTTTTTGTTATTCTCCCACTGACGTAGCACTGTGCACACCGGCGCTTATGTCCATATAACTATGTCGCTCAGGGGGTGGTTTATTCACACTCCTGAGAGACATAAATTCTGCCTACATAAACTGTAGTGTAGAACAACTACACAGATTCCAGCATCCATGGGATTAGGACATGTGCAGAACACAGGGGTAGATGCAGTTGGACAGCCAGTCTGTTGGCATAGAGCTTAAGACAGGGTTGGCAAAGGTCACCATTGAAAAACTTCTGATTGGGGTGACAAGACTGGTAACTACACTACAAATACCATCTCTATTGTTTATCAACCTATTGAATCAAACACAACTGTCAGAAAACGAATGACCTTTAAAATGTCATCAGACCAATCATTAGATTTTATTTGGCAGGGGGTAGTCTTCAGCTAAATGTCAATACTTTATTTTAAAAAACAGTATTTTGGGCTTTAAAGGACTGACTTTTACTGACTTGTCTCCTGCGATCATCACTAAATTCCCACTCACCCAGTCTCATCACTGGTTTGTGAGTTCTTCTGATGATCTTTTTAAAATGGACCTGTAGCGAGGCGGCGGGATACTCCACAGCTCCACTGAGGGATGAACCTCCCCTAACACCAACGTGGGCGGAGCCACTGGGTCCTGCGCCCGCCCCTCAGAGGTCATGGTGCAGACCCAGAAGTATAAAAGCTCACCTGCAGAGCTCAGTGGAGAACCAGCCGCTGCAGAGACCAGACATCCGTGATCGAGCTCCCTCTTGGGAGACAGCAGCAGCCCGCAGCCGGCCTGATCTCGCACCTGGCCAGCCTAGCCTACCCCGTGCGCGCTACCCCGAGGAGGACTGGTCGAGCCTGCCGCTTCCTAACTACTCCAAGGAGGAGCCGAGCCTGCCCCGTGCCAGCTACCCCAAGGAGGAGCCGAGCCTGCCCTTTGCTGCATACCCCGAGGAACCGATGGTGCTCGAGACCGCTGAGGATGCTAGCATGACCCAGGTAACCTACGAGGGGGAGTGCAGAAGTAGCCCGGGGCAGCTGCCCCCAGTCTGGCTGCAGCACTGCCTGAACATATGTCAGTGTGTTGTGTCCAGGATCCCCACTGACAGCAGAGACCCCCGCCATTGCTAGGGCCCCAGGCTGGGACGCAGTGGAGTGGGAGGGCCTGCGTCCCCCCTGCCACCCACTCCTTGGGTGGCAGACTCCCCCTTCTCCCTGGCCTGCAGCGGCTAGAACGTCCTGCTATTGAACTGCTGACTCAGCCCCTGCCTAAGGGCCTGAGTCCCGGACTGTTTGCTGCCCCGCCCTGACCCAGGGCCTGGGCTGCTATTTGAACTATTGACTCAGCCCCCTGCTTAAAGGCCTGAGTCTCTGACTGTTTGTTTGCTGCCCCGCCCTGGCCTAGGGCCTGGGTCGCCATTTGACTATTGGCTCAGCCCCCGCTCCAAGGGCCTGAGCCCCTAACTGAGTGTGCGTTATTCCCCACGACCGCAGAGCCGACGGCCGGCGAACTAGAGCGAGGCGGTGGGATACTCCACAGCCCCGCTGAGGGACGAACCACGACAAAGCTGCACCACAGGACCTGAATCTAAAACACAGCCCTTATCAGTACAAGTGGATTGTGACAAATTGAGCATGAGCACAGCAGAAATAAAATATCCGGCATCTGAAGCTGAAGACAATTCAGGTTGCTTAGTTCAGGTACAGGAAGAGGAAACAATAGGACATAAAGGTACAATTGTTAAAAGAATCTCTTTTCCTCTTGCTATTCTCATTATTTTCCTGCTGTTCTCTTTTCATGTCGCTAGTCTCATTCCTTCTGACTTTCAGTAAAAATCAAGAATCAATGAGTGACTTTTAAATTGCTTATTTTTACCAAGGGGAACCTTTCACATGCTTATATAATGTTATGAATCATTTCTTTGTGTGAGGAAAGTGCCTGCAAAGAAGGACAGTGGTCACTCTTCTTACCTGTTTAGCTGATTTCCAAAGTTTCTATCGCTTTAGGAGCTACAGTAAGAACACAGAGATTTCTGAAATATCCCCATCTTTAGAGCAAATCACACACACACACACACACACACACACACACACACACACACACACGCCGTTTGGGGGGGTGGTTGCTTGTTTGTTGTGTTTTGCCTGGTTTTGCTTCTTTCCAATGTACAGAAAAAGTCTGAACATTTTTGGTTGTTATTTAAAAAAAATACGATTTAATTCTGGCTTTTCTACATTATAAATTCAAGTCCTGTCAATGTTGTTTTCCTGGGCAGACTCAATTGGAGAAATAGTATGCTTATGACATTGCAGATGGCATGAAAGTAAAACCTGATGAATTGAGAGGGAAACTGATTTTGAATCAAACTGTTTAAAAGTTGGATTTTCGCTTGCCCCTATTAGTTATAGATTTGTATTCCAGGAGCACCTAAAGGGCCCAACTGTGATGAAGGCCCATTGTGCTAGGTGCTGTATAAACACGTAGTGAGACATAGGCCCTGCCCTGAAGAGTTTATATACTGAATAAATAAGATGGACAAATGGTAAGAGGAGGAAATACTATTGACCCATTTTACAGATGGGGCTCTAAGGCAAAGCATGTCATGCCCAAGTCACATAGAAAGCTTACAATGGAATTGGGGATTGGAATCGAGAGCTCTTGAGTCCCATCAGGCCAGCCTTCTTAAACACAGAGCCATCACGAATGAGCCACTGATTTTGTTTTTTAAGAATGCAACTTATTAGACTAAAATATATTGAAATGTGATCATTAGGGATGAGATTAGCCAATACAAAAATAGTGTATTTAATGGCCCTACAGCATCCTTCAAATGAGTCTACATGGAAGCACAGCAGTTGTCTCCATCTTTACCTAATTGTCATCTGCCTCCAGTTTCACTCTGCAGTCTTTATTGATGGTCCTGGCAATTACTGTAGTAGCAGTGAGCCTGCCTGCTGTCAGGCTAAGTACTGATTTCCTAGCCAGAATCTCAGCAGGCCAACTCTGCATCTTTCGATGTGTAGGCTGCTTATTCCGTTTCTCCGTAGACATATAATTTTCCCTGTAGAAAACTCTTGAGGGGGCCTGGAAATCAGAAGTGCTTTGTTTCAGTCCTGTCTCTGCTGCAAACTTTCTTGTGAACTTGAGCAAGTCGTTTAAAGCCTGATCCTACTGACACTGAGATCAATGAGAAAACTCCCCCTGACTTTAAAAAAACAAACAAAAAAACAAACGAGGAGTCCTTGTGGCACCTTAGAGACTAACAAATTTATTTGGGCATAAGCTTTCCTGGGCTAGAACCCATTTCATCAGATGTATGAAGTAAAAAATACAGGAGCAGGTATAAATACATGAATGGATGGAGGTGCTTTACCAAGTGTTAGGTCAGTCTAACAAGATAAATCAATTAACAGCAGGAAACCAAGAGAGGAAAAGTAACTTTTGAAGTGGTAAGAGAGAGGCCCATTAAAGACAATTGACATGAAGGTGTGAGTAATAGTAGGGAGAAATTAGTATTGGGGAAATTAAGTTTAGATTTTGTAATGACCGAACCACTCCTAGTCTTTATTCAGGCCTAATCTGATGGTATCTTGTTTGCAAATTAATTCCAGTTCTGAAGCTTCACATTGGAGTCTGTTTTTGAAGTTTTTTTGTTGAAGAATTGCCACTTTGAAGTCTGTTAGAGTGACCAGAGAGATTGAAGTGTTCTCCTACTGGTTTTTGAATGTTACGATTCCTGATGTCAGATTTGTGTCCATTTATTCTTTTGTGTAGAGACTGTCCGGTTTGGCCAATGTACATGGCAGAGGGGCATTGCTGGCACATGGTGGCATATCTCACATTGGTAGATGTGCAGGTGAATGAGCCCTGAATGGTGTGGCTGCTGTGGTTAGGTCCTATGATGGTGTCTCTTGAATAAATATGTGGACAGAGTTGGCACCGGAGTTTGTAGCAGAGTTTGGTTCCTGGGCTGGTGGTTTTGTTGTATGGTGTGTAGTTGTTGGTGAGTATTTGCTTCAGGTTGGAGGGCTATCTGTAAGCGAGGACAGGCCTGTCTGCAAAATGTGGCCCATATATCTCTTGGGCCAGTTTCTGTACTAAATTGGGATAATATAACTGTGACATTATATGATTAAAATATGACCATATAGGTCATTGTTAAGGCTAAGATTTTGTCATGGTTATTTTTAGTAAAAGTCATGAACAGGTCATGGGCAATAAACAAAAATTCATGGAGTCCGTGAATTGCTTGTGACTTTACTAAAAATAAGCAGGGGGCAGAGCTATGTAAGGGGGAGGAATGGAGTCCCATGGGAGGTGGGGGGGACTGACAGGCTGAGCTCCCCACCATGGCAAGGGGCACAGCCCCAGCTGCAGCAGGGGGGCACAGCCACGGGGGACACACAGTCCCCACTATGGAGCTGGCCACAGCTGCGGGACAGGAGTGCGCAGCCTCCACTGCAGCCCCCTCCAAGCCACAACCAGGGGGCAGTTTGCATGGTCCTGGGAAGCTGCAAAGGGGTATTAGAGCATCACGGTACCTATTTTACATTGCCAAATGTATGTGTCCCTTCGCCTGCTCCCCCAGGGCTTGCATATGGTACAGAACAATTTGTGACCATTTTCAGGAACCTTGGCCTTAAGGAGTAAGACTAGTGTTTTCAGAGCAGCCTAAAGAACTTAGGTACCCAAATGGCATTGACTTCCATATTTTGCCATAGCAGTCAGACCATTCGGGTGGGGTCAGTCAGTGCCACCTGAGGTCACACACAGAGTACACAAATGATATGTGGCTAAAACAGCCATGTCGGGTCCACTAGCCTCCCCTGAAATACAGGAAAGAAGGTGGTGGCAAATTTGAGTGCCATGACATTATTTCCAAACTGCATTTCCTAGTTATGATTAACTCCGCTCTTTTGCAAAAATGAAAGAGAAATTTGAATTTCTGCTCCCTGTATCCTCTCAATATTGCCTCTCTCATTTTCTTACTGCAGAGCACAACCTATTACAGAGAATGAGCTAGTGAAGAGGACAGAAAGGAGATAGATTTCTGGGTCCTCCCTTCATGTGATACTGGGACTTTGCCCTGTTTGCTTTGCACTGAACATTTAACTGGCCCAGTGCTGCCAGACAGAAGTCAGTGGCTTTTCTTTTTTGCAAACTTTCAGAGAAAATGTGCCCTTGACATTGTGCTGAGCTGACTGACACCAGAAGGTTTGGGCAGTCTCTGGAGGGGAAGCACTAAAACAGGACTGTCCTGCTGAATACTGTGGGGCTGGTAAGTTTGTAATGAGATGCAGTGGGGAAAGGGTTGGGGAGGATTAATAAGGGGTAGGCCTGAATTAATCCCACATGTGGACCTTGTATTCACAGCTAGGTTTGCAGAGTTTGCAGCTCAAACCCCAGTCGGTAATGGACCAAAGCCAAAGAACCCAAACTTTTTGCAGCATTTTGTGTTCTGTCTCATTCTCTCTCCATCCTTCCCCAATCAGAGATGGGCCCAAGAAATGAAGAATGATCCTTTGCTGACTCAGGAGGTCTTAAGATTAATTCCTGGTTGTCCCACAAGCTCCCTGTGTGACCTGGGGCAAGTCGCTTCATCTCTCTGTCTCTGTTTCTCATTTGTGAAATGTTGATAACAATTAGAGCTGTGCAAAAAAATTTTAAAAAACCCTCGTTTTGGGTCAAACTGACAATGAAATTTTACAGACTGTTTGGTGAATCAAAAATTTGGAAGAAAATTGTTTCTGGTTGAACTAAAATTTTCATTTTGATACTGACCATTTTGAATCTTTCTGATTTGTTGTTTAATAACATTAAAGGATTTCTTTTAAATGAAAAGTTGTTTCAAATGGAAAAATCAATGTTTTGCTTCAAAAACGTTTGAAACAAAACACTATTGATTTTTTCAGATTTTTGCTTTTGTTTGTTTTTTTTCAACCAGAACAATTTGGCAAAAGTGACACAAATTATTGAAATGTTTCACTGTCATCAGATCCTCATTTTCTTTGGCCAGAAAAAAAGTTTCAGATGAAAAATTTCACACCACTCTAATAATAAGTCTTCCTTTCTCCCACTCCTTGTCTGACTTCTCTATATATAGATTGAAATCTCCTCAGAGAATGTTTCTTATCGTGTGTGTGTGTGTGTGTGTGTGTGTGTGTGTGTAGTACCTAGGGCAATTGAGCCCTGAGTTCAGCTGAGGCCCCTACCTGCTACTGTAATACAAATAATAATGAACGTTTGGCTACAAACACTCCAAAGTCCACAGGCACTTGGGTCTAGTGCTTTAGTTCAGCTCGTTGTAAAGCTGGGAGCCTTCTGTAAAATTTGGATTCTGGTTTGATTCCAAACATCTCATCGCCAAGTTCAGAATGTTGCATTCTGGGCTTTTAATTGGGGCCCCTTTCTAATGACACCCCCAAATTAAGGCTGAATTAGATTTAAAAACTCTGACTGGCTGAACCTATTCTGCAAACTATCTGTTTACTGAGCACTCCAAGTATGGTACAGTCGATAGAGCAGCAGCCCAAGGTTAAGCCCTAGGAACAGAGCCAGCTTTGGGGCTTTCGCTGTCCTAGGCAGACTAAAAACTCTGCGTCACCCATAGCGCTTAGTCTATAATAAACCTGTCACAAAACATTTTCCTGCCTCAAGCAACCTCCCTTTCTGCTTGTTTGGCAGAACTGGCTCTGCCTGGAAGTTTGCATTATCTTCTGGCTGTAGTGCGCTCTCATATCTATATAAGACATATATAGGATTCCCTCATTTCTTCAGTTACACCTGCCTCCTCTCCATATAGCCTATTGAGCTACTGTGCAGTATTAAGTCTCTGTGCACTTGGGGCTCAATCCTGCAACATATACTGAGCAACCTGTCCTGATCCACCAACGCACTAAGTGTGGGCTTAATGTGCCTGAAGTCAATGGAGCTAGTCCCTACTTAGAAGTTCAGTGTGTCTCAAATGATTTGCTGGATCAGAACAGAGTGAGCAGCCCTGTGCAAGACTGAGCCCTTAGAGAAGATGGCATGTGGAAAAAAGGCTGAAAGCAATTGCTTTGAGGGTATTTCAAAACAAAACCAACATGATCGTTGTTTTATCATCATATTTGCCATGATGTTCTGCAGTAAAATATCTTCCTGAATTGGAGACTGGAGAGACAAGGTAATCTCTTTTATTGGACCAACTTCTGTTGAAAAGCCAGCTTCTGTGGGTGATTAAAGCAGAGGCAACACATAACTGTTGTGTGTGTGTGTGAGGGGTGTATTTTGAACCCACTCCCTGCCAAAAAAAACCCAACCTGGCAGAAATCTGAAGGGGGTGGGGGCGGAGGGACACATGACCCCATGTGTCCATCCTCCCCATGCATCACCTCTGGTGCTGTATGTTGGGGCTGAAGATTTTCTCCCTCAGTCGTGTGAAACTAGGGCAGGGGTGGGCAAACTTTTTTGGGCCAAGGGCCACATCTGGGTGGGGAAATTGTATGCAGGGCTGGGGCAGGGGGTTGGGGTTCAGGAGGGGGTATGGCGTGTGGGAGGGGGTGCGGGGTGCAGGAAGGGGCTCAGGGCAAGGGATTGGGGCAGAGTAGGGGTGCAGGGTATATGAGGGGGCTCAGGGAAGGAGGTTGAGGTGCAGGAGGAGTGCAGGAGGGGGCTCAGGGCAGGGGTGCAGGAGTGGTGCGGACTGCGGGAGGGGGCTCACGGCAGGGGGTTGGGGTGCAGGAGGAGTGCAGGGTGTGGCAGGGGGCTCAAGGCAGGGGATTGGGATGCACAGGAGTTGGAATGCAGCCTGGACCTCAGGGCAGGGAGTTAGGGTGCAGGAGTGGCGTGGGGCGTACGAGGGGGCTCAGGGCAGGGGGTTGGGATGCACAGGGGTTGGGATGCAGCCTGGAGCTCAGGGCAGGGGGTTAGGGTGCAGGAGGGGTGTGGGGTGTACGAGAGGTGGCTCAGGGCAGGGAGTTGGGGTACAGGAGGGGTCCAAGGTGCGGGCAGGGGGCCAAGGGCAGGGAGTTGCAGGGTGGGGTTCGGGCTCTGGCCCAGCACTGCTTACCTAAAGCAGTGCGCACTGGGGCCATGGCTGGCTCCCTGCATGCCTGACCTGTTCCCAGCCCTGTGCCACTCCAGGAAGCACTGCAGGCCCTGAAAGAGGGGAGGCGAAGGGCTCCACGTGTGCTGCCCTTGCCGTGCCTCCAGGTATCTCCCCCGAAGCTCCCATTGGCTGCAGTTCCCCATTCTCGGCCAATGGGAGCTGCACAGGGCGGTGCTTGTAGGCAAGGGGAACACACGAAGCCCTCTGCCCCCCACCTGGGGGCCACAGGGATGTGATACTGGCCACTTCTGAGAGTGGCGCGCGGCCCCTGGGGGGCAATCCCGCGGCCTGATCCAAAGCCCTGAAGGGCTGGATCCAGCCCGCAGGACATAGTTTGTCCACCCCTGCACTAGAGTATTTTTTTCCTGTGTCTGGGGTTTATTCATCTGGGTTTTCTGCTCTCTCCCAGAAATTGGCCCTTATTTTCTGAAGCACCCTTGACTGATTCTCTGAGATTCCACAAATGGAGACTGAAGGATTTTGTTAACACTTGGATACAGTCCGAGTCATTTACAGCAGTTCAGTTTTTAAAGAAAAAAAGCAGCGAAAAGCTTTAGACTGAGGCGCTGAGTAGGAGTTAATTGTGGCTGTACACGGCCATCATGGGAAAAATTTACTTTAGCTATAGGAGCCCGCTATGGCTTCCTAGTGTATCACAGTAATCCTAAAGCAATGGCAAACTGTGTCATTGAACACTATCTCAAAATACATGGAGTAGAGCGGGGTCCACTCTGTGTAGATTTTATTTCTATTTTAACTTACATATGGTTGTGATGGTTTTGTTTTTTATCTTCTCAGCTACCGAAAGGCATCACCCAACCAGACATACTGACTAATACTGTAAGCCATTCACTATATGTCTCTTATTTTCCCCCATGAGACTGCAGCACATATGATACAAAAAGAAAAGCCACAGGCCATGCCCACAACAATGATCCCCATCTAAGCAAATATTAATGTCAGCTCTTGCAACCTAAGATAAATAGAGTCTCACACCCAACTGTTGCAAAGAACCATTCCCAAAAGCCTGAAGACTTATAAAAGAGGAGCTCCCACTTGCCATGAACCTTGCACAAGAAACTAAAGGAGTGAAGAGAATGTAATAAGATTAAGGGAGCAGCAGATAAAATCAGTCAGGGTCATAGAAGTGGCCTCTCATTTTGTGCACCTACAGGGTTTGCATACACAATTGCTGCAAAATAAATCCTTGGAAAATTAGACCAAGACAATGGAAATTGAGGACATTCAGTCAACATTGTGCAATATGCAGCCTGAAGCTCTTACAGTCCCATCTCAGTATCACTGTCCCTATTGTTATACTATTGTAGCACCTAAGGCATCAGGGCCCCATTAGACAGGCACTGTACAAACACATGTTAAAATACAGCCCCTCTACCAAAGAGGTTACAGTCTAAGTTTCGACAAAAAATGCTTATGGACAAAACAAACAAAAGGGAGCTGGTGGAGGACAAGGTAACAATAAAGCAAACATATCTTAAATGCCCGTGACTATTAGTTGTGGATAGGGTGACCAGATGTCCCAATTTTATAGAGACAGTCCCGATTTTGGGATCTTTTTCTTATATAGGCTCCTGTTACCCCCTACCCCCCATCCTGATTTTTCACATTTGCTGTCTAGTCACCCTAGTTGTGGAGCCACCAATATAGTGCGCAGCCTTCATTCATACTTACAGAACTCCACCAGCAGATACTTAGTTTCCTTCAGTGCTCTGTCAAAGTTGCTCTTTTTCAGCACCAGAATGTTGTTCTCCTCTTTGATTTTGGGGAGTCTGGTTTTCTTTGGCTTTGTTTCTTTTGGGCCTATGCCATCCTCTGCTCCAAGACTCGAGAGAAATGGTAAAATGAGGAATGAAAGCCAGAGCGTCTTCATCCTGCACCTATTGCACTTCACAGGCACAAAGTGAGAAAAAGGGACTACAAGCTGAATGTTTGCTGTGAAAATGGCCCTTACCTTATCAGCAGACCAAGTGGCTAATTCCCACATGATAACATTGATAACAAAGCCTGCCATGAGTGGAGCCAACCTTGCTCCTGTACAGGAAAGTCAGAGCTGTTACCTGATATGATCACTTTTTAGCAATGCTTGGAAAACCAATTCCTGGACAGGTAAGGGAGCAAGGTTCTCGTGAGCATTATAATCAATGAGAACAATATCTGGAGAGGGAGAGAGGAAATACTGAATAGAGCTTGGTTATAGAAATGTGAGCTGAATTAATAATGTACCTATAATTAAGAACATCAGCTATGTTGTTAACTTTACCCAGAATTGATGTAGAGATGACATGGATGTCCCCACTGGAACTTAGGTGCCTATGAACGTAAGAGGGCCTTGGTAACTGCTCTTAAGGATAATATTTGGTCATCTGTTATACTAATGGGACTGCTTACTGAAGGTCTGATCCAAACCCCATTAACATTAATAGAAAGACTCTCATTGGTTTACAGGGATGTTGGATCATATCCCAAAGGTACAATTCAGTGGGTGAAATCTTGGCTTCACTGAAATCAGTGGGAGTTTTGTCACTAGCTTCATTGGAGGCAGGATTTCACCTACTTTGAGAAATGGTAGCAGCATCTAGCCCATACTAATTAGCTAATGTCTCCATAGACCAGTGTTTCTTAAAGTAGGGTCGTCGCTTGTGTAGGGAAAGCCCCTGGCGGGCCGGGCCTGGCCTGTTTGTTTACCTGCCCCATCCACAGGTTTGGCCATTGTGGCTCCCACTGGCCAATGGGAGCTGCTGGAAGCAGCAGCCAGTATGTCCCTCGGCCCGCACCACTTCCAGCACCTCCCATTGGCCTGGAGCAGCAAACCACAGCCAGTGGGAGCCACGATTGGCTGGACCTGTGCACAGGGCTGGTAAACAAACCAGCCCGGCCTGCCAGGGGCTTTCCCTACAAAAGCAGCAATCCCAGTTTGAGAAACACTGCCATAGACCTTTGAAGGTGCAATGCACTCTGTAAATCCAAAGCAGCATTACTGCAAACTTTTAGACTTCTATACAGTGCCTGTGTGGGTACCCGTTTCAGAGTATGTTGAAGAATATCCTTACGGAGAGATGGTGCATTGCAGGAATAACAGATGGTTTATTTCCCAAAATATTTGCCACATGGTAACTAAAAAAGAAACAGTCTTGTACATTCCTAACGTCCTTTTCTCAGATTATTGACTGGAGTGTAGTATAGCCAAAGTTACAGCTTCTGCAGAGAAGACCAAATGATCTTTTGTGAATCTTCACAATCACTTGCCTTCCTTTGACATCTCACTGAATCTCTTCTTTACAGACATTTCCAGGGTGTAGATGGCCATTTCTTTCCTGGGAAAGTATTGAATGGGGTCTTCACCATTATAATTTTTTTTTCTTAAAGTAATCATTCAAAGGGTCAGGATGATACAATTTCTGAGAAAGTCAGGAAACCTGTTCTAGGAGGTCCACTTACTCATGGCTATAGAGGCATCTGGTTTTTGAGAAGAAGAAGGGGAGAACGTGAAAATATTTGTTAGGGTCTTGGGGAAGGAAGGTATGATCCAGTGGCTAGGTCTTGTTTCCAGTCTCAGCTCTGCTATTGTTCTGATCTGTGACCTTGGACAAGTCACCTTACACCTCTGTACCTTAGCTTCTCCATCTATACAATGGCGGTAATACTATTACCTTCCTTTGTGGAACACCTGGAGATATAAAAACAACGAGGAGTCCGGTGACACTTTAAAGGCTAACAGATTTATTTGGGCATAAGCTTTTGTGGGTAAAAAAACCTTTCTTCAAATGCATGGTGTGACGGGTTGATCACAGAACCCCCCATGGTAGCTGCCATCTGATGTGCCAAGACTACGTTTGCTCCTGCTTTCCCTGCCAGCTTGGGACCCCAGCATCGTGTCTTGCTGAGCCAGACATGCCAGTCTGCTCCAACACAGACCCAGGGTCTGAATTACTCACCCCAAAGCTGCAGATTTAACTGAAAGCAGCTTACAGAAGTGTACTTGTCTTTAACACTCAGATGCTCAACTCCCAATGGGGTCTAAACCCAAATAAAACCATTTTACCCTGTATAAAGTTTATACAGGGTAAACACATAAATTGTTCATGCTCTATAACACTGATAGAGAGAGATGCACAGCTGTTCCCCCCCCCCAGGTATTAATACATACTCTGGATTAATTATTAAGTAAAAAGTGATTTTATGAAATACAGAAAGTAGGATTTAAGTGGTTCCAAGTAATAACAGACAGAGGAAAATGAATTGCCAAGCAAAATAAAATAAAACACGCAAGTCTGTCTAATGCAGTAAGAAACGGAATACAGATAAGATTTCACCCTGAAAGATGTTTCAATATGTTTCTTTCACAGACTGGATGCCTTCCTAGTCTGGGCACAATCCTTTCCCCTGGTACAGCCCTTGTTTCAGCTCAGGTGGTAGCTAGGGGAGTCCTCATGATGACTGCCCCTCTTTCTTCTGTTCCACCCATTTATATATCTTTTGCATTAAGTGGGAATCCTTTGTCCCTCTGGGTTCCCACCCCCTTTCTCAATGGAGAAGCAGTAGGTTAAAGATGGATTCCAGTTCAGGTGACATGATCACATGTCACTGTAAGACTTCATTACCCACTTGCCAGCACATACGTATACAGGAAGACTTGCAGGTAAAACAGAGCCATCTGCAGTCAATTGTCCTGATTAATGGAGGTCATCAAGATTCCAAACTGCCATTAATGGCCCACACTTTGCATAATTACAATAGACCCTCAAATTTATATTTCATATTTCTAGTTTCAGATACAAGAGTGGTACATGTATACAAATAAGATGATCACACTCAGTAGATTATAAGCTTCGTAATGATACCTTACAAGAGACCTTTTGCATGAAGCATATTCCAGTTACGTTAGCATATTTTCATAAAATCATACAGAGTGCAACATCGCACATGGAGTGAAAATTACAGATACAGGCATAAATATACGCATACTTATGCGTATATTTATGCCTGTATCTGTAATTTTCACTCCATGCATCTGAAGAAGGGGTTTTTTTACTCATGAAAACTTATGCTCAAATAAATCTGTTAGTCTTTAAGGTGCCACCGAACTCCTTGTTTTTGTGGATACAGACTAACACAGCTGCCCCCTGATACTTGACACCTGGAGATATTGGGATGAAAAATACTGTATAAAGGGCTGTTACTTGTTCAAAGCACAAACCAAAACTGTTAATTACAAGCTATTAATTATCAGTTGTCATAAATATACACAGGGCAGCTGTACTGAATTGCCTTACCTGTAAGGGGTTAATCAGTTCAATTAACCTCGTTGGCACCTGACCAGAAGGACCAATGAGGAAAGAAGATACTTTCAAATCTGGGGGAGGTTTTTGTTTGGGCTCTCTTTGTTTGTTCCCTGTCAGATAGACAGAGAGAGAGAGAGACCAGGGCAGGAAAAAACATCTCCTAAAAACATACCTGAAATGAGCATCTAAGATTACAAAAATTGTAAGTAAAGCAAAGAAATGTGTTAGATTATCTTTTGTTTTAGCTTGTGAATTTTCCCTATGCTAAAAGGTAATTTTATTCCTGTTTTGTAACTGGGAAGCAGTGTCAGAGTGGAATCCTCTGTGTTTTAAATCTTTTTATTTACCTGTAAAATTACCTTCCGTCCTGATTTTGCAGGTGTGATTCTTTTACATTTTTTTTAAAAAATAGGACTTGTAATGAAGTAACTGGGAGCTGTGTGAACAACTTGAGGGCAGGATATGACCCTATATAAACATTGTTGCTAAATCAACAAATGCAAAAGGATTTTGTGAGAACAACTGAGAAAAACTAGAAAGAGGTTGGCTTGACTTTGGTTGTATTTTTTCCATAATCCACTCTTTTCAAAATTCTTTTATAAGTGACATCCAGGCAATGAAAAAGTATCTGAGAATGTGAAGAGGCCTACATGGGCTATCTCAGATGAACATCCTTTCAGCAGTTATCTCAGAACACAGCCTAAGCCTCCTAAGTAATAAACCTACAATGACGAGGTCATTTGTTCAAGTGGTTACTTTTCACTGTCTCCGCTGAAACAAGTAGTAACCTAAATCCTTCATGAAGACCCCTTATCAGTGACTACGCAGTATATTGGGAAAAGTTGTTGCCCTCAAAGTGATGGAAAGAGGTTAAAGTAAAGCAGGGTAGTTTAGGATGCAGGCCTGCTGGGGCCAGCTGGCAGTGGGGAAAAGAATCTGTTTGCTGAATTGTGCAGAAAATTGAAAATTCAAGGGTGTAAAAATCATTCACAACAAAATAGCAAAAATGGTCAGTACTTTTGCGTAGCCCTGCTTATAGGAAATAGTGCTTTATGTCTTTAGAGAGCTGTGGAAATAGTAAATGCTGCAGAACTGGAATGATAGCTGTCAATTAATGTTATATGCAGTGTTGTAGCCATGTCAGTTGGGTGAAGTAAAATAAAAAGTTCTTGGTAAGCATTCTTTTTAAATGGCCGTTCACATTAAAATGTGATACCCTTATTGGGATATGAGTCAAATGCAACATGTGGACATTTGGGCCCCATCTGTATTCACCCGCATCCATTGCCCCATATATTTTGATATTTTAAAAATTCCTTTGAAACCAAATGCAAATAAAGAGGTTTTAAAGTGATTTAATGTATTTTATTATTATTACTGTTATTGATGCCTTTGGTAAACACTTTGCCCTGAGTTATCACCTTCCATCTAAGGCTTGCAACACACATACAAACATGTTCATTTAGCCTCACGGTAGTTTTGTGAGGTAGATAAATATTATTGCTCATTTTATCAAGTCCAACTCCATTAAAATCAATGGGAAGGTTCTCACTAACTTCAGTGGAATTGAATCAGTCCCTAAGTGATTTGTCCATGTTCACAAAGGAAGTCTGTGGCAAAGCCATGACCAGAACCTGGGGGTCTTGACATCTGAAGCTGAGTTTTAATCATCCTTCTCTCTGTATTGTATGTTCTTATGCATTATTGAGATCAGCTCAGAAGACAGGGAGAGTGATCTAGAGTGTCTTTTTTTAAAAATTGTTTTGTTTAAGTTTAAAATACACCTTACAACTCGTATCTCTGCAAAGTTTTCTGCCCAATCTGAACTGAAAGGAGTGCAGATATCTTTAAAATCCCATCTTTAGCCTCCTTCTGTTACTTCAGCATCAATGGGTACAGTGTGGATTCATTGTCTCTCTTAACTGTGAAAAATAAAGGCATCTGAAGAAGTTGTTCAAAGAAATAATGGGTAAACTTTAAAAGAGCAATATAAAACCTTTTTAAATGTATCATGCAGTCCTCTCTAAAATGGAAAGATGTATTAACTTCCCACCCTCTACAGAAAATAGAACTGGAAAGAAAGTACAATATACAAATATCAAAAGTGGCAGAGGTTTGTCAGCATGGTGTTCAGTGTGGTGAATTGCCATCTAGTGTATGTTGGGGGAATAACAAAGTCACATAAGCTACTTTTAGTGTGATGATATAATTAGAATGTAGAGCTATGGTAAGGACTTGTGGGTCCCACAATGTCACTGTCCAACTGCTATGAGCTCAACACACTTTCCAACTGATGGTACTGTACAGTTTTGTTAGCACTTTTCCATAAGCAGCTAAATCTCATCCAAGATTGGCAAGATTAGGTCTGTTTTGCCTCTTTCACCAGTGTAAATCAGGAGTCACTCCACTGAAGTCAATGGAATTCCACTGGTATAAAACTGATGTGAATGGAGAATCAGGACAGAAAAAATGGACTAGAAAATGAAGTGTTTGTACTCACCACTTATAATGCTGATGATAAATATGCTAGTGAAAAATGTTACTGTAATTATTTACAAGCTCACAATAATAGAGATAGAAATTTTCAGTTTAAAATAACAAAGTCCAGTGGGGGCACAGATTGTCCATAGTTTGTATTCTGTTTGCATTAACTTATCCCACTGTGCTTATTCAACAGCTTTCAGGATGTGGCTATTGGTTTTTATTTGTTTTTTCCATTGCAGTTGAATGATCCACCACGAATATTCATTGACTTTTTCACATAATTGGATAAATCAGCATCATGAAGACTTTATTTAAATTACGAATTCTCCAATCTGTGTGGACTCCCCAGTCACCTTCTAGATTATTCCACAAAGATAACAGACGTCTTGTGTCTCAGATTGTTTCACACTATGAATCTATAAACCGGTGTGAACAGGAACTGCCAGAACACTTCAACTTTGCAAGTGATGTCCTAGACAAGTGGTCTCAGCTGGAAAAGGTAGCAGTTCTTTTGCATCACAGATATTGGGCCAGATCTTCAGGTGGTGTAAATCAACTATAGAAGAGAGATGCTGATTTACACCTGCAGAAGAATGGATCCTTTATTTTCTTTTCTGTCTCAGAAATCTTTGTATCTTTAAGGCATCAGCTACAAAAGATAATTCGCCTTTTAATGTTAGATACACCGTGATCTCTCTATCGCTCTGTAACAATAAGGGATCAGCCCACTAGTTACGTGTGGTCCTTGTTCTTGTTCTTTCTCAGTGTCAGACTAAATAATCCTAATGGTCCCTTCTGGCCTTAAAATGGATGTAGGGTGACAGTAGGGGCCTGACGCTGGGTCTGGCTGAAATGCACAAAGTACAGGCTGGGTTGGGTACAAAAGTGGTGTAAAACTCATCCTTAGACTCTCCTGACTTTTGTGCCGTTCTGGGTAGCTCTGGTCTCCTGTTCTGAGTCAGAACAACACAAGTGCTGTTCTAACGTAGACTGGCTGCCTATTGCCACTGGTGTTGTCTAGCAGCTGTACCTTCCATTGGTTATTACATGAGTATGGAAACAAACCCATCTGAGACCAAAATGATGCCATATTAGTTATAAAGATTATGGAACAGAAAACTGTGTGTGACATATACACCAGGGGCTAGACTGGCTCTCCATAGTGAACTCGCAGATGATGAAATGATCAGAATTGAACCTTTGGGTTATAACATTACATTAAACCATTTCATATTTTGTTGCTTATTTTAACTTCTTGAGTTTTCTGCTAGGATGGGAAGAGACCCGCAACTGCAGCTTTCTGGTGGATAAATGATAAGGGAGATGAGGTGAAGTGGAGCTTTGAGGAGCTGGGATTTCTGTCCAGAAAAGCAGCCAATGTGCTTTCTGACCCATGTGGATTGCAAAGAGGAGACCGAGTAATAGTGATTCTACCTCGGATACCAGAGTGGTGGTTACTGAATGTGGCTTGTATGCGAACAGGTTAGTAAAAATATTTGGATATTACTGAATGCGGTGGAGAATGAAAATAAACTAAAGAGATCTGAAAATCACCAAATTAATTTGAAAAGAGTATGTAAATTAATGAATTGCTAAGCCAATGTGCCTAATTATTAGTAGTAGCATTGTTCCTTTGTACTGCAGTAGTGCCTCAGATCTCCAGTCATAGACCAAGACCCCATTCTAACAGAAATTGTACAAATATGGAGCCCTTTGTTATAACCATGCCACCCCCAGTGTCTTCAATTAAAGGACAGATTTGGCCAATTGTATTATAACTGAAAGCAGAATATATTAATTTGATATAACCAAACAGTTAAACAATTTGGGCTAACACATTGCTGTTATAATTTTGCAAATTTTGTGTCGTCTGCAAATTTTATAAGCATGCTGTCCACTCCATCATCTGATTCATTAATGAACGTATTGAATAGTACCAGTCCGTCCTGGGCCCAGTATTCGTCAATAGTTTCATTAATGATTTGGATAATAGAGTGGACAGTGTGCTTATCAAATTTGTGGATGACACCAAGCTGAGAGGGGTTGCAAGCACTTTGGGCAACAAGATTAGAATTCAAAAGGACCTTGATAAATTGAGAATGGGTTTGAATCGACAAGATGAAATTCAGCAAAGACAAGTGCAAAGGTTGGGAAAAACCAAATGCATAAATACAAAATGAGGAATCACTGGCTAGGCAGTAGTACTGCTGAAAAAGATCTGGGCATTATGGTGGATCATAAATGAGTCAACAATGTGATGCAGTTGCAACAAAGGCTGATATAATTCTGGGGTGTATGAACAGGACTGTTGCATGTAATACAGAGGAGGTAATCTTTTAAATCTTTACCAGAAGCTGGGAATGAGCAACAGGGAATAGATCACTTGCTGATTACTTATTCATTCCCTCTGGGGTAACTGGCATTGGCCACTGTCAGAAGACAGGGTAGTGGGCTAGATGGACCTTTGGTCTGACTCAGTATGGTCGTTCTTATGTTCTTAAATGGGCTGCATCAAACCCCAGCTCTAAACATCTTCAACTTTGGTGTATTCAAGATCTTAACTGAGAGTTGGTAACTTGGGCCCATCTCTACTCATGATCTAAAATAATTGCTTGTTCATTCTTAACGTGGACTTTGCCATCATATCATAAATATGACCTTTATGTGTGTTCTTTAAGGGGTAGGCTCTTTATAAGTGACTCCATTTCTCTGCGGCTCATGTGCCTACTCTCACTAAAAACATTTTAAAAATTCATCCCCAATTTAGAAAAATAACATTGTAGTTCTTTTTTCTAGGAATTGTCTTTATTCCAGGAACATCCCAATTAACGGCCAAAGACATTTTCTATAGACTCCAGGCTTCGAAGGCCAAGTGCATCATTACCAATGACACACTGGCACCTGCAGTGGATTCTGTCATGCCTGACTGCCAGTTTCTGAAAACCAAGCTAATTGTTTCCGAAGGCAGCAAGGACAGGTGGCTGAATTTCCAAGAGCTACTCAAGTAAGTATCAGCTGTTTTAGCAATGTCACTATGAGATTAAACAAAAGCAAGGTGTATCAGTTAGATACTGATGAGGAATCCATTTCTAGCATAGACTCATAGACTTTAAGGTCGGAAGGGACTATCATGATCACCTAGTCCAGTGGTTCTCAAACTGTGGGTTGGGACCCAAAGTGGGTCCTGACCTGATTTTAATGGGGTCACCAGGGCCAGCATTAGGCTTGCTGGGACTTAGGGCAGAAACTGAAGCCCAAGCCTCACCCTCACCCAGGGCAGCGGAGCTTGGGCTGCAGCCTCCTCTTCCTCCCCCGCATTCCTCCGGGGGCAGCAGGGCTTGGGCTCCTGCCCTCCGCCTCCTCCAAGTCATGTAGTCACTTTGTTGTCCAAAGTGGGTTGTGGTGCAATGAAGTTTGAGAACCCCTGATCTAGTCTGACCCCCTGCACATTACAGGCCACAGAACTTCACCCACTCCCTCCCATGATAGACCCCTAACTTCTGGCTGAATTACTGAAGTCCTCAAATCATGATTTAAATACTTCAAGATACAGAGAATCCACCATTTACACTAGTTTAAACCTGCAAGTGACCCATGCCCCATGCTGCAGAGGAAGGCGAAAAACTTCCAGGGTCTCAGCCAATCTGACCCTGGGGGAAAATTTCCTCCCAACCCCAAATATGGAGATCAGTTAGACCCCGAGCATGTGAGCGAGACCCACCAGCCAACATCTGGGAAAGAATTCTCTGTAGTAACTCAGAGCCCTCCCCATCTAGCAACCCATCACAGACCATTGGAGATATTGCTTCTAGCAGCCGCAGATCAGCTACATGCCATTGTAGGCAGTCTCATCAGACCATCCCCTCCATAAACTTATCAAGCTCAGTCTTGAGTTAGGTTTTTTGCCCCCGCTGCTCCCCTTGGAAGATCTGAATGAAAAGCTTTGCCATCCCTCCACTGACTCACCCTAGTTACTGCATTAACTTTAATTTCTCCTCCTTGCCTTCAGGGCCCTGAAGGGCTCTCTCCTGGCCTCTGCCTTAAAGCTTCTGTCTTTGCATGTTCCCCCAGGCTGCAGTCTGTCAACACCACTCATTCATTTCCCTCTCCCATTCCACACCTTTGTTCCGGTTACCTCATGTGTGTGCAGCAACCTGCCCACCACCTTGTCAGACCACGGCACACAGACTCACAGCTTGCTGCTGTTTCTACAGTGCCCACAGAAGAGCAATTTAAAACCCTGAAGCCTCCCTTTGCAACATATCTTTTCTGTGCCTGTCTTTTAGAGCTCAATCCAAAGCCCACTAAAGTAGTGGAAAAATCCCCTTGACTTCACTGGACTTTGGATCAGAGCCTTAGACTGTGAGTTCTGTGGGGCTGTGACTGTTTTTCCTTGTGAGTTCTGTTCAGCTTTGAACCCCATGACCTCTCTGAGTAAATAATTATAGAAAAAACCACTAGAATATGCCATTGGTTCTTAGATCTTAGATTGCATGAGCTCACACGTGGAGGCACAGTGTCTGTGAATAGCAGAATCGCCGGAGTTAGTATGTATTGCTGTATTGTACAGAGTCATACCTGGTGCAGCTGGTTATTTTGTAAGACTAGTAACCGAGCCCAGCATTGCTCTGTTACTGTCTGAACCATAGCAAATATTGTGGGCTCTTGTAGAAAAGCGTGCATATAGTCACTGTTAGGAATTGTGTGTTCCACAGGGTGGCACCGGCTGACCATAACTGCGTCAAGACAAAGAGTCGAGACCCAATGCTCATCTATTTTACCAGTGGAAGCACAGGACCTCCCAAAATGGTTGAACATTCCCACAGTAGTTACGGCATAGGATTTACAGTCAGTGGCAGGTATAACCCCTAACTGTTCCTAAGAGTCTGACTTAGTAATAAGATCCCTTGTTGAAGGGAAAGGAGGCAGTGACAGTAAAAGCCTTATAAAATTAGATATTTCAATAGCAAAGAAACCTGATTTCCCCTCTCTCTTAAAACACAATGAAAAGCGTTTTGCAGCAAAATATTGTAATTCAGATCATCAGCAATCATGATTTGTCACTCAAGGAACAGGGTAAGTGGGCTATTCCACTTGCAGAAAAACAGGATAAAGCTCAATTTTGAATAGCACATGGGCATTTTCTTAAAACTAAAGTTTTCTGGGACAGATCCTCTACTGGTATAAATTGTCATAGCTTGGTTGAAACCAATGGCTCTGTGCTGATTTACACCAACTAAGGATCTTGCCTCTTGATTTTTGCTTCATGGGGAGGGTGAAATTTCATGAACATTTTAAAAAATCTCTCAAATCGCAGGCAAAATGTCACCCCAAATTATCCACCTCTTGAGTGAAGAAGAGATATTGGCCTGTTTCTTTCTTTCTTCTGTTTATAGCTGCATTACCTTTATTTCCAGCTATTGTGCATTACTGGAATATTCTTTTAACTGAAATAAGAGGTGACACACATGTTAGACAATACAAGAAGAAAACATGGTCGTGTGCAGAGGTCTTCAAAAGTGTGGAGTGCTCAGGTCCTAATGATGTCATTGAGAGCACCTCTGGAAATCAGGCTATATCTGTTACCCAAAAGAACATTGGTGCTGAACGTCAAGTATGGGCAATACTAGCGTCACTGTGCAAAACACTAGGGTTGAATCTCAAATATACTTGGGATCAGCCATGTTTGGAGTATAACCTGTACTGGTGAAGCTTGAATGAAAACGTCTTATGCGCCCTGGTCCTGATCCAAAGGTGATTGTAATAGAAACACTTCTATGGACTTCAGTGAGCTTTGAAGCAGCCCTGTCTAGTTATCTATCATTCTGAGGCTTCTCATTTTATTTTGAGTTTCAACCTTATTGATAACCATATGACTGAGAGAGTCAATAGAAGCCATTTCCTTCAGGTTCCTAGAGAAAGAGCCTTTGGTTTAGCTGCTTTCTCTGATCTAGGAAGGAAAAAATCTCCAAATGGTGCATTGAGCTCTGGACCTGGATGCAGGCTTTGTGGCTCGAGCCCCCTGCTGTAAATAATACATTCTAGAAGAAAACAGTAAATCTGAAACATGAAAAGAGAGAGAGAAAGAAAAGAAGAGGGAGCCAAAGAGAGGGGGGAGGAAGGATCTTTACGATAAAAGTTAATTTCTTTTGAACTTTGTGCTGTTCAGTGAATGTGGCTTGCTGTCACTACATCTTCTAAATGAGGCCTCCAGCCCCTTTTCCTTATTATCTTGTAACCTGCATTCCACTCTCTCGTGCTGCATGTGACAGCCTCTGACAATAGATAAATTCTTTCCCTCTGCATTATCAGGTACTGGCTGAATCTGACTCCCTCAGATATATTCTGGAACACATCAGACACAGGCTGGGTCAAGTCAGTCTGGAGCAGCGTTTTTTCTCCCTGGAGTAGCGGATCATGTGTCTTTATACACAGCATGCCACGGTTTGAACCAACAACTATTGCGAATGTAAGAATAACAGTTCACACTGCAGATTTTATTTCAATTTTGCATAGGTGAAGCAGATCCAGACAATTCAGAATCAAGTACACACTGACCCTCATAAATACCACTCTCCCCCTTCTGCCCCCAACAGCACCAGGCTCCCTTATTTTTAGTGCCTTCTGAGGAAAGGGGCAGGTAATGTCCTATATGCACCCTCTCTCGCCCTGGATTTTCAAATCGTGGCTGATGGGCCCACTTATCCCTGTTGTGTGTCAAGGAGCCAGCTACAGAGCCCACACCCCTCCACCTCAACATCTTCTGTACACAGGACAGCCTGTTTTACCTAGTACATGGCTGGGAAAGGCTCATCCAGTGATTAGGGCTTTCCTTGAATCTGGAACATAGTAGTCCTGGGTAATAATTAGCAGCCCTGACATTAGAAACGCCAGATATTCAGTGTGATCATTAACCTCTTCGTGACTGTCTGAGGGTGAATACTTTTAACTGCTACGGCAACAGGACTGAATGATACTAACCCTGAGATGTTACTGGCTTTCCTTACTGAAGTTGAGGGCCAAGTTCTTCCCCACTGTGAATTTGGCCACTACATTTAAAATTGTAGGCACTCCAGTTCCACAGTGGTAGGTGCAGTATAGGAGCCTGAATGGAACAGACTAAATCAGAATAGGATGGTGGTTTCTATGGCACTCATAGCCCCATTAACCACTCACACGTTTGCAGGATCAGGCCCCAGTCCATCCTTTCTGTTCAGTATGGTAACTTTCCAATTTTTAATTTTTCCAGACTCTCTCAAGGTATCCCATAACCACTTTCTGCACAGCACCAACTGCCTACTGCATGCTTGTGCAGCACGGTCTTACCAGGTACCATACATCTGCTTATTGGTAATGATAAATAGAAAGAGACACATTTTTAGTGATAGGACAGGTCTCGTTGTTTGGTTCACTACATTGTTTGTTTTTGTTTTATTTTCTGCTTTAAATGGAACCTTGTAAAGGGGTCATTCTAACAAGAGAAAATGTTGTGCTGGAATTCTAGAGCCAATAAAAACCCTACGAATTCAGTTCCTGTGTAATATTGGAGCAAATCTTTGGAAAGAGAATAAGGATGAACCAAGACAGTTTGGGCAAGTGCAGCTACCTTCGAACATGAGATTGTTTTAAGTCCCAGAGGTAGCTTGAGGCAAGATATGACCAACTTTTAGGCAAGACTGGATGAGAGTTATACCTGTGTAAGGCAGAATTTGTCCCATACATTTGAAAGTAAAATGAGCAGTTAAATTGGCCACTCACAAATTGATATTTATTTGGAAGTTGTATCCCGTGATATACTATTCTTTAGAAATATTCAGCTCAAATGGATGTGGTACATATGTGTTCCTAGCAGTTGTTACACACTGGATAACATATGCAGTTTGTTCAGAGCTGATCCTGGCTTTCTAGGGTCTTGTAACTGGAAGAGCAGGACTTGCATATATGTTTTAGTCCTGCCACAGTTGACTCCTTTGTTGGAAGTGAATCAAAGTTCTGCGCTGCCAACAGCAGCCTCTTCAAACTTCCCTTTGTTTTAAGGAAATTAATATTGTCGGCACTTCTTTGGCCACCAGTATGTAGAACAAACCACACAATGGTGTGAGAGATCTTGGTACCGGCAGGTTACTTTTCTGAGCACAGCCATACAAACCCTCTGCTCTTCTCCACTGTCGTAGTATGCTTGTTCAGTGGCATAAGTTTGCTGAGATGTGCTGTGTTTTCTTGAGTTAGCTTTTCCAAGAAACAGCTGCTCTTTCTTTTCTGTTGACCTCCACGAACATTTCATTTTCAAGGGATCCCCATCCTGGTACCATTGAAGCAAATGGAAGCTTTGCATTGACTTCATTGGAAACTGGATCAGGACCTAAGATGATCTAAGAGTCAAAGTATAACCTTCTACAGCATGATGATGATTTAAATTTTCCACAATGGCACTTGAGGTTGGAGACGTGTCAACAGTTTATAGTTGAGGGAGGTTGATCGGCTAAAACCATCTGAAGTGCTTTGAAAACTGTAGGCAGGACCGGTGCTACCATTTAGGCAGCCTAGGCAATCGCCTAGGGCACCAGAATAAATGGTGGGTGCCGTTTTGCCGGAGGGGGCGGCAGGCGGCTCCGGTGGAACTGCCGCAGTGGTGCCTGCAGAGGGTCCGGTGCTCCGCAGCTCCGGTGGAGCTGCCGCAGTCTTGCCTGCGGACGGTCGGCTGCTCGCGCGGCTCTGGTCGACCTCCCGCAGGCGTGACTGCGGCAGCTCCACTGGAGCCACGGAGCACTGGACCATCTGCAGGCACCACTGCGGCAGCTCCAGCGGAGCCACGGGACCAGCGCTTGGGGCGGTGAAATTGCCGTCTGCCTAGGGTGCTCAAACCCCTAGCGCCGGTCCTGACTGTAGGATTATTGATTCTTATTGTTTTCTGTTCCTCTCGAGATACAAATTCATGAGTCTGCGTCATTGTGTGACTGGAGGGGAGCCGCTCAATCCAGAAGTGATGAATCAATGGAAAACCCAAACAGGTCTGGATATCTATGAAGCCTATGGCCAGACGGAAACAGTACGTCTGCACTAATTATCACATGGTAACCTCTAACAGCGTAACTTTACGGGGGCACAATGCATCTGGCAAAACCATGGGAAAGGGCAGGAATTTACTTAGTTCAAGGTTGTTAAGAAAGCTATAGGTGAATTAGGTAATCAACATAACAACTAGACTTATAGATTTGAAAGCCTGAATGATCCATTATGATTATCAAATCTGACCCCCTGCATAACACAAGCCACAGAATTACACCTAATGAACAGGAGTAACACTTTGGGTATGGCTACATTTGGAATTTCAAAGCGCTGCCCCAGCAGCGCTCCGGCAGTGCTTTGAAGTGTGAGTGTAGTCAGAGCGGCAGCGCTGGGAGAGAGCTCTCCCAGCGCTGCATGTAAACCACATCCCTTACGGTTGTAGCGTGCAGCGCTGGGAGCCGCGCTCCCAGCGCTGCTGCCCTGATTACACTGACGCTTTACAGCGCTGTATCTTGCAGCGCTCAAGGGGGTGTTTTTTCACACCCCAGTTGCAGCGTTGTAAAGTGTGAGTGTAGCCAAGGCCTTTGAGAAAGAGAAACTAGAAGTAATTAGCTACAAAAACTCATGTGCCATATTTGAATTGCAATAGAAAACAGAAAACCAGCTTCCTAGTAAGATTTGTGTATATAGAAATTTAGTGTCTGAACATAACAAAAATACTTAGGGCCAAATTCAGCCCTTCTTTAATTTTATCTTCAAAGTGGACACACAATAATGCTGCAAGACCAAGTCCCTTTACATCCCTTTTCTGGAAAGTTGAGGTGTGTCCAGAGAACCACCTGCACAGCCAGCCAGGTACACAAGCAATCTCAACAGGGGAGGTGCATAGTGGAGGTGGGAAACGTGCACTGAAATGTGTGGATGATGCCTCTTGACAGCAACACTGCGCCATCAACTGGTCTTTCTTGCTGGGAGTGGGTTTGTTGGAACAGAAAAGTTTTGTGTGCCACTTGGCAATTTTGTTTTCTACTCATACAAATACTCAGAAGAGGTGACATGGAGTTGACCCTCAAAAGTTATCATGTGAACATTGTTGGCTAGATTAAAATCACTAAGAACCCTACTATGTTGCACAAATAAAAAATCATGTATTATACAGGTAACAATATGTGCCAACGTAAAAGGAATGAAAATTAAACCAGGCTCCATGGGAAAGGCATCTCCACCTTACGATGTTCAGGTTTGTCGATACATTTTCCTTGCTGAACTCTGTCTAAAATATGAGAGGAAAATCATTCTCATCCTCGTCTCCTCCTATTACAGTTGTGAATTGTAAAGAACTTACATTGGACCGGTCAAAACAATCATGTTTTCCTTCCTGCAGGTTGTAGATGACCAGGGTGATATTTTGCCTCGAGGAGAAGAAGGAAACATTGCCATCCGAATCAAACCTACAAGGCCATTTTGTCTTTTCTCTCAGTATTTAGTAAGGAGACTTACTATATTCAGAAAAGTTTCATGCCACTTACCAGACATATTGAGAAGTTCATAGGTAAAATCCTGCCTCTATTGAAATCAATGGCAAAATTTCCTTTGACTTGAATGGGGCCAGGATTTCACCTCAGAGGTTCACAAGGTCTCTTAGGGTATGTCTACGCTGCAATTAAACGCCCGCAGATGGCCCTTGTCAGCTGACTCAGATTCCCTGGACTCAGGCTATGGGGCTGTTTAATTGTGGTGTAGATGCCTAGGCTCTGGGATCCTGCAAGGGGGAAGGGTCCCAGAGCCCAGGCTCCAACCTGACCCCAAACATCTACACTTTAATTTTATAGCCCCATAGTCTGAGCCCCACAGCCTGAGTAGCTGACATGAGCCAGTTTCGGCTGTTTTACTGCAGTGTAGACATACCCCAAGACTCCCAGTCTACCTACAGTTTCCTCCTTGCTATGAGGTGGGGCAGGCAGCACGCTATTCTAGGTCTCTGTCTGGCACAGCATACATCCCCTGACACCTCAACACAGCTTTGTTTGTCTGTATGCTCAGTGCTCCACCAATATCCACTCCTTCCATTTGCTGGCAGGGGTGGAGAATGATGTGGCAGCCCTGCAGAAGCTGCTCTGCCACCCACACAGCTACCCAGGGACATTAAGAGATGTCATATTCCCCTGCACCTATGCAAGCCATCCAAGATTTTGGCCCTTTGAATATAGAGCACATGTTCCGGCTATATCCTGCATGTGTGCTCTTTTTGTCCTGCCTTCTGTTGGAGATATCATCACACCTGATGAAGCGTGTGTGATCTTAGCTAAATATTAGTATACAAACCACAGTACTAAAACCTCAAAGCATGGGTGATCATTTTGTCTTTTAAATGGTGATGGCATATACACCCTGACATGACTACACAAATGGGAATGTTTCATAGGTTAGTGCTGGTGTAACAGGCTTGTAAAGTGTGTGTCCTGTTATCTTCCTCAGTGGATAGTCCTCATGGAGGGTAACTACTCTTGTAGCTGGTGGACGTACTCCTTGAGATAAAGTGGTAGAGAACTGTGTTTTGCTACTGAAACTCTAAGCTCAAAACCTCCCCTGACCCCTTGCTGGGGGTCATTGCACTAGTAAATAATAATTTCTCTCTTGAGAAGGAAGATTGTATATTTGAATAATTAGTTCTGCTGCGGGGAATTTCTGATGGAACACATCTTTCCCTTCTCCGTCGAACACACAGTGCTAATCAATGTGGCTATATTTTTTAATTCAGATCATAATAATACATGGAATACACTGGTCTTGGGAATATATGATACTGTCCTGATCATGTTTTATTTCTGTGCACTGTAGAAAGATGGATGGATTACACTGCACTAAAGATAGTTAAGGTGTGAGAAATGTTCTTTGATTGTTGTCAGGATAACCCAGAAAAAACTGCCTCCACAGAGCATGGGAATTTTTATATCACTGGGGACAGAGGGATTATGGATGAAGAAGGATACTTTTGGTTTGTTGGAAGGTCTGACGATATCATTAATTCTTCAGGGTAGGTCCATTACTATTGGGTTTGCAGGTTTGTCTTACAATGTTGCTCTGTAGTATCACAAAATACTATTTAAAAAAACTTTTTCATGAAAAGATTAATAGTTTCATGCCAACACTCTCTCTTAGATATCGTATCGGACCATTTGAAGTAGAAAGTGCCTTGATACAGCACCCAGCAGTCGCAGAATCAGCTGTTGCCAGCAGCCCAGATCCTATCAGAGGAGAGGTAAAAGGGCTGATATAGAAAGACCTCCTCTATCCTTGAAATGTAGAGTTTCTGCTGCATACAGTACACTTGCTTGGAATGAGTTGCAGATGCTGAAAAAAAAACCCTTGGAATATAGTTTTAGGTGTCATTATTAGAAAAGATCAAACAATTTTATGAAGAAATTTGGAATTTCAACTTTTTTTTCCATATTGCAGAATTTGGCATGGAACAATATTTTGTTTTGTCAAAAAATTGTGAAATTTTTTTTCAACAAAAATTGATTTTTTAAAATTGTCTGTGTTTATCCTTTTCTCCCTTTTTTGTCACAAGAGACCAGTAAAATTAATTAAATCCAATGGCTTTCTTTTTTTTTCTTTTCCCTGCTCTGTAACTTTTCAAAAATTTCCCAGCTTTAGGAGAGTGTCAGAGTTACAGTTTCTTTTCTCAACTGTCACTTTTCAAAACTTCCTCCACTTTGGAAAAGTTAGAGTGGAAAAAAAAATAAAGAACTATCCTGGACATGATTGATTCTGTTGCATTCTGTGGCAACCAGGAAAAGGGAGGGAGAAAAAGGAAAAAATAAAATTCTAAATTTTGAAATCCTCCATTTTGATGAAACACTGGATTAAAAAAAACTGAAATTTTTCAGTTTAAAAAACATCACTTTTCATTTTAGTTTCAGATGAAAATTTTTGACTGGCTCTAGACATTATCTAGTTTTCTTTTTTTAAGTGAATGAGCATGTGGAAAAGCATTGTAGAAATGGTTCCTCTCACAATGTGGCATAGAGAGAGACAAGGTGGGTGAGGTAATATCTTTAATTGGACGAGCTTCTGTTGATGAAAGAGATAAGCTTTCAGGCTACATAGAGCTCTTCTTCAGGTATGTGTAGCTTGAAAGCTTGTCTTTTTCACCAACAGAAATTGGTCCAATAAAAGGTATTATCTCCCTCACCTTGTCTCTCTAATATCTTGGGACCAACATGTCTACAACAATGCTGTAAACAAAATATATAAAGATATACTATAGGTAAGGATCAGAGTCTTAGCTGATGCAAATGGTCATAGGACTCCTGAAGTCATAATCTACTGATTTCAATGTAGCTATACTACTTTATCTCAAATCAAGATCTGGCCCAGGGATTTTAGCATCTCAATATGATTGCTAAATTGCGCCAGGCTTTTTTACTCTTATTGAACTAGGTTATCTGACGTTAGAAAGGCCCCCAAAAGTCTCAAAGGAAGTGAAACCATGGTTGTATTGTCCAGTAGAGATTCTGGCAGGCCATGGAGAGCTGCACTGCACTCTCTGCAGCATTAGAAGGGGCAGCATGGGTGTGGGATGGGAGCTAGGCAGGCCATTCATCCAGTTTTAACCAGATAGGCAGGCTTTTCTGAGGTTTGTCCCCCATCCAGTACTGACAGAAAACTGGACATGATTTAGTCCAGTATTGGATGGGGGGCACCATTTTAAAGAGTGTGCCACTCCACCCCTGCTGCCGTGACCTCACATGCACAGTGCATAAGGTCCCACTAGCAGGGACAGGGTCATGTGGTGCGGGGGTGGACCCACACCATTCTCAGAAGTACCGGTAGCTCCGGTGTTCTGGAATGCATGAGTGGCCACTCTAGTGGAAGCATGGCCAGTAGGTCCATACCTATGTGGATCCACAAGCCCAACCACGCAAAGCAGATGCACAGTGGTCTATAGTCATTGCTGCAGCCCAGAAGCTTCCATTGTAGCTATGCAAGCAATCCACACTTTGCCCTTCAGTTGAGAAAGAAGAGGATTTTATCCCTGCTCCTCTCTGCCACATAGATCTGCTTAAATCAGCTTATTTTTATGATGCTCCAGTCAGCTACATAGCTGTCATCCTCCCCACCCCAGAAGTGGCTGCACTTCACGCTGGGGTACAGTTTGTAAAACATTTTGGATACTTTGGAATGAAACACACTATGTAAAAGTAAGATTATTATTCCACCAATAGATATTCAAACTCACACCTTAGGCCAAGATTTTCAAAATTGGGTACTCAAAATTTGAATTAATCGAAGCCACTGAGAACACTGAACCTTAGAAAATCAGGGCACTTATTTAAGTGCTATTGTATGAAATAAGGTGTCTAATTTCATACCCAAATTAGTCTTTTGGATTTGGGCTTTTTCATGCTCGCGTTTTTCAGCCTTGATTGTTTGTTGAAGACTAAACACACCCATTTATTTCATTGTAACTGTTATTGCACAGGTGGTGAAAGCTTTTGTGGTGCTGAATCCTGGTTTTCTATCACATGACCCAGAAAAATTAGCTCTGGAGCTGCAGGAGCATGTGAAAAAGATTACTGCTCCCTACAAATATCCCAGAAAGGCAAGTCCCCACCCCCTGCTAAATAAAGGGTCTATTCGAAGCATGGCTTTTCTAAGTATTTCAGAAAGCAAGCCATGTTTATGACAAAGTGCACGGATTCCTTTACAGTCTATTAAAAGCATTGTCGGTATCATGCTCTGAATGCAATTCATTATGGTGGAGTCGCTCAATAGAAGCGGAGTGCACACACACGCTCACTCATATCCTGAATGAAACTCAGGTAAACTGGGCAATGCTGCAAGGATTGAGAGGAAATGGAACCCACTCCATAAACATGATCTGGTAACTCCCTCCCATAGCCTGCTCCCTGCCCACAGCTTTTGTCCACTAAACACGAACCTGTTCAGGATCGTAGTAAAAACCCTGTCTGCACTGCCCTGTGCACAAGTGTGAGTGAGGGGTTCACAGTCAAGCTCAAAGCTGTACCAACAGTACTGACTCCCAGTCTCCTAACCACTGGGCAGCAGTTTATTTTGCACATTCATTTGGGGGGTTTTTGTTCTTCCCAGGGGCTCACAAGGAACTACATCCCCAAATCAGAAAGGACCTGCCCTAAATGTGCCATTTTTTCCCCACATAGGTAGAGTTTGTTCAAGAGCTGCCAAAAACAGTTGCTGGGAAAATCCAAAGGAAGGTATTAAGGAACAAAGAGTGGGGAAGAGCATAGCGTCGTGTGGACAGTCGAGAACAACGCTTCTTTCACTTCTACCATCATATGTCTCATGTTTTCACTTTTCTCTATTGGTCCAGTGGTCTAATATTGTGAACAAAGAGCATTAGCGGCATGAATGGGACTATTAACTACAAAAAGAAGAGGAGATAAGCTTTCTTATAGAGTGCATAATCGTTCCCACAAGATTTTAAAATAGAATAATTTATTTAGGGCCAGCATCTCTCATTGTTTTAAAAGGCTTTGAATCAGGCCATTTAGGAAAAGCGTGGATATGACTAACAAAAAAAGAGGATGTCGGAATTGAAAAGGAAGATATAAGAATTTGGGAATCTATAGGGGAGGATGGGATGGGAAACAACTTTCTTAGCCCAGGAAAATTTTCAAGATTTCAAAAAAATTTCCCATCCCAAATCAGGACAAAAAGGTCAAAATGTCAAAAAAAATTCACAGAAAATCCTTTTTTTTTTTTGGTCTGGGTCCATGGAAACATTTTGTGTCAACATTTTCTAAATGTTTCTTTTTTATTTTGACTTTTTTTTACTATAATGAATTTAAATTTCAAAATGAAAAGTCATTTAGAACCAAAACATTGAATTTTCAGTTAAAAAAGGTCCCATTTTGACAATTTTAAAATGTTTTTTTCCCAATTTTTTTTGCGAAACAAGAAATTTGTCAAAACTGATGCTAGCAGTTTTGGTTTTGACGAATCAGCATTTTCCAATGGAAAAATGTGTAGTCAAAATATTCACAACTAGCACTACTTGTGGATGTATTATCAGCTGGAAGAATTAGATTTTGGAAGCTTTCTAGCCCTGCTATTTTATTTGTCTTGTTGAGCTCATCGATAGTTAACTATTTAAAATGGGGAAAGAAGGGAAGAGACAAAGTGCTCTAGGTTAAGGGACAAATCAGACATACTTTACAGCAGGGGTCAGCAACCTTTCAGAACTGGTGTGCTGAGTCTTCATTTATTCACTCTAATTTAAGGTTTCACGTGCCAGTAATACATTTTAACGTTTTTAGAAGGTCTCTTTCTATAAGTCTATAATATATAACTAAACTATTGTTGTATGTAAATTAAATAAGGTTTTTAAAATATTTAATAAGCTTCATTTAAAATTTAAATTAAAATGCAGAGCGCCCCCGGACCGGTGGCCAGGACCCGGACAGTGTGAGTGACACTGAAAATCAGCTCAAGTGCCACCTTCAGCACGCATGCTGTAGGTTGCCTACCCCTGCTTTAAAGCAATGTTTAGATATAGACAATTCATTTCTTGTCCCTTCTCCGTAATAGCATGAAAGACACCTGCAGAGTGCCGACTAGAACCTGCTTCCCACAGCTCCAACACACTCAAACTATTATAAAAACCTCTGTTGGTGGGAGCTGTTGGGTACTCAGCAGCTTTGAAAATCAGGTGACTTAAGTGACTTTTCAGCACTGTAAATGATTACAAGATAATTATCACTGCACAGGAGATAAACATCAAATTGCTTGATCTGTTATACATTATGCACTGTTTGCATCTCTTCAGTAAAAGAGAACTGTAAAAATAAAGATGGCATCAGACTAAACACTGCTGATTATGAGAGTTTGTGTCCAGGATACATGTATCCAAATAAAAGCTAATATCTACAGTGCCTCTCCTGGGGAGGGACACATACTCTGACAGCTGAAAGAACCAGTGGAGAAGGTTTACCTCGTGCAGCTTTCCGAGTGTCCCTATGTCCAGCCTGTCACTTTACCACAGCGAACAGGTCAGTAGAATGTGTTGGTTTGCCTGCGTCCTCAACTTCATTAGATTTATACAGCTATTCAAAGGACCCAACTATTTAATTTCTTGAATTCATTTTCTGCTGTAACTGAACTGGAGAAAGTATCTGTTGTAATTTCTCTTATGGAGAAAGCGTCTGAGATTTTTGCTCACCTGGGAAATCCCAATTTGGAAAAGTTTTCCCTTAACGTTTTGACATATTATTTTAAAAGAATAAGGCAAATGCTTCTCAGCATCTTCTGTTCCCTTTAGTAGTTTGCTTGTAATTTTCACCATTACAACACATTGTTGAAGAAGAAAATTTAAAAATCGATATGTGGAAAGGAGCTGCTACCATACAGTGAAAGCCAGTCAAAAACCAGAAAAATAATTGGGAAAACATTCAAAATTTTGAAATTGATTCTGTTTTTCAGGATAAAAATGAACCAATTTTTCACCTTTTGTGAAATATTTCATGATATTTTTGATTGAAATCATCACTGAAACTGTTGAGGAAATTTTTCATTTACTCAAAACTGTCAATTTTTTACTGCAAACTGGGTCTTCAGTAAATTCCTTTTTTTTTAAATAGAAAAGTTCAATAATGTCCATTTTGGGTGAAAACAATTATTTTTTGGGGGGAGGGGAAGAGAATTAAGTCCATTTTTCATCAATAAAACTTAGTTTGAAAAATTTCGACCAGATCTCTGGATAAGGGATACTTACAATTGCAAATGTCAGGTTCAATTTAAATCCTTCATTTTATAACGTATACATCCAAATTCTGGAGTGGATTGTAGTGATTTCTGATCTCTCTGCATTCTCCTGTTCCCTACAAAGCAGGCCCTGCTACATTCTGAATTGATATTTGGTGGTTCAGCAAGACCATCCTTATCAATAGTTGCTAAGGGGCCAAACCCTCTTTCTCAAAGAAACAAATCCTGTTCCTTTCTAGTGTGGTTCCATTGATTTCAGTGGGGATGTTCTCACAAATGAAGTATGATTTAGTCCTACTTCATTATAGAAAAAGGGAAACAAATCAAAACAATTGCTCACTTTTTAGAGCTCAGTGCTACCACTCAATGGGAGTATTGCCCAAGTAAGAACGACTGGATCAGAGCCTCAGGGTCTCTTCAGCAATATTGTTTTAAACACAGTTAGTTACAGTTTGCCTGTTGACAGCCCTTCAGATCAATGAGGGGGAGGGTCAAACAACTGGGGAAAGTCAAAATCCAAGTTTATAATAATGAGAAGCTAGGTACAACCTTAACTATGTAACGGGTTTCAGAGCAGCAGCCCTGTTAGCCTGTATCCACAAAAAGAACAGGAGTACTTGTGGCACCTTAGAGACTAACAAATTTATTTAAGCATAAGCTTTCATGGGCTACAGCTCACTTCATCGGATGCATAGAATGGAACATACAGTAAGAAGATATATATACAAACGGAGAACATGAAAAGGTGGAAGTTGCCATACCAATTCTATTAATAGCTCATCTTAATTAATTAGTCTCTTAGAAATGGTGTGGCAACTTCCACCTTTTCATGGTCTCTGTTTGTATATATATCTTCTTGCTATATGTTCCATTCTATGCATCCGATGAAGTGGGCTGTAGCCCACGAAAGCTTATGCTCAAATAAGTTTGTTAGTCTCTAAGGTGCCACCAGTACTCCTTAACTATGTAGTGACACTAGTACCTTCATTATCTGGTCACTGGGTCAGGTATATAAACCAGATTGATCATGTCACACTTTTAATTAGTAGGAATTAGACTCAGTAAACAATATGACTGACTGTTAATTTTAAGTTAGTTTAACCAACAAATAAGGTCTAACTTAATACTCTTAAATAGTAATCAGTGAACGATTTAACTTAAGCAGTGAAATATTTGTAACGTAGTAACAAATTTTACTTTAGGTTTTTATTTAACTTTACATGCCAGCAAGATATGGGAACAGCATAAAACTTACTAGTAAGGTAACTTTATCTAGACATCGTAATAGAGAATCGACTATAGCTGTCTGTAGTCTCAGGGATGTTTCAAACTTGAGAAGAATAAGGTAAAAATACAACTTTCAGTGTACCAACAGATCTAAAATTCAGTAATCCTGGTGCTGAGCACTCTACACATTATTTATAAAGCAAAAAGTGTCAGAGATAAACACAGCAAAAAATATCTCTAGGCCAGTTAACCATCACACAAGGAAAATATATCAATATTTCTTCTGGGTATTTCCTGCACTAATACTTCCTGATGATGATTATTGTATTCATCCGGGGGCCCCCCAGTGTTCTGTACTACAATCAGGACTGGAGCCCCACTGTGCTAGGTTTTGTGCAAATACAAAGTAAAAAATGACCCCCTCCATGAAGAATGTCCAATAATGAGCATTTTTTTATTGTGAATGATACAAATACCTCTTACTAGGATTCATTGCCTCCACAGAAGTCATTAAATCTCACAGGATGAATGTCAATCCAGTGTCAGGCCCACAAAATTTCCTTCAGTGCAGTCATATATCACTGGAAAAATCAGTGTGATAGAGGTTCATTGGGTACCTTCTCCTGATACACAGGTTAAACATTGGTGAGACAGCTCCTGCTGAGGAACAAGGAAAGAGTCCAGCTATTAAATAGTTATATTGTCTTTGGGAATAAAGGTCAGATCATTTTTTTTAGGGGGTGCTACAGCAAATAGTGTGCAGGAAGCAAAACTTGTTCTAAAAAGAATAGATGCTGTGAAAAGGAGACAAAGCATAGGGTCTAGGAAACACACATCTGTGAGTTTTAAAAGACTTGATCAAGGAATGATTAGGGTGAGATTCCTAAAGACTGCAAGGTTGGAAATAAAGTGTAGGACTCACGGAACAAACTAGAAACTACAAAGCACTGAATTAAACTGCATTAATGGAGGGAACCCTTGGAAAGTATCTTGAGGGGTGTGGTTGGAGAAGACCTTGTTTCGCTGAACAATAGCTAACATGGAATCATGCAGGAAGGTGGCCAAACTCACCTAACTCGCTGATATGCTTTGACTATACTAGTGCTATGGTAGGGGATATTCTGACGATAAATAATACTAGGATAGTCTATGAGCTTTCAAGAAAGTTCCACATCAGATTAGAGAAAGAGTTAAGCTAAGGTTAGAAACTGGAGGTGGAGTAAATATGGCGCTGAATAGAAAACCAGGACAAAGGGCAAAACTCACTCAGTGTGCCTTCATATAGTTACACATGGAAATAACTTGATCCAGAACACAGCTATAAATGATTTTTTTTCTATTTAATTCATAGATTTTTAAGGCCATAAGGGACCATTAGCTCATCTTGTCTGATCTTCTGAGTAACACAGGCCATAGAATTTCACCCAGTTACTTTTGTACTGAGTCTAAGAACTTCTGTTTGATTAAAGCATATCTTCCAGAAACTTGAAAAGGGTTCATGAATAGGAGGGGTGGGGAGACAGAAAACAATGTGCATACCTTGATAGGCCTTTAGGTCGCCACTGGTAAATGTTCTGACTGCAAGATCTGCAGGGCAGGGCCTGTGTTTTATTCCATGACGTAATGCTCTAGGTACACTTACAACACTCTCTGAGTACATCTACACTGCAGGTAGGAGCATGCTTCCCAGCTTAAATAGACAAACATATGCTAGCTCTGCTTGAGCTAACATGATAAAAATAGCAGTCTAGCCAGGAATAGCTCTGGCGCGTCACCAAGTATATACGCAGAGTGTCTGGATGGAGTTGCATTCAGGTGGCTATCCCAAGCTGGTGCCTTTACTCCCCGCAGCTACACTGCATGTGTTAACTTCAGCAGAGCTAGTATATGTCCATCTACCCGAGCTGGGAGCATGTAATGGACCCTGAGTGTTCATTATGTGCATACCATTTGGCAAAAGGATTGAAGCCAAGATCTCCACGTTTGTGATAATACTAAAGAGAGAGAAAGAGAGAAGGCACATACATCAAGGAAGAATGTAAATGGACTCCGAAGCATTTGGGATCATTACTGTGAATTCAGATGGGAGATGTAGTACAATGTAAGACAAATGTAGACCTATCTTACAGCAAAGAACCAAACTGGGGAATGTGGCCCTAAGCTAGCAAAGTGTTTAAGCATGTGTTTACTTTAAGAACCTGAATAGTCCCACTGAAGTTAACACTAATACACATGCTTAATGTTATGGAAATGCTTATGTGCTTTGCTGGATTGGGATCTATGTGATGAATGAGGTAGTCTTCTAGCACATTGACAGAGCCAGCTCCAGGCACCAGGTGCTTGGGGCAGGAAATCGGCGGCCAGTCCCTCAGTCCCTCTTTTCGTGTTTGAGCTGCTGCCGACATGCCACTGAAGAGGAAGAAACAGAGTGAAGGACCTGCCACCAAACTGCCACTGAAGAGAGTGGCTACCTCAACTTTTTTTTGTTTTTCTTTTTTCGCCGCTTGGGGCAGCAGAAAACCTGGAGCTGGCCCTGCACATTGATCAGGAAAAGTCTGTGCGGATGGTTGTGGAAACCTCTTGGAAAATATCAGCTAAGTACGTGCTACACACAGGAAAGTTAAAGAAGTCAGGGTAGTTTTAGCAGGTGGAGAATACAAAGTGTCACCATTCTTGGATACGGACATCAGTGCGTCTTAAATGACACTGACTGACTTCAATAAGAATTGTGAGTGATTAGCACCTCTAAAGAGCAGTACACGCCATGGGATATACAGATCCACAGCCATGAAGCTGCAAATAAGATCCAAGATTAATGCTGCAGACAGCTAATTTCTTAAGGACTTGGTGGTGCAAGATATAAATAAGCCAAATAAATGAATGGTTTTTCCAAACAGTGTGAGCCACTTTACAGACATTCTATTAAAAACTACAGATTGACCATGTTTATTAGAAGAGATTTGTACTGATCAATACACCAAACCAGAATTAGACTCTCTGTCTTCGCCTGTTTGTCAGACAACTTTCAGGATGATAACTGTTGTTTTTGTCTTTTCTTTTGTTTCAGGATCCACAACAACTATTCTATTTATTTTCTTACATGGTCTAAAACAACCTGACAAATCCTCTGCTACCATGAAGACTTTGCTTAAATTACAGAGTCTCAAATCCTTATGGATTCCCAAATCAAGTTGTAGGCTTTTCCATAAGCAGCCCAAGCTTCTTGCCCCAGAGCTGTTTTCACAGGATGAATCTATCAGGCAGGGTGAACAGCAAGTGCCTGAATACTTTAACTTTGCAAGTGATGTGCTGGATAAATGGTCTCAGATGGAAAAGGTAAAATCTCTGTCATTGGGCAGATTAGAGATTTTATTTCTTTTTGAATAACTATTTTTGTCATTTATTTAAAAGACATATCAGTTTCTGAAGATAATTTGCATTTGAAATGATCATGCTTCTCATGCTTTATCATTAGACGGGCTGGGTTCCTTGGGCTAAAACTTGTTCACTTTTCTCCCATCAAAGTCGTATTGAGACTCCTTGCATAGGTACAGCAGGAAGGTTAAGCAGGGCCAGCCCACAACTTTTGGCATGTGAGGCAAGGAGATCAAATGATGCCACCATTCCCCCTCACTTGGGCCAAAACTTTGAAAGGTCTCAGTTCTGCCTTCTTCCTGTTCTACTCCTCTCATGTACTGCTCAGCTATCTACCCCAATAAAGGAGAACTAACAACTTAAAATGTCTTGTTCAAAAGTTTTAAGTAACACTTAACTTTCAAACGCCTGACCAGCAAATGTAACTTTTCTTGTCTGCATTTTTATCTATTTGAATAATCAAAGTGGTGCTTTCCATGTCTTCTTGTTTGCAAAGATTTTAACTGATTCCTCAAGATTCACAGTCTGGGCCAGCTCATGCTCTATTGAGATGGTTGCAAGGCCGACCAGCCTCTCCTGTGTCATTGTGGAGAGTAGATGTGTTTTTATTAGCTTCAGCTTGGAAAAGCTGTGTTCTCCCCTGGCAAGGGGGGAGGGATAGCTCAGTGGTTTGAGCATTGGACTGCTAAACCCAGGGTTGTGAGTTTAATCCTTATGGGGGCCACCTAGGGAACTGGGGTAAAAATCTGTCTGGGGATTAGTCCTGCTTTGAGCAGGGAGTTGGACTAGATGACCTCCTGAGGTCCCTTCCAACCCTGATATTCTAACTGTTATAGGAAGTGTTAGAAGTATGTGCAGAGCAACAAAAGCATTTGAAAAGAGGGTGGTCATCTTATTTGTGCACATATATTCCAGAACAGCGTTGGGAGTTGATCCTGCTGAAATGTATCTTGAAAGGGCTTTCAGTTCATCACCTAAATCACTAGCATCAATATCGTGCATGTCATCATGTATCAGCACTGTCTCTAGTGCCCTGCATTGCTGGTGTAGGCCTTCTTCAGGTATAGCAAGGAGTTTTGGAATATCATACAACATCTCAAATATACTGCTGTGTTCCTTGAGCTGCGTGAAACGTTCTTCTACTGACTGTCTTGCACAATCTAGCACTTGGTTACAGAATTCAACTTTGAATTGTTGTTTGGGGTCTCTTATGGGATTATCCTGTGCCTTGTAAACAAAATGTCTTCTTCTTCGGTGACTCTTGTATTCTTGAATGGGTGGGAAAATAGCTTCACTGTGAAGGTCCTCTGCTAACTTTTGTGCACTGTTCAGAACGTTTTGAAATCTCTCATCTGACCAGTAAGACTGTAGGTATGACTTTGCTTTGTCCAGTTGTTCCATTACTCCAGATATATCAAGGTCAACACTTTGGAGTCTCTTGCTTACAACATTTATTTCAAACAGTATGTCATGCCACAACACTAAGCCACACAGAAATTTGAAGTTACGTATGTTTCTGGTGATTCCATTTCCCTCTGCAACTGTTCTCCCACGAACAGTTCCTGTCATAGCATTATCCTCCATAATGGCAACTATGGCTGCATCTGTCTTCCCAATTTGGTGTTTGATAGGCTTTATTGCCTTCACTCGACTTTCCCATCGTGTGGCACAGAGTGGTTTCAGTGTTAGAGAGGATGTTCCCAGATGTTGCTTCAAAATTTGCCATTGATGAGTTGATGCAGAGAAAAATGCAGCACAGCACTCCACCATCTCTGTGCATCTAGAGCACAGAGAATACATATGAACCAGCAGTAGACACAATTTTCTACACTCTGGGTCCTAGTGGTGCCCCCACACAGTCTGGCACCTGAGGTGGCTGCCTCAGTTCACCTCATGGTAAGGCCAGCCCTGTACTGAGAGCTAACAAACTACCTGTGCTCTGATGCCTATTTAAACCCTTTATTTACATAAGTGAAATAATAATGTCAAAGGTCCCATACAAAGTGACCTCATTTGACTGAGGGGGAAATCTTTCCCCAAGGCACAGCTATCTCTCTCCAGAATAGATTCTAATAATGCACAGATCATCATGGAGGAAGTCCTTACCATCAATTAGCTCCATTGCTCCTTTTTGTTCTGAGTCCATCATGAAGGAGACAGAATTGTTCTTCAGCATTCTCATGTCATTTCATTTCACCCTGTCTCTGTTACCATCATTTAATAGATTCCCCTGACTCTGTGCCCAGAAAATGAGGTGTGACAGGTAAAGCGTTTCATATCATCCGATGCATCGTAAGAGTGTTAATGCTGAGCATTAGAGACTTCAGGTGAAAGTCTGGGCAGGCTTTCAGACTCCTAGGGCTCAGAAAAAGTAAGATTACTGGAAGTAACTGGGGTTGATCCAAAGCTATGTGAGGTCAACAAGAGTTTTTCCAATGACTTCAATGGGCTTTGGATGATCCCCAATGTGCACGCCATGGGATATACAGATCCACAGCAAACTCATTGATAGATGCGCATCACAAGTTTGATTGGCATTTGAAATGATCATTTTTCTTTTAACCCCTTGTGCTGTTTTGTAGGATGGAAAGAGATCATCAAACCCAGCCTTCTGGTGGGTAAATGGAAGAGGAAATGAAGTGAGGTGGAGCTTTGAGGAGCTGGGATTCCACTCCCGAAAAGTGGCCAATGTCCTCTCTGATATATGTGGTCTGCAGAAGGGAGACAGAGTTATGCTGATTCTGCCCCGGATACCGGAATGGTGGCTGGTGAACGTGGCTTGTATGAGAACAGGTCAGTTTCAGATTGCTCAGATTGATAGCTAAAAAAAATGTTAAGAAAAGAAATGTATTAGTTTTCTTCTTTATGAAAAAAAACCAAACTATATACATTAATGAACTACTATACAGTTTTTGCCTACCAATATTGATTCAAATTACTTTTTGGTATAAGCTGGGGAATAATTTTGGGGTATGTTCCCACACAGAAAATGATCAAATTAAAAATGTCCTTTTAAAAAATAACCTTATTGCTCTTCCAGGGATCAGCCTTGTTTTAGGGACCTCTCAATTAACAGCTAAAGACATTTCGTATAGACTTCAGGCTTGTAAGGCCAAGTGTATCATTACCAATGATATGCTGGCATCCGCAGTGGACGCAGTTGCATCTGATTGCCAGTTTCTGAAAACCAAGTTAATTGTATCCGAAGGCAGAAGAGATGGGTGGCTGAACTTTAATGAACTATACAAGTAAGTAGGCATTAGCAGTGCTACAATAACAGAATAGAAAACGAGGCTTTCTCAAAAGTACATTGTATCCATTAGACACAGAGGCAGGCATTTTGCAACAGCCTTGCTGATGTTTCCAATTCGGACTTGGTTTTCCAACAGCAGTCTCTTTCCAGGTGGGTCCCTCCTCTCCTTACTTAATGGGCATTCTGTACATGAAATAGGGGCAGGAACTAGACCTAAGTTGTTTTTGTCTAATTTGGTCAAATGTGTCTATGGAATAATTGGCCCTTGGTGCTCATGTGGACATCTCCAAATCTCTTCCTTTTGAAAACTAGACTGGAAGTCTCACTGCAGAATTTCTTGCAGTATTTCTGTGCTTCCAAATTCTAGCCTGGTCAGCTAGATCACAAGAAAAACATTTCTAATAGTTGTTTGGAATTTCTGCGCCTATGTGGACCCAGGAAATACACGCAGTGTGATATTTTCTTTAAAGTTAATCCATTTTTTAAACTCTTGACATGTTTGGATTGAGTTTAGATCATATTTTGAACTTTTTTTTTTGAATGTGTTCACCCATAGGTAACTACCTGATTTATACCCGAATTCCTCACCTCCTTCTTAGCTTTCTGAGAATCACTGAAGTGCAAGTGATGATGTGGTATCCACATTTCCCAACTTGATTGTCCCACTAATATATCAATTTTTGCTTCCTACATGAAGCTTCCCTGGTGTCTTCTTTCTCTTTCTCCTCTAAGAAGACTCTACCATGCTGATGTCTCAATAACTTTTCTGTTGTTTAATTATATTAGCAGGATAGGATTTAATGCTGGATGAGAAATGCGACTAGAGTAAGGCAGGCTATCTGAAAGACAGTCAGGGTTCTCTCCAGGGAGAAGTAATATCCAAAGGACAAAGGAGGAGCTTCATCCTGGATGGGAAAGAGGGCAGTTGCAACAGCAAATCCACATTTGCATGTCAAAACCTCAGCAGATTGCACCTGTGTCCGTTTTAGCCACCATTATATTCTATATTTTAAATAATATAATTTTTTGAAATTATTTTTTAAAGAGCACAACCTGCTGAACACATCTGTGTTAAAACAAAGATTCAAGACCCAATGGTTATCTACTTTACTAGCGGAACCACAGGTTCTCCAAAAATGGCTGAACACTCCCAGGGCAGTCTTGGTTTTAGACCTGTCATAAGTGAAAGGTAAGGACTATGCCTCTGGTAGTTTTATAACATGGGGTCAAACTGAGTGTGAAGTGGAAAGCATGAGTCTGATTGGTGTATCTCAGTTATCTTGGTCAAAGGTCTGATTAAGAAGCACTGGGTAAGAAATATGCAATGTGTGGCTTCAATCCTCCTCCCTACTGATATCACTGGCAAAACTCCCCCTGTCTAAAAGGGAAGTGGGATCAGACCTTATCTTTCCATTTTGAATTAAGGAATGACTCCCAGCATTTCTTGAGAGGGATTCAGGTGACAACCTACAACTGGAGATAACTCTAGAAGCACAGCTCTTATAGATACCACATGCATGGGGCTACAGAGCATCTTGGGATTGGACAGCTGTGCAAAGGCAGGAAAACTCAAGGGGGAGAGACAACTCAGTGGTTTGAGCATTGGCCTGCTAAACCCAGGGTTGTGAGTTCAATCCTTAAGGGGGTCATTTAGGGATCTGGGGCAAAAATCTGTCCAGGGAGTGGTCCTGCTTTGAGCAAGGGGCTGGACTAGATGACCTCCTGAGGTTCCTTCCAACTCTGATCTTCTAGGACTCCATGACACAGATCACCTTTGCCCCCAGCACAATCACTGAGATCCATGAATTTAAAGAGTGGAATTTCCAGCCTCCTCTGTAGAATTCTCAATTTCTTCCTCTACCACCTTGTTTCCCCCCATGCAACAATGGAAGAACACAAAGGAAATTCACCCTGATTAAATTCAGAGTCCCCAGCTCTCCCACATGGGTTATTCCTGCAAAAAGAATGGAGCCCACAAGCTCATCATGAGGCAATACCCTTGTTAATGCTTAATGTATATACACCTAGTTAAAGTTCTTGATTTCTAGTTCCATTGTCTATTTAAAAAAAAAAAAGCTTTTCCGTAACCACTCTTTTCTCTTCATATCAGATACTGGCTGGATTTGACTCCTGAAGACATGATGTGGTGCTTATCAGATACAGGCTGGATAATAGCTTCGCTGGGGTCTGTTCTTGATCCATGGGTTTTCGGATCATGTGTCTTTGTACATAACCTTCCACAGGTTGAATCAACAACTATCCTAAATGTAAGAAAAAAAGCCATCCTGTAGATTTGTTGAAGTTTCCCCATGTGCAAGGTAGACCTGAAAACAAATCTTGAATTAACTGAGCAGCTCCTATTAGGATTTTTCACTTCAGGTCAATCAAAATATTTTGTTTAAATTTTGACCTTTTCTCAACTTCTTTTTCAAGTCAGGAAATTAGTCAAATGGACACAGGTTCAGTTTAGACAAATCAGTATTTTTGACAAAATAATGATTAGTTGAAAAACTAACTCTAATCCTGAGGTCATTACTTAATCTTTATTCATAGCATTCCAGAACATGAATGTAAAGTAACACTCAACAGCTGTAGTAACTAGTGACATTTCGGGGGGAAAGCCAAAAGAGAGCCAGAACGTTGGTACAGTCAATGAAGAGATAGTATTTGATAATATCAGTGATTACAGTAGTTTGAAACTGGAGAAGGAGCTCTCTCTACACTGGCTAAGGAGGAGGGTGAGATTGGGGAGTGGACTTCCCCTCTGTTTTTAGCAGAGAAGGGGGAACTTTCTCCCCCACACATTCTCCCAAACTCCCTTAGCTAATGTAATCTTTGCTGAAGTTCACATATAAACTTTGTTCCTCTTGCTGTTTTATTTCACTAGACTCTCTCCAGATTTCCCATCACCGCTATCTTTGGTGCTCCGACTTTGTTCCGCATGCTGGTGCAGCATGATCTTACCAGGTACTTCAGCAAAGAGAAGACTTACTAACAATACTCACCTGGATAAATTTTAATGAAGTCACAGTTCTAGGTGCTTGGCACAATATATTGAGTTTCATCCATATAACCAGCATCTTCTGAAAAGATAGTTATGAGAAATGCGTGGGTTTTTCATAGTTTCATTATGAAAGATAAAGGATACACAGGATTTTCCACTGTTTCTCTCCAAAATGTTGAGGTCAAAGCTGACATTCTTAGCAAAGCTCAAAGGGAAGGGCCGGCTCTTCCATTTAGGCAAACTAGATGGTTGCCTAGGGCACCAGGATTTGGGGGGGCGGCATTTTGCCGCTCTCGGCGGCAATTCGGCGGTGGAGGGTCCTTCCATACTCCGGGTCTTCAGCGGCAATTCTGCGGCAAGTCTTTCACTCGCTCCGGGACCCGCCGCTGAAGTGCCCCAAAGACCAGGAGCGCGGAAGGACCCCCGCCTAGGATGGCAAAAACCCTGGCTCCGCTCCTGTCAAAGGGGGTGAAGCCGAGTGCACCAAACCCAGAAACAGTGTTCTCATGAATCCATTTAGAGGTGCTCAGATTCCATGGTAATGGGTGACCTTCTGAAAACTTAAGTAGACTGAGCTGGTGTGTCAAGTTTTACACAGTGCTAACAACAGGGTCAAAAACACTAGTTAGTGCCATGATTTCAGTGCTGGGAATACAACCCTCCAAAGATGGTCCTTCTGCACATGCAGTAGCAGGACTCATGAGTAATCTTGTGTAGTAAACTGCTAAATGCTAGCAAAATTCTCTGCCATAAATTTCAGTTATCAAAGGATTTTGTTTTTCATACCTTAGCGATGTGTTTTTTCATAATGGCCCATTCATGTTACTGTAACTGAGTAGGAATGGGAGCTGATTTCAGTGGCATACTGTACAGAGTTTAGCACAGGCATGTGTCCTTGCCGAACCAGGAGCTAAAGTAGCTGAAATCTCTTCTGCTGATTTCTGTACTCGAGTGAATTTAGCTCTTTCAACCAAGAGCTTTCCATTATTGTTTGTTGTCGTTTGCAAGCCCTATAGCTGCTGTGCTTATCACCAATATCCACTGGAATCCAGTGACAGGCCCCTTTGCCCTCAATGGTCTTTCAGTGACTCTCATGATTTTTTAAATCCTTATTAAGTTACAAGTTCATGAGTCTGCAGCACTGTGTGAGTGGAGGGGAGCCACTCAACCCAGAAGTGATGGAGCAGTGGAAAAGGACAACTGGCCTGACTATCTGTGAAATGTATGGACAAACAGAAACAGTACGTTCAAATGGGTTAATAATGTGTTAGTTAGTTTTAATTTTGTTTGCTTTTTTGAGTTGTATGGTTAAAAAAAGCCAAAAGGAAACCATTTGTTACTTACTTGAAATGTCAAGGAAGAATCCATTAAAATACAGTAACGTATACATTCATGTTGATTTGAAAACATGGCTTTCTTGTAGAGATCAGGGAAAAGGTGGAGTTTTTTGTTTTTTCATCTTTCCGTAAAGATTTCTGAGAAAATCCTGAGTGAAGTGATAGGGAAGAAAGTGGATGTTGTTGCTAATATATAGGACTGGAGGTCAAGATAACTGGATTCTTTTACAGGTTATTTCACAGACTTGCTGTGTGACCTCATGCAAGTTACTCCACCGTCCCAATCTTTAAAATACTTGCCTAGCCCACAGGATTTTTGTAACCCTTAATTCATAGCAGTTTGGAATTGGAAGTGGAAAATTAACGACTATAGAACCTGACTGAATATATGTAATATTTCTGCAGAAATAAAATTCTCTTTTTACAGGGAATAATTTGTTCGGTTTTCAAAGGGATGAAGATTAAACCAGGATCAATGGGAAAGACAGCTCCCCTTTATGATGTTCAGGTTTGTTAATACAACTTTCTGTCTTATATCAGTTTAAGTTATTTGCTTTACTGAAGTATGTTTTTCTTCTTCTAGATCATAGATGAGAATGCTAATGTTCTGCCTCCTGGACAAGAAGGGGAAATTGCCATCAGAATCAAACCTAAAAGGCCACTTGGTCTTTTCTCTAAGTACATAGTAAGGAACGTGTTTTACCACTATAGGAAACCCCTATAATTCCATACTAGATACAAAGACCCAGATTTTCCTCAGATTTTATGCCTATTCACAAATCTCAAGGTATGCACTGGACTAACAGTCCTCCCAACTAAGGAGAATCTGAAGGAACTCTCTTCAAAGTAGAGGTGGGACCAGGTTAAAAGAATCTAGATCCAGATTTCAATCATCTCAACATTTGGAGGTGTTTGGATCTGGAGTTTTGGTTCAGCACCTTTTAAAACTGGGCTCTGAAAGTCAAGCTGAAGTTCCATCTAGCACGTCCTCACCAATGACCCTGACTGCACTGAGTATTATATGTGTAGTGTGCATTATTTGTGCATCTATAATGCACCTCCATGTGGATATAAATCTAAAGTTTTGAGCAGGTGATGAGGACATCTTGAAACCTGGACTTCCTTTCCTGACTGTGCCACCACCTTGCTGTGTGACATAGATAAATAAAAATATGTAAATAAAGGGTGTAGCAGAGCATGCCTCCCTATGTGTCCTGAAGAATTCAAGGAGGAATTTTGAAGCAGAATGCCCCCTGCGTCTCCTCCTCTACTATGGACTATATCTAATTCTGAACCTCTGTCTGAACCTTTCCCCACCAATGAGGTGGAGTTTATAATACCCACCTTTGCACAACTCTTTGAGATTCTATTACCAAAGGTGCTATTTAAAGACAAAGGATTGTTATTTATTTCTCTTTCATTGCTGTACATTAATATGCTATACAGGTCTGATCACTTTACAGTTGTGTGTAAAACAGGAGAATTTATGATTATACTACACTAAAGATTTTTAACTACACTCAAGATTTTAATTGTCATTTGTGAAATGTTCTCAGGATAACCCTGAGAAAACCGCTTCATCAGAACGTGGAAATTTTTTTATCACGGGGGACAGAGGGACTATGGATGAAGAAGGATATTTCTGGTTTCTTGGAAGATCTGATGATATCATCAATTCTTCAGGGTTAGTTTGTTTTACTGTTTTTTCAAGATTTCTGTATAGTTCTAGCATAATATAACAAGATTTATAAGAGAGAAACTGGTGATGAGTTTTTTGGCAAGAAGTAATTTACAAGGGGAATTACAAGAATTTGAATGAATCAGACATAGTCTTATTCTGGCAGCATGCTTCAATGACTAGTGCATTAGACTAGGACTCAGGAGAGCTGGATTCTATCCTTGGCTCTGCCACTGCCCTGCTGTGTAATCTTGGTCAAGTCAGTTCCTGCCTCTGTTTCTCCTGCCACCCTTTGTCTGTTGGAGGAGGGAGTTTTTTGCAGCACACCTAGCACAACATGGGTCTGATTTTGGTTGGGTCCTTAGGCAATAATCAGTTCTTTCATACCCCAGTACTGGTTAAAAGACCATATTCACAGCAGATTATAATTAAATACCTCCTTTTCCTCTCCTAGGTATCGTATTGGACCATCTGAAGTAGAGAATGCCTTGATAGAGCACCCGGCTGTAGTAGAATCTGCTGCTGTCAGCAGCCCAGACCCCCTCAGAGGCGAGGTAATGAGGTTGAGAGTGATGAGGAAAATATTTCATAGAGGCAAAACAGTTTGCGATTCACTGTACAAAGTGCAGCTGTTGCACAGCATCACGTCAGTGTGAACGGTCCTTTACCAGGGTGATAAACAGAAATCTATGTACATCCCTTTGCTCTATTTATTCATCTCCACAGTCTCTCCCCAAGAGATAATTATGGTGACAGACACTTTCTCATCAATAGACCTTCCTGCTACTAAGGGCTTGTCAAGACACCCAAGTTGTAACACTTTTTACAATACTGGTATACTTAAAGCAGTACAGCACCCTTTGTGTGGATGCAGTTATTGGTAGAAATGTGCTGATATCGGTACAGCTATTCCCATACTGAAAGGGGAATAAGCTATACTGGTACAGGGCAACTTTATACTGGTATAATTGTATCCATACTAGTGGTTACATTGAAAAAAAAAATCACACCCCACATCAGCATAGTTATACCAGGACAAAAACTGTGTGCAGACTAGGCGCAAGAGTGCCTTGAAAGCACAGTCCTGCCATTGTGGAGTGGAACTGTACTGCCTCAGTGTGAGTTGTGTGACCAGTGCATGCTCAGTGCTTCAGAGAAATCAAAGCTTCCTGAAGCTCCCACACAGCACAGTCACTGCAATCCCCCTTCCAGGTGCTCCTTCCTAAGCCCGACCAGCCCTGCTGCTTAGTGTGTGTGATGGGGGGAGCGAGGCCACGTCCATGCTTCCTAACCGGCATGGCCAGATTTGGAGATGGTGAGAGCACAAGCCAGGAGCAACCATTGTGATTGTGAGAACTACAATTGCATGTGACCCCCGCACTGCTGTGAAGGGCAGAGAGGACAGTCCATGGACCCCTCCTGTCACTTACCTGCCTACACACAGGCTGATCACAGGCTGGTGCTCAGTTTTAGAGACAGACTGGCTTCTTCACACATCTCTTAACTATCTTGTGCTCTGGGAGCGATATTGCTAACTGAGAACTAAATCTAAAAATATTTATAAATCGCTGGTGTCAGTTTGGTACTATTGATTTTACCCTGTAGGTGGTGAAAGCTTTTGTGGTCTTATCGCCTGCCTTTTCCTCATGTGACCTGGAAAAATTAAGACTTGAGTTGCAGGAGCATGTCAAGAAAGTCACCGCTCCATACAAATATCCCAGAAAGGCAAGTACCCCCAAGTGGTGATTTTAACATGGGATACGTCTCCTTCTTAAATCTCTCCAGAATGAACCATTCTGGGTTTACTTAGAACTACAAAGATTCCTTCACTCATCTAAAAGAGAGAGATCAAGATTTAGAGGGATCCTTTGGTTCAGGGAAACTTTCCTAAATCTCATTTATTTTTCTCTTTCATACATTTTTTATAAAATTGTTTGTTAATAAATGTGCCCCTGTACCTTTAAAAATATTCCTGGGCCAGGTAGAATGTCTTAGTTAGATATTCCCCATGTTCCAAACTAGGGGTAAAATCATCAGCTTGTTACTTAGCTTTTACCTACTCCTTACTCAGGAACACTCCAGTGATGTCAGTGGAAATTTGCCTGATTGAAAACTGATGAACAATTTGTCCCTTTGGCTTTGGAGTAAACATATTAGAGACAGCCCTGGAAGTATCCATCTTAGGTTTCTTACAAAACCCAGAGCATCTTGGGAAATCGTATGTGCAGTCAGTTAGGGCACGTCTACACGTACAGAACTGCAGTGGCACAGCTGTACCTATGCAGGCAGCTGTTTTGCTGCAGCGCATTAAGTGAAGACACTCTATGCTGACAGAAAAGAGCTCTCCCATCGGCATAATAAAAACACCTTCTTGAATGGCAGAAGCTATGTCGGTGGGAGGAGATCTCCTGCCAACATAACGCTGTGCACATGAGCACTTATGTTGGTTTAACTTATGTCACTCAGGAGGTGGTTTATTCACACCTCTGAGTGACATAAGTTATGCCGACAAGCTGTAGTGTAGACATAGTCTTAGTTAGTGCCTGATTCTGGAACCTGTCAGGCATGTAGCCCAGACTCATGTGAGTCCTCCCATTCTTCCACATGGGGTCAGAGCCATCAATGCAAAAAAAAAAAAATCCCAAAACATCACTGGAAGCATACTAAGTTGTTTTGTTTTTTTTATTAGATGGAATTCGTCCAAGAGCTCCCCAAGACAAACACCGGGAAAATCAAGAGGAATGAGTTAAGGAACAAAGAATGGGGGCGAAAGTAACATTGTTGAGAATTTAATATAGCTTCTTTCACTCCAATGTTGCCATGCAAGTTGTAACAGTTCTCAGGGTACCCCGAAGTGTGTTACCTTGTTCTCTTCCTCCTTCCCCCCATACTTCCAGCGAGAGAGAGACTTGCTGATGCCTAACCAGTCTGTTAATCACCCAAACAATCTCCTCAGGGCAATGCAAGTTCTCATTTTTCTTTGCAGATTAACAATAGGTGCACCCTAGTCCCCAAACCACCTTTGCAGTGTTCTCCTGTGATAGCCAGCCTGACTAGGGATGGTCTCTAGATAATACTTAGTGCTGCCACAAGTGCAGGGGACTGGACTAGATCACCTCTCGAGGTCCCTTCTAGTTTTATGATTTTATGATTCTGATCTGCTGTTACAGAAATAGAGAACCATTTGCTAGTTGGAATTGAGAGGTTCTTGGGGTGTCACAAGTGTCTCTGTGTTATAATTGCCTTTTTTCTATTGGATTTTTCCAATATCATAAGAACCTAGATTACCTGGAAAATTTAACAGAAGGACCCGGGCTGCAAAATTGAATCCTATGATGAAACCAAGCTGCAAAGTTCAGATCTGGTTGCAAACCAAATTTTCCCAAATGTGGTTCCAGTTTCAAGCATTTTATTGATAGGGGCTAGCAGCAGAGTTCTGAGCTAAACCTGAACTTTCCCAGCCTCCATTGTGTTCAGATCTAGGATTTGGCTGTGTTGCATCTATGTTCTGGAAAGTATTTGAGATCAATGAGACAGTGTTGCAAGCTGCAGAAAATACAGAGATGTCCTTTAGAAGTTATAATGATTTACCTTATCCAAACCATGTGAAAATGGACAGGCCGGCTCAACTGATAACACCTCCAGATACCACACTTTAATATAGGCAGAGCTGACAAAGTGGGCCATCTGATCCAGCTGATACCATGGCCACACTTTATCAACAAGCACTACCCAACACAGAGGCAATCAGCCTAGGTTTGGCTCCCCAGCCTCACTTCTAATCTTGGCCAGGAGTAGAGAAAATACTTGCATCACCTCTGCAAGTCACTGAGAAAGAGGTCTGAACGGCTTGCTGTTGGACAGTTGAAACCCCGTCAGGTAAAACAAAGCCAGGTTCTCTGCCATTTTACCCACATATGGTAGGACAAGCCCACCAGTGGGCTCCTTTAATGTAATAGTCATCGTATTACGGGTCAATGAACAGACTTTCTGAATGTCCTACATGGCTTACTAGCTGGCCCAATGCTTCTATAACGTTGTGTCTATGAGCATATGGCCACAGTTTGTTACAGTACCTGTGCTGTAGAGTGCTGAGTTCTAAGGATGTACCAATTCTTAACTCTTCATCACCAAGTGTTGCACTTTGCCCACTCAAGAAAGCTTAATTTTCTGGCCTATGATCTTTCACTGGCTCACAAAATGTCTTTGACAATCAGCTGTTCTCCTCCATTCACTAAACAACAAGATATTTTTAGACAGCAGCACCTTCCTGGGGGCTGAGATAAAAGCTTTTACTCTCAGCATCCCTAGAAGTCTGCAGCTGGATTTTTATTGTGATTATAAAACAAGATTTGGAATGTGACTATTCTGAGCAATGAAAAACAACATTTATTTGCTAGGAATAACAACTGTCTATGCCAATGAAATAATTTCTGTGCTAAAGACTGCTGCAATGAATGCAAAAGAAGTTCAATAAACACAATATTTACTTTGCCCCTGTTTTTGGTGATGGTTTATTTTTTAAATGTATATCAGTGTGTCACAAAGATTTTAAAATACTGTTCAGTTATCTTGTTCCCATAACATTTCAGATATGTATGTTACAGCCATTCAGTCAAACTAATCATTCCTCTCAACTACCCAATCTTCTTCCTTTCCCGTTTTCTCCAGGTGTCTTGAATGCCTCAAACTCCCTTCTCTACTCCCAGCTGAATCCCCTCGAATCTAGATTCTGAGGCTTGTGTAATCCCAGAACATCATTAACCGAAGTCACCTTCTCCTGGCTAGTGCCAGGACTCCTCCTTGATCTGTCTGCCACTTTCAACACAACTTATCACTCCCTCCTCAATTCTAGCTTCTCTCTCTCTCTCTCTCTCTCCTTACTGATGCAAAGCCTCCTTCAGCATTTTCAGTGGTTCCACCTCCTTCCCCCTTTTTGGAATCTTGCAAATCTCTCCACTCAGTTCTCTTCTCCTTTTCTCTGACACTTTATCACTGGGTGACATAATCTGCCTTCATGGTTGATGACTCCCAAACCTACCTTTCAATATTCCTCCTTTCCTTCTCTGTGCAATCTCATGTAGACAAGACATGCACTAGCTCTGCTCGAGCTAGAATGCTAAAAATAGCAGCATGGCAGTGGCAGCATAGGCGGCAGCTCAGGCTAGCTGCCCTAGTATGCACCCACGGAGTCAGGCAGGATTGTACTTGAGGGAGGCTAGCTCAAACCACCACCCTTGCCACTGTGGCCAGTGCTATTTTTAGTGCACTAACTCAGTCACAGCTATCAGATGTCTCTCTACGAGTGCGGGGAAGCACCTACCCAGCTGGTATGTAGATTTACCCTCCACCTGCCAAAATCAATCTCCCCATCTTCCCCTTCAAACTGGCTCCTCTCCTTCCAGTCTCCATTACCACAACAAACTCCACCGCTCTCCCCCTCAGCTTTTATCTTTGGTGCTGCAGTCAGGAAGGGTCACTCTCTCTCAATTCCAGGGATATTCTAGGAGCCAGCCCCTTGTACCCCACAATATGTGCACACATGCACACAGAGCAGTAGGCGTAGGAAACATTCTTTCTCTCTGCAATGGCTCTGCACTAAGCTGCAGGGGAACACCCCATGTGGCCTCGCACAATAGCTAGGGAACCCCTAACTGCATTAGGAAGTGGAAAACCCTAATTCCTAGATCCCCAGGGAAACCTTGGGATTGGAGGGGGTAGTAGCCCTGCTCAACATGCCTGCTGACAGCACAATGGCTTCTCTTCTCCTCTCCCCTCCCCATCCCGTGGGTCTTCTGGGGGCACCAGCTGGCTGTTCTCCTCCTTCCCTATTGACGTCAATGGGAGTTTTGCAGTCAACTTCAGTGAAGCCAGGATTCACTTAGTTTGCTGATTTTCCAGACTCTAATCCAGTCTGTTAAATATAAAGAGCTATCATTTTATTTTTTGCAAGCTTGAACTATGGAACTGCCCCCACTATTACCCCTTGTCAAGCTGGCCACAGAAGATGCACCACGTGATTTTCCCTTTAGCTCCTGCTCTTTGTACCTTCAACCAACTCAGCTGAAAAAGTGGGTAGAAGTCAAGAGACTTGTCCGCATGATTCATTCTACAGCAGAACCAGGATCATTCCCCTTGCTCACTGTCCTTGTCTAATGAAGTATTCCACACTACACCATCCCCTTAATGTTATTGTTTGTAACAAACTCGTGCCTAATGTTCAAATTGGATGACTTATTAATTCAAAACTGTAAATTCTTCCCCTCTCCCCAAGTTCAAAGTATTGATGATGGTTGCTGTCCGCGCCATTTGGAATCATTTCTGAAATACACAGTAACACCTGCAAGTATTTGGAAGCAAAATATGGTTGTCAGGCTCAACTTTCTTTCTGAGCAATAAAGATGGAACTTGGTTAAATGTAACCCTATCTTAAAAAACAAAAAGCATCATTTTGAATACAATGACCTTCCACTTTACCCCCATCTAGTCCCAAAGTCATCTTGATATTATTCTCAGAGGCAACAAGAAATCAGTGATGGTGTAATCCTTCTGCCAGGCCGGGTTGATAGCAGCAAGGGCTGGGTTCAGTACATAGGGGTCCCCTTCTAACAACGTGGCACAAAACCAGCTTGAGCCCCCACCCAGTTACCTGTGAAAATCTTACACACACGCCTGGCGCCTCAAAGAGGCAATACTTCCCCTCTCACAAGCACAGAGTTTTGGTATAGCAGAAAAATTTTAATAACACGAAGTAAATGACATCAGTATTAAATTGGGAAAACACCACAACTAGGGTTCATAGACCAAACCATGAGCAAAGACCCACCCCAGCAAATTGGGCCATGTCCTTTTCCTTTGGTTCTTGAGTCCAGCAACCCAAAAATCACCCAATGTCCCAAAAGTCCAACACCTCAAAAGTCTCTTGAGTCCAGCAACCCAAGAATCACCTAAAGTCTCAAAAGTCCAACAACCCCAAAGTCTTTGTTCTTGGTCAGTACAACCCCAGAGCTCAAAAGTTTATTTGCAGAGTTTTACCTTCCAGCCTGGGTGGAAATGGGAGGGAGATTGTTAAGGGGCACCTTACGTGGTCCAAGGCCAACTGCCCTTCCTCTCCATGGGGTTCTGCTGCAGCCTTTACCATAAGCCACTCTGCCAGTTGCTTCACTCCACCAGCCGTCCCATGAGCCACTCCAGCCGTCCCACGAAGTGCTCTGCTTTGCCAGCCGCTTAGCAATATATTTTCAGGCCCCCCCACCCCACTACTTAACACAGCACTCAATGTTTTTCAGCTCTTAAGCAATTTCAGCTTGCAGTAGGAGAGCCTCAGTGCTGGTGCACCATTGGCCCTAAGTGAATTTAGTTCAGCAGCCTGTAACTAGACTACTAATGGAATTAAAATTAGCCCTGATATTCCACAGTAGAGAGAGAGATTTTTGATTAATATTGAATGCTGAATGTATAGCTAGCCAAGGCGGCCACCCATTTTTGCCCTGTAGCATTTAGCTTAGCGCATGTTAACACATAAGTTAGTGGGTTGTTGTTTGTTTACACCTGGAACTGAGCACCATACAAGTAGTTTTGAAATTTTTTAGTGATGGCCTATTTTAAGGCCAAGAACTCCAGCTTGTGGATGGGATAGTGAAAGACAGTTCTTGGCTGGCAAAGGCTACAGGTTTACGTTTGCCTTTTACTTTTTGGTACAGTACTGCTTTTAGGCCCTTTGAACTGGCATTAGTATGTAGGATAAGCAGTTTGATAGGATCAGCAAAGACTAGGTCTGGAGTATGAGTTAGAAGAGTAACGCTTTTTCGAAAAGCCCTTTTACATTTTTTATTTTACTGTGGTCTAAATGGTTTGAAGGGGCCATTGAGTCTTTGCACTGGAGGTTTTGGAGGCCTCCTCTTATTTTTGGTCTTAGATTTGGTTTTGTTGGACTGGTATTTTTTGGTAAGATTATTTAGAGGTTTTACAATTGTAGCATAGTTCTTTACAAATTTGTGGTAGTAGCCACTAAATCCAAGAAAGATTTTGAGTTTTTTTGTAGTTACTTGGACACGGCGCCTGCTCCAGGCACCAGCGAAGGAAGCAGGTGCTTGGGGCGGCCAATGGAAAGGGGCGGCACGTCTGGGTCTTCGGCGGCAATTCAATGGCAGGTCCCTCAGTCTCTCTCATCCTTAGAGCTGCAGCTGAAGTGCTGCCGAAGAGGAAGAGAAGAAGCAAAGGATTCACCACTGAACTGCCACCGAAGAATGAAGCAGCATGATTGAGCGCCTGCAGAAGTGCCGCCAATCAGCTTTATCTTTTTTTTTTTTTTTTTTTTTGCTGCTTGGGGCGGCAAAAAAGCTGGAGCCGGCCCCGCTTGGACGTGGCGAGGTAGTAAGAGCTTTTATTTTATTGAGATCAGTATTTACAACCTTTTGGGACACGATGTGACCCACATACTTTACTGAGGTTCGGCAGAACTGGCATTTGTCAATTGAAAGCTTTAAACCATATGTCTTTAACCTATTAAGCACTGTAAGACTTTTTTTTTATGCTTCTTCAAGGGTTTTTTAAACATGATTAGGTAACTTAAGTAAACTAACACTTGCAGTAAATTTATGTCTTCCATTACTTTTTTTTATGAGATGTTGAAATGTGTCAGGTGCCCCAGAAATTTCCTGGGGCATGCACTTGAACTGGTAGAACCCTAATGGGCAGATGAAGGCTGTTTTCTTTTCTTATTTTTTTCTTTTAGAGGGATCTGGTAGTGTTTACTTTGAAGCTCCAACACAGAGAACCACTGGCTACCCAGCAAACAGTTCAAGGCATTTTGTACTCGAGGCATGGTGTATTGATGGTGTAGTGCGCCTGTTTAGGGTACGGTTGTCAATACATATTTGGATTTTTGTACTTTTTTTACGAACCACCACAATGGGAGAGGCGTAGGGGCTGCGGGACTCTGTAAGATACAGTTGACGATTAGCTTTTGAAGATGATGGCATACGTCTTCCATCTCAGAAAGAGCAATCCTCCTAGATCTTTTCCTGAAGGGTTGGGGATTTTGTAGCTTGATGTGGTGTTCCACTTCTTTGGCACATTCCATGTCCCTCTCATGCAGCAAGAATACCTTGGATCTTTTGCAAAGCTTCTTTCTCAGGTGATTTGTTTACTTCTTAGACAACGATGAGTCCCCGAAGTGAAACTTTGCAGGATTTATTGCCAGAACATTAGCTTTACACTGGGGTTTTACATTGGTTTCAGGCTCAAAGATCTCTGCAATTTTACAAGCACATTATGGATTGTTTTATTAGCAATTAGTATAGTTACCTCTTCTTGGGCTTTAGCAGGTAGAGTTATGACTTCACTGAGAACCAGCACTTCTTTAGGGAGCCCTTATTTTATCAGCTGCTCTACCACTGCTAATGTTCCCCTACTGCCTTTTAGGCAGGTACTTATTACAATCACCTCTTTTTTTTGTCATTGCAGGCACCACTAAGGGGACCGGGCCTGCATACCTTAATGCTCCCACCAGCCAAAGTGCATCCGGGTGAATTGGTACAGACTGGTTGGGGTGGCAAATGCGGTCTTCTCCCTTGAAGCAGGGGCAAGGGGGATCTGCCAGTAGCCCTTGCTGAGGTCAAGTGTAGTGAGGGCATCAGATATGCATCAAATTTAGAAATAGCATTGACATGTCGGAAGTCGATGCAGAAGCATTGTGTCCCATCGGGCTTGGGTACTAGGATGATCGGGCTACGCCATTCACTTTGTGAGGATTCAATTATGCCCAGCTCTAGCATGGCTTGTACCTCTTCCTCAATGCTCTTCCACATTCGGTGCGGGATGGGCCTGGTTGGTTCTCAGATCACTACCTCCGGTTCTGTCTGAATGGTATGGTAGACTATGGTTGTGTAGCCCAGTTGGCCGGTGAAGGTCCATGGGAGTGCCTGCTGGAGGTACTAGATTTGCCTGCATTGTTTGTCTGTGAGGGTCTCCGCAAGCTGGGGCCCCTTGGTGTCCTGGGTCAGGGCAACAAGAGGGCCCAGTTCTGGCTTCGGTGGGTAGGGGGTAATTGAGCCTTCGTGCTCCTGCCAGGGCTTCAGGAGATTGACATAGTACCGCTGGGTTTTCTTACGTCAGTCCAGCTGGCTGACCTCATAGGTGACAGGCAGGGCAGGAGCAGGACTCAGTCCCCAGGGTTAAAGTCGCGGCTCTGCGGTCTCGGTTATACGTTCATGCTTGAGCCTCCTGGGTGGCCCTTAAGTTTTTCCAGGTGAGTGTCCTGGCCTGAGTGAGGCGCTCCTGGAGCTGGATGACATACTTCAAGAGGCCCTGGGTTGGTGATGGAGCTTGTTCCCAGACTTCATGCATCAGGTCCAGGAGCCCCCGTGGGCGGCAGCCATACAATAACTCAAAGGGGGAAAACTTAGTCGAGGACTGGGGCACCTCCTGGATTGCCAGAAGCAACGGCGGGAGTAGCTGGTCCCATTGGTGCAGTTCTTCTGGGGGAAATTTGTGCAACATGTCTTTTAGAGTATGGTTAAACCGTTCAACCAAACCATCAGTTTGTGGATGGCAGATAAAGGTGTGCAACTGCTCGATCCCCAAGAGCCCACACACCTGCCGCAGCAGTTAGGAGGTAAAGTTGGTGCCCTAGTCAGTGAGAATCTCCCAGGGCAGGCCTACACGAGCAAAGACCTTCACGAGCTCGCCTGCAATGGTTCAGGCGGTAATGCTCTGCAGTGGTACTGCCTCTGGGAAACGGGTAGCATAATCTACCAGGACCAACACATACTGAAACCCTGCGGTGCTTTTTGGGAGGGGCCCCACCAGGTCCATGGCCACACGTTCGAAGGGCATTTCAACAACGGGCATGGGGACCAACGCACTCTGGACAGGAGTTACAATAGTTCCTTACTTCCTGATGCACGCCAGGCCAGAAGACGCTTGTCAATATCCGGGCAAGAGTCTTCTTGCGACCCAAGTGCCTGGCAGCCGGGATAGTCGATCCTGCCGCAGTTCAAAATGAGGCCACTGCTTCATCCGGTGCAGGTCAATTACGACCCCATTGACCGTGGCTAGTCACTCGTAAGCATGACTGAGGGTGGGATCTGCCCTCTGGTCATGACAAAAGTTAGTGTGAAGCAGGGGCTCAACAGCAGCCCCTGGAGGGGGGTCCATGGGTTCTTCTTCCAGTCGACTGGGGTCTGGTGCCTCCCCTACCGTATGGTTCTCAGGGGCCCCTCCCTTCTAGTACTGGGATACCTGTAGCACACTCATCAGCCTGTGAGCGGAGGACTTCCGGGCAGTCGGGCCAGTCCTGTCCCAGGATCACCAAGTAGGCAAGCCTAGGAGCAAGGCCAACCACCATCGATCGCCTGACCCCATCCACGGTCAGCCGTCCTTGGGCACTGGGGTAAGGTCGTACATTGCCATGAATGCACAGGAGATGGATTGTCCCCAGGCATGGGTCCACCTGGAGACCCAGGCTTTGACGAACCAAAGTCTGGCCGCAGCCTGAGTCAATTAGGGCCAAGGTTGGGCAATCCCTGACAACCACTGGCACCATAATCTTGGAAGCCTGTGGGCGTTGGGTGCGGGCTTCTTCCAAGCAGAGCTGGCTGAAGCTGCAATCCATCTCAGTGCAGTCTCACTGTAAATGGCCATATTTCCTGCAGGAAAAACAGGGGCCGAGGTCTGAGTGCCCAGGCCGGGACAATGTTCCCGCCTGGCCCCTAGGAGGGCTTTGGTTGGTCCCTCGGGTATTGGGCCGAGGTGCCAGGCCTTGTCGAAGCGAGACCGTGGCAGGTCAGGGTCGGGGCTCTGGGCCCTATGATGGATTTCATGGCTCAATCTGGGTGGCCCCTTTTCTCTGTGTTAGGGTGCTCCCATCCTGGCGGGGCAGCTCGAATGATTGGTCCCACTGGTGCTTTGGCATCGAGGAAATACTCCATCAGGGTGACGGCAGCAGTTAATGTTGTAGGCTGATGGCGGAGGACCAAGGCCTTCCCTCATGATGGGAGTATATGGACGAATTGATCCAGAATAATTTGTTTAATGAGCTCATCCAGGGTTTGCCTTTCGGGCTATAGCCACCGGTTGCAGGCTTCCCTCAAGTCTTGTGCTACCATCCAGGGTCGGGCCCCCATAGGGTAGACCAGGCTCCGGAACCACTGTCGAAAGGTCTCCGGACTAACGTCCAAGGCATCTAAGATGGCTGCCTTTACCCAGGAATAGTCCCATGCCGCATCCGTGGGCAGGCCCCGATATACGGTTTGGGCAGTCCTGGTCAGGTATAGGGCCAAGATAGTAGCCCATTGGTCGTGGGCCTAGCCTGCGACTAACACCACCCTTTCAAAAGTCACAAGAAAGGCTTCTGGGTCATCATTGGGGCCCATCTTAGTCAACGAGATGGGATGCTGGGCTGGGTGGGCCAGTGGCACCCGCAGGCTGGGGCTCTGCAGCATGGAGAGCAAGGTTGCCAATTGCTGTAGGATCTGGTGTCCCAGCTCCAAAATCAGCTGTTGCTGTTGGGTCCCAAGCTGCTGGACCAGCTGCTGCTGCTGCTGGAGCTGAGCAGCTGCCTGCTGCTGCTGGAGCTGGGCGGCCTGCTGCTGTTGTTGGCTTTCGGCTAAGAACTTTATAAGCTTTTCCATAGGCATGGTCGCTCCGACCTGCTCCACCGCAGGGCCCTTCTCACAAAGATCGGGGGATCATGACCACATTCTTCCACGTGTACAGGTTTGACCATGGCTCCACCCCGACCCCCACCCCCGCCCCGGTGTGGCTGGGAACCGGGCCACCTCACCACTTAGGTCCAGTGAAACAGGGGGAATTAGCCTGGCTGGGCAGCAAACAGTCACCAGCTCAGGCCCTCAGGCAGAGGCTGAGTGGACAGTTCAATAACAGGCCCACGCCCTGGGTCAGGGCTGGGCAGCAAACAGTCAGGAGCTCAGGTCTGTAGGCAGGGGCTGAACAAACAGTTCAATAGTAAGCCCAGGTCCTAGCTCCGAAGGACAAGGGAGAGGGGGAGACTGCCACCCCCACTTTGGGTGGCAGGGGGGACACAGGCCCTCCCACACCACTGTATCTCAGCCCGGGGCCCTAGCAGCAATAGACGACCCACTGCTGCGTCAGTGGGAATCCTGACCACAACACACTGACATTGGCTCTGGCAGTGCTGCAGCCAGACTAGGGTCAGCTGCCTCTGGGCTACTTTCTACCTCCCCCTCCACAGGTACCTGCATCTGGACAGAGTCTTGCAATGAGTCAAGCACCATGAGTTCCTCTGGGTACCCAGCGAGCTGTAAGATTGGCAGCTCCTCTGGGTAACTTGCCAGCGGCAGGTTTACCGGCTTCTCTGGGGTCTGGTTGGCGTTGGGCCAGTCCTCGGGTCAGCCACAAGCTGCAGGAGTCTCCCAACCGGAGCTAGGCCACAGGCATCTGGCTTCTCCGGCGGCCAAGCCTCTAGTGAGCTCTGGGGTTGAGCTTTTGTATTTCCTGACCTCTGGGGGATAGGAGCAAGCACCACTGGCTCCGCCCACTTTGGCCTCTGGAGGGGCTCGTCCCCCCAAGACCCATTGGAGGAATGTGGGCTCCCACATACTGATTCCTGCTGGGTCCATGGGGAGGATGCATGTGGGATTGGATAATTCACCGAAACATTTGGGAAATTAAGCTACCGGGTATGCCTAACCAATTTATAGTCAATGCTCCTGGAATAACACCCGACATTTGGATAGGGATGGGGAGTCAATGGACACTCTGGCCATTAGAACCCCCACAGCTTCAGTGTGTACGTAAACTGAAACCTGGGGAAGTTGTCACTGTTCATGACAGTGTTTGTTGGGAGGGTATGGGACAAGGAACTGCTTTTCCAAGCGAAGGACAGCTGTGTGTATGCTAAGGCCACCACTTTGCAAAACATACATTTTAATCTCACAATTACTGCAGGCAATAATATTATTTATTGGCCTGCGGATAGAATGCTACAATCAGCCCTTAAGTTTAATTGATGGGTGACCTTCTGAAAACTTAAGTAGACTGAGCTGGTGTGTCAAGTTTTACACAGTGCTAGCAACAGGGTCAGAAACACTAGTTAGTGCCATGACTTCAGTGCTGGGAATACAACCCTCCAAAGATGGTCCTTCTGCACATGACTTTGTTTAATCATGTGGTGGCAGGACTCACGAGTAATGTTTTGTAGTAACTGCTGAGTACTAGCAAAATTCTCTACCATAAATTTCAGTTATCAAAGGATTTTGTTTTTCATACCTTAGCAATGTGTTTTTCATAATGGCCCATTCATGTGACTGTAACTGAGTAGGAATGTAAGCTGGTGTAACAGGATCCCTATCTCTCACACCTATTTTATCTTACACTTTCTTACACCCCACTGGTTGCCTTTCCTGCTACAGAACCAGATTTGTAAAGGTACTTAGGAGCTATCCCACTCACCACTACATGTCTGAAGTCCCTCCTGCTGCCTGTCAGAATTTTCAGAACTGGGTTAGGTAGAACATTGCCCTGTTCACTGCATGGGGGCAATGTAAGCCCCTGTACATGGGATGTTTAGAAAGCCAGGATAATGGGATGATGCTCTGCCTAATTAGGCATTTTAAGCATTCAAGGTGACCTTGAAAGTCATGAGAGACTGGCCAGTCCCTCTATCTGAAATAATCACTGTACAGTCAATCGCCACCTTTGACTCTTGCAGCCATTACATTTTACAAAGGCATTTCCACTATCAAGTACAATGCTGAGTAAGAGGAAGAAGTTATACTCCTCTCCCTCTGGAGTCCCCCCTCATCACTCACGAGGTCATAGGCTGCTGAATAGGATGCACTCTGCTCCATTGATTCCAGACCTGAGGACAAGGCAACAGAGGGAGAGAATGGTGAGTGAAATCTCCCACCATGCCATGATATGGCGCACAGACATATTAATGTAATCCATCTCCACGGCACCATCATGTCCTGGGCAGAACCCCCCATGCTCCCATTCCAACAAGTGACAAGACGAGGATGAGGAGGAGACTGAAATACTAGGGACTCCCCTCAGAAGGCAGCAACTCTGACCAGCCACCACCACTGAAGGGCCATAGACAGCAAGGCCAGATCCCTGCAAAGACCACCATTCCAGGGGCACCCTTCTGAAAAAAGAATGCCACAACACAAGCCACCAGCACTATATGACCTGTCACCACCAGCCCCACTTGACCCTAGCACAAGCATCATGAGCATGACATGATCTGGCCTAAGCACCAATTCAACTGTCGGGGCAATGATCTGAGAGCAGCCACCACAGTCCTGTAACTCCTGTGTCCACAGATGGGAACCAAGACAATAACCTTGTCATTCCACGCACAGAAAGTCTGCCAGTCCCTGAGAGACCTGTTAATAGGCTCAGAAGCTCGCCTGTCCCACAGCATATGTTGGGGAGCCAGTGGTTCCTGCATCACAGCATCAGAAAGCTGTACTAGGGTACTGGGGTAAAAGAGTCCATTTCTGCCATGCATGAAAGGCAGGGCAGCCAGAGTGCAGCTCTGAGTACAATAGCAGAGGCAGTCATGTTAATGGCAACCCAGTGCCAGTCATGTGTTTTTCCCAGAGGAGAACCATCCATCCATGCGTGGACACAAACCCAAGTGCATGAGCCTACTTTTGCCCATTTCCCCACTATTCCCCTGCTGGTTGCCACTGAAATTATTCATACAACACCAGCCACAAAGTTGGACTTCCCTCCACAGCCAACCACTCAACCTCCTACCTTTCCACAAGATCCCATAACCCACACAGTGTGGTTACAGCTCACGTGATTTTCCTAATCCCCCAAGTATCTATGCATGTCAGTCCTTTTCCCAGTAACCAATCCTCTGTCCTTTCATCTCATACTGCTAGCCCAGTAAGTCCATTCCTTCCTGTACATACTCTTGTATGTCCACTTCAGACCTCCTTGTCTATCTGTCGGACATGGTCAGAGGCAGGTGAAAGGTTAAGTTTGATCCAAGCATGCCTAGATGTTGACTGCTTCTTTTCCTCACTACCCAGAAAACACAGCTTTACAGACAGACTCTTGAGCTGAAGAAATATGCTGTTTATTTGCTGATTCAATGAGTGATCTGTCCACCAAAATAGGGCACAGCACAAGGTTAAATGCAAGCGCGCACACATTCAGGTTCTTGCCTTAAATACATTGTTACAAAGTTATTTATTATATATTGTATGATCACTTATTCTGCCTAGTGCTAAGATTAGTTTGCTGATCCAGTTGTTTACCTGATCAGATAGTTGGCTCTGTTTTTTCCCTAGCTGTTCTCTTTCCTTGCCAGACAAGCAGGCATCTTTTCACATGTCCCAACACCTAAAACAAATGATCTATATATTACATCCTATGCTAGATGACTGGCCCCAGCAGCACTATAGGTGTGTCTCAGCCTAGTTTTAAAATGCCTTATAGGCACTGAGGGAACTCTGTATCAGCACAGGAACTGGGAGGTGCTGGATGCAGCTATGCAGATATACTTCTAGGTGAGTCTGAGTGTTCCTACGTATGAGCTCCAGTTCTCCAGGCTATGGCCACTTGCCATGGGGTAGCAGCAGCACTTAGGATGCTGACTCTTCGGCGCCAATGAGCAGGAAAGCAGGTGCTTAAGGATTTAGGTGCCATGGGAGGTAGGCGGCAGCTGAGTAGTGGTTTTTAAACTACAATGGCGGCTGACTGGTGGACTTGGGCACCTATCTACCTCTTTAGTTGCTGAAGTGCCTTTAAAAATCTGGCCCACAGCCCATTCCTACCACTAATTTGCCCTGCAAATTACACCAGCAGCCACTCACACTGACTGACCTATGTGTAGTTTACATCTCTTCTGAATTTGGCTGTTGCTGAGGCTCAATGGGCCAAGGCCCCAGTTGGGCAAAGCACTGTGGTTCAGATCCTCAAAGGCATTTAGGTGCGCGCCGAAGCAGCTGTATTAGTGCTTGCTACGCGACTGTAGTGCTTTGGTGAAGATGCTCCTATGCCAACAGGAGAACTTCTCCCGTCAGCATAGTTAAGCTGTCTCTCCAAGAGGCACCGAGGAGAAACTTTCCCATTGACATAGCGCTGTCTCTACAGGGAGTGAGGTTGGGATAACTATGTTGCTCAGGGGTGTTGATTTTTCATACCCCCGAGAGATGTAATTATACCAATATAGATCTGTAGTGTAGACCTGGCCTAAGTACATTGATTTCATGGGATTTAGGCACCTTAATACCTTTGAGGCTCTGGGCCTGAATTGTTAATTGTAAGTGTGCAAATAATCTCATCTCTAGTCCACAAAGTCATAGGCGCTAACCCTGGGGTGCTCCAGGGCTGGAGCACCCATTGGGAAAAAATGGTGGGAGCTCAGCACTCACTAGCAGCTCTCCCAATCGCCACCTCCCCCGCCCCTCAGCGCCCCCTGTCCACCACAGATCAACTGTTCCAAGGTGTGCAGGAGGTGCTGCAGGGGAGGAGGAGGAGTGAGGGCAGGGTGCATTTGGGGGGGGCACAGTGGGAGGCAAGAGGCAGAGCAGGAGTGGAGTGAGAACGGAGCAGAGGCAGGAAGAGACAAGTTGTTGACAAAGCAGGGGGGGGAAGAGGCGGGGCAGGGTAGGGTCTTGGGGATGGAGTGGGAGTGGGGGTGGGGCCTGGGCAGGGCCAGCTCCAGGCTCCAGCACGCCAAGCTCGTGCTGGGGGCGGCATGCCGCAGGGAGCGCTCTGCCGGTCACTGGGAGGGCGGCAGGCAGGGTGCCTTTGGCGGCATGCCTGCGGAGGGTCCGCTGGTCACGCCTGCGGGAGGTCCACCGGAGTCATGGGACCGGCAGCTGGCAGAGCGCCCCCCGTGGCATGACGCTGTGCTTGGGGCGGCGAAATGTCTAGAGCCACCCCTGGGCCTGGGGCAGAGCAGGGTTCGAGCATTTCCTCCCCCTCCCCCCGGCACAGTACAAAGTCGGTGCCTCTGCACAAAGCCCTTTCTTCATTTTAAGCATGTACTTAAATCCCATTGATTTCAGTGAGACTCCTGTACAAAGTTTAACACAGGCATATGTCCTTGCAGAATCAGGAGCTAAAGTAGCTGAAATCTCTTCCTCTGACTTCTGTACTCAACTGAAGAGAATTCTTTCAACCAAGAGCTTTCCATTATTGTTTGTTGACATTTGTGAGCCCTTTAGCTGCTATGCTTATCACCAGCAGCTACTGGAATCCAGCGACAGGCCCCTTTGCCCTCAATGGCCTTTCAAAAAGAACAGAAGTTCTTGTGGCACCTTAGAGACTAACAAATTTATTTCAGCATAACCTTTCATGGGCTATAGCCCACTTCATTGGATGCATGCAGTGGAAAATACAGTAGGAAGATATATAAATATATACACAGAGAACATGAAACAATGGGTGTTACCATACACTCTCTAATGAGAGTGATCAGTTAAGGTGAGCTATTACCAGCAGGAGAGAGGAAAACTTTTTGTAGCCCTGACTCATGTGAGTCCTCCCATTCTTCCACATGGGGTCAGAGCCACTACTGCAAAAAAATCCCATCACAGGGAAGCATACTAAGTTGTTTTGTGTTTTTTATTAGATGGAATTTGTCCAGCAGCTACCCAAGACAATCACCGGGAAAATCAAGACGAATGAGTTAAGGAACAAAGAATGGGGGCGAATGTAACATTGTTGGGAGTTTAACATAGCTTCTTTCACTCCAATGATGCCATGCAAACTGTAACAGTTCTCAGGGTGCCCCAAACTGGGTTACCTTGTTCTCTTCCTCCTTCCCCCCGTACTGCCAGCGAGAGAGAGACTTGCTGATGCTTAACCAGTCTGTTAGTTACCCAAACAATCTCCTCAGGGCAATGCAAGTCCTCATTTTTCTTTGCAGATTAACAACAGGTGCACCCTAGTCCCCAAACCACCTTTGCAGTGTTCCCCTGTGATAGCCAGCCTGACCGGGGATGGTCTCAAGATAATACTTAGTGCTGCCATGAGTGCAGGGGACTGGACTAGATGACCTCTCGAGGTCCCTTCTAGTCTTATGATTCTAAGCTGCTGTTACAGAAATAGAGAACCATTTGTTAGGCATTGAGAGGTTCTTAGAGTGTTACAAGCGACTTTGTTATAATTGCCTTTTTTCTATTGGATTTTTCCAGTATCATGAGCACCTAGATTACCTGGAAAATTAACAGAAGGACCCAGGCTGCAAAATTGAATCCTATGATGAACCCAAGCTGCAAAGTTCAGATCTGGTTGCATCCCAAACTTTCCCAAATGTGGTTCCAGTTTCAAGCATTTTATTGATAGAGGCCAGCAACAGAGTTCTGAGCTAAACCTGAACTTTCCCAAACTCCATTGTGTTCAGATCCAGGATTTGGCTGTGTTGCATCTATGTTCTGGAAAGTATTTGAGATCAGTGAGACAGTGTTGCAAGCTGCAGAAAATTACAGAGATGTCCTTTAGAAGTTATAATGATTTACTTTATCCAAACCATGTGAAAACAGAAAGGCCTGCTCAACTGATAACATCTCCTCTAATATAGGCACTCTAATATAGGCAGAGCTGACAAAGTGGGCCATCTGATCCAGCTGATACCATGGCCAGGCTTTATCAACAAGCACTACCCGATACAGAGGCAATCAGCCTAGGTTTGGCTCCCCAGCCTCACTTCTAATCTTGGCCAAGAGTAGAGAAAATACTTGCATCACCTCTGCAAGTCAATGAGAAAGAGGTCTGAACAGCTTGCTGTTGGACAGCTGAAACCCAGTCAGGTAAAACAAAGCCAGGTTCTCTGCCATTTTACCCACATATGGTAGGACAAGCCCACCAGTGGGCTCCTTTAATGTAATAGTCATCTAGATCATATTACGGGTCAATGAACAGACTTTCTGAATGTCCTACATGGCTTACTAGCTGGCCCAATGCTCCTATAACGTTGTGTCTGTGAGCATATGGCCACAGTTTGTTACAGTAGCATGTGCTGTAGAGTGCTGAGTTCTAAGGACGTACCAGTTCTTAACTCTTCATCACAAGTGTTGCACTTTGCCCACTCAAGAAAGCTTAATTTTCTGGCCTATGATCTTTCACTGGCTCACAAAATGTCTTTGACAATCAGCTGTTCTCCTCCATTCACTAAACAACAAGACATTTTTAGACAGCAGCACCTTCCTGGGGGCTGAGAGAAAAGCTTTTACGCTCAGCATCCCTAGAAGTGTGTGTCACACCCCTCTGCAGCTGGATTTTTATTGTGATTATAAAACAAGATTTGGAAGGTGACTATTTTGAGCAATGAAAAACAAAAGAAGTTCAATAAACACAATATTTACTTTGCCCCCTGTTTTTGTTGATGCTTTATTTTTTAAATGTACATCAGTGTGTCACAATGATTTTAAAATACTGTTCAGTTATCTTGCTCTCATAGCATTTCAGATATGTATGTTACGGCCATTCAGTCAAACTAATCATTCCTCTCAACTACCCAATCTTCTTCTTTCCCTTTTTCTCCAGGTGCCTTGAATGCCTCAAACTCCCTTCTCTACTCCCAGCTGAATCCCCTGGAATCTAGATTCTGAGGCTTGTGTAGTCCCAGAACATCTTTAACCGAGGTCACCTTCTCCTGGCTAAGTGCCAGGACTCCTCCTTGATCTGTCTGCCACTTTCAACACAACTTATCACTCCCTCCTCAATTCTAGCTTCTCTCTCTCTCTCCTTACTGATGCAAAGCCTCCTTCAGCATTTTCAATGGTTCCACCTCCTTCCCCCTTTTTGGCATCTTGCAAATCTCTCTACTCAGTTCTCTTCTCTATTTCTCTGACACTTTATCACTGGGTGACATCAACTGCATTCATGGTTGATGGCTCCCAAACCTACCTCTCAATATTCCTCCTTTCCTTCTCTGTGCAATCTCATGTAGACAAGACATGCACTAGCTCTGCTCGAGCTAGAATGCTAAAAACAGCAGCATGGCAGTGGCAGCATAGGCGGCAGCTCAGGCTAGCTGCCCTAGTATGCACCCACGGAGTCAGGCAGGATTGTACTTGAGGGAGGCTAGCTCAAACCACCACCCTTGCCACTGTGGCCAGTGCTATTTTTAGTGCACTAACTCAGTCACAGCTATCAGATGTCTCTCTACGAGTGCGGGGAAGCATCCTCCCAGCTGGTATGTAGATTTACCCTCCACCTGCCAAAATCAATCTCCCCATCTTCCCCTTCAAACTGGCTCCTCTCCTTCCAGTCTCCATTACCACAACAAACTCCACCGCTCTCCCCCTCAGCTTTTATCTTTGGTGCTGCAGTCAGGAAGGGTCACTCTCTCTCAATTCCAGGGATATTCTAGGAGCCAGCCCCTTGTACCCCACAATATGTGCACACATGCACACAGAGCAGTAGGCGTAGGAAACATTCTCTTTCTCTCTGCAATGGCTCTGCACTAAGCTGCAGGGGAACAACCCAAGAGGCCTAGCACAATAGCTAGGGAACCCATAACTGCGTTAGGAAGTGGAAACCCTAATTCCTAGATCCCCAGGGAAGCCTTGGGATTGGAGGGGGTAGTAGCCCTGCTCAACATGCCTGCTGACAGCACAATGGCTTCTCTTCTCTTCTCCCCTCCCCATCCCGTGGGTCTTCTGGGGGCACCAGCTGGCTGTTCTCCTCCTCCCCTACTGACGTCAATGGGAGTTTTGCAGTCAACTTCAGTGAAGCCAGGATTCACTTAGTTTGCTGATTTTCCAGACTCTAATCCAGTCTGTTAAATATAAAAAGCTATCATTTTATTTTTTGCAAGCTTGAACTATGGAACTGCCCCCACTATTACCCCTTGTCAAGCTGGCCACAGAAGATGCACCACGTGATTTTCCCTTTAGCTCCTGCTCTTTGTACCTTCAGCCAACTCAGCTGAAAAAGTGGGTAAAAGTCAAGAGACCTGTGCACACGATTCATTCTACAGCAGAACACAGGAGCATTCTCCTTGCTCACTGTCCTTGTGTGGAATACTGCATTAGCTGACACTAACTCTGGGGAGGGATAGCTCAGTGGTTTGAGCCTTGACCTACTAAGCCTAGGATTCTGAGTTCAGTCCTTGAGGGGGCCACTTAAGGAACTGGGGTAAAAATCTGTCTGGGGATTGGTCCTGCTTTGAGCAAGGGGTTAGACTAGATGCTCTCCAGAAGTCCATTTCAACCTTGATATTCTATGACGGTCTCCTTAATGTGATTGTTTATAACAAACTCATGCCTAACATTCAAGATGGATGACTCAATTCAAAACTGTAAATTCTTCCCCTCTCCCCAAGTTCAAAGTATTGATGATGGTTGCTGTCTGCTCCATTTGGAATCATTTCTGAAATACACAGTAACACCTGCAAGTATTTGGAAGCAAAATATGGTTGTCAAGCTCAACTTTCTTTCTGAGAGATAAAGATGGAACTTGGTTAAATGTAACCCTATCATAAAAAACAACAAGTATTATTTTGAATACAATAACCTTCCACTTTCCCCCCATCTAGTCCCAAAGTCATCTTGATATTATTCTTAGAGGCAACAGGAAATCAATTATGGTAATAGATAGAAATGTTTATATCAAAGATAATTTTTCTTTAAAAACAAATGTTTCCTGTGAACATAAGGTTTGACCTGAAGCCAGTCCAGTTTCATTTGCTCTTCTCCTGTGTGTGAGAAACAGAGAGAGATTTTTCTAAAATAATGGACCATTATTACACTGGGGGTTGCAAAAGTAGTAAAACCTTGCAGATGTCAATTGTGTTAAGAAAAACATGTAGCCGTACTAACCTTTCTAGAAAAACTGCATTCTGCCCTCCCCATATGTATGAGGCATTAATGCTAGCAGGGCTTTGTATAAATGGAAGGGAGCAAAAGGAGGCTGGGTGGAGGGAGATCGTCCTCACAGACCTCTATAGCCAGTACTGGGTTTACAATGGCACCAGTGGTGCTGTGGCTCTGTACCCACACTGGGAAGGGGCTCATTATGGATCTGGCTAACCCATCCACACAGCCAGGTCTGGCTGCCCTTGCCCAGGGCAGTCTAGCACCCAGGCCTTGCTGGGTGAGTGACTACCAGCCAGCAGGTCCCGCTCACCTGTAGGGGGCTCGCTGCCCTACAGCTGGGCTCTGCCATGTGAGGGTTGCTGGCCATGGTGTTATACTTATAAGAAGCATATGGGATCTTTATAGAGGAGAAGGCAAAAATGCTGCATTTATTGAGAATATAGGAGTTAGCATATGCTTTTTAGTTACACACACACATACACACAGACCATGCACCCAGTCCTGACAGTTGATGTTTATAGTTACCAGTCCAGAGTCTGGATCAATCTAGTGGGGAGCCAGACTCTGTCGGTCACAATCCAATGTTCCTGGAATGTGGCAAGACGAACCCAAAGTCCCATGGCAAAGTACCCTGTTCTTATAGTCTTTTTTTGTTTTTGTTGTTGAAGTTTATGGATTTTGCTGTACCAGTCTCTTTATCGTCTGATGTAAACATTCCAATACACCTCCAAGAGGGTCATACTGTTCTGGTTTTGAGTCAATTAATTTGTTTTGTCCTTAGGGGTGCCAAACTTACCTCAGGGTCATCAATCTGCCCTTCCTTCATTATGGATGCACGTTGATAATTCTTTGGTGGTGGTAAGTCTCTTCACTCCTCCTTCCTTGACCATTTGGCTATAACAATGGCCTTCACACCTTAGCTTTTCCTGGTGCATACATTCCTCAGTTACACAAACAATTTTTTATGGAGCCTTTAAAGGTATACAGCAGTTTTTATGTTGAGCAAGAAAAGGTATTGTAAATTAAGCCTTCCTAAACCTTATAAGCAAAACAATTTACACTGGGGCCCAGACCTTTAACGTTCCTTTAATCTCCTTGTCATAAACAGATAAGAAAAGTTAATAGCACAGAAGTACTTTATATCTCTTTGACTGTAAAGGGTTAACAAGATCAGTAAGCCTGGCTGTTACCTGACCAGAGGACCAATCAGAGGACAGGATACTTTCAAATCTTGAGGGAGGGAAGTTTTTGTGTGTGCTGTTAGTTTTGGTTGTTCACTCTGGGGGCTCAGAGGGAGCGGATGTGCAACCAGGTTGCTCTCCAATCTCTCCGATACAGGCACTTATAAGTTCAGAATAGTGAGTACTAGGTAGATAAAGCGAGTTAGGCTTATGGTTGTTTTCTTTATTTGCAAATGTGCATTTGGCTGAAAGGAGTTCAAATTGGTATTTTGCTGAAAAGATTCTAATTTGTACTTGAATACTTAGACTGGGAGAGTATTCCCAGTGTCTATCGCTGAAAGACCCTGTACCTATTCCATTTTAAATTTACAAAGCTAATTTTTACTGTTTTTCTCTCTTTAATTAAAAGTTTCTTGTTTAAGAACCTGATTGTTTTTTTTTATTCTGGTGTGAGACCCCAGGGGACGGGGTCTGGATTCACCAGGGAATTGGTGGGGAGAAAGGAGGGAAGGGGGAGAGAGAGGCTAATTTCTTTCTGTGTTAGGATTACTTTCTCTCTCAGGGAGAATCTGGGAGGGGGAAAGAGAAGTAGGGGGGAAGGTGCATTTTCCTCTCTGTTTCAAGATTCAAGGAGTTTGAATCACAGTGATCTTCCAGGGTAACCCAGGGAGGGGAAGGCTGGGAGAGGCAACGGTCAAGGAAAGGGTTTACTTTCCTTGTGTTAAGATCCAGAGGGTCTGGGTGTTGGCGGTCCCCGGGCAAGGTTTTGGGGGGACCAGAGTGTACCAGGCACTGGAATTCCTGGTTGGTGGCAGCGCTACAGGTTCTAAGCTGGTAATTGAGCTTAGAGGAATTCATGCTGGTACCCCATCTTTTGGACGCTAAGGTTCAGAGTGGGGAATTGTACCATGACACTCCTTAACATAGACACAATACAAGAGCCTGTCTCTTACTTTCTAAACGTTAAAACAAAGAAATGTATATTTAACTAGAGTGCCTAATTTGTAATATATGTAGGAAACCATAGTAGACATTATAACTTATCCTAAAACAAAAGGGTGACCATAATCAGTCATACGGATTGTTCTGGTCTGTCATTCCTTTCTGCTGTTCAAAAAGGGCAGCTGGCAGGATGAAATCAAATCATACATTAATTCTCATAGTACAATTATAAAATCCTGCTCCTACATGGGGCTGCCCCGGCTGCCGTGTTCCATTGCCCACGGCCAGCCCCTCACTCTGGGAATTGCCCCTCTCCCCCTGCACCATGCCCCATTGCTCCCATGGGGACCCACAAAAAGTTAATCCGGTCCTGTCTATAGCCTTGCTACCTGAGCATCAGCAAGTAATTAGCTCATTGTCTCTGTGTTGTATAAAACAGGTGGCAGCTGCCCTGAACATTTTCCTCAAGGAACTCGCCTGAGGAAACTGGACAGTTTCAATAGCTGTAGTGCTCTTGTAGGGTATTTGAATGTATTAAGAAGTAAACCCTAATATCAGAATTAATCATTAGAAAAGACCAATCTATTTAGAGGTGTAGGGGGCTGTTGGCCCCTTGCTGAAGCTTAGTTGGCTGATCCTCTCCCAGTACCAGGAAAAAAGGAGATGGGCCACAGAGGATCCTGAGACTGATAGGTCCCCAGGGCCAATGGGAGAGAGGCCAACACACCATTCAGCCAGATTGACAGGAAGGCAGGCCAATGAGAGAGTCAAGAGTCCAGGTCCCGCCCTCCGTGTGAGCTGGGGCTGCCAGGGCAGAGTATGGGCAGCAGGTGAAGCTGGGCAGGGGTGAGAGCGGCAGCAGGCCGGAACCAGGACAGGAGCCCAGGGCCGGAGCTGGAGCAGCGGAGACCAGCCCGGCTGACGGTGAGCCAGGGCCGAGCTACACGGGGCGCCACGGGGTCAGAGCCGGGACAGTGGATGCTAGCCAGGCCTCGAGTAGCACTGGAACCAAGAGAGGCAGGGGAGAGCAAGGGGCCTGGGCGGAGAGCGCCCAGCAGACGGAGCCATTGCCAGAGAAGAGGGCCTCACAGGCCGGACTCTGGGGCGGGGACATGACCCCAACGGGAGGCCTGATGCTGGGGAGAAGGGGCCTGCCAGACAGCCTGAGGGCCTGAAGCCACCAGCAGAGTGAGTGTCTTTCCTGCAGTATCCTTGCAGCAAAGCCAGGGCCTGGGAAGGACGCCTGGGCAGTGTAAGGAACAGACTGTAAATCTTCTCAAGTCCCAGAGACTGTTGTTTGTGGTGTCCCTGTGCCCATCGGGTGGGATTCCTAGATCCGTTAACTTTTTCCATTTTCCCCTTATTTGTGTACAGTTGTCATTTAATAAATTGCATGTGGTTTAAATTCAATGTAGCGATCAGTGGGTCAGGGAAGTGGCCGGGAGACGAGAGTATGTTGGAGTGGGGACATCCTAGCCCCTGTCCCCAGTGACTCACAATAAGACTGGGGGTTTGGCCCCCAGGGATCGTGGGCCCAGTCTTATCGGGGTTACTAGGACTCTGCTGCAGGGGAGAGTGGAAGCGAAGTCCTCAAGGTCATGCAGACATCTCGGTAAAGGAGTTGTGGCAGGGACTTAGATCCTTTTACCAGCCAATTCCACCAGGGTAGTATAGAAGCCAGGAAAATTTCTCACAGTAGTGGGACCATTTCCCCACATACAGAGGCATTACAAAGTGAGAAGAAACATAAAAGGAACAAAAAAATTCTTACATTTTAAATTTAACTTGTATTTTACAATTTACAATTTTTCAGGGCTTCTTCGGACAGTAAACTAATAACTGGCATCAGCTTCATCTGGTCATCTGGGTACAAGGACGGCCGCATCAAGAACAGCAAGTGGCACTGATTGATAAACGCTCAGAACCTGTGGCAGTCTGCATCAAACTGTTCTGGCAAGGTGATTTCTGGACCACATTCCTGCTGTTGGAGGGAGGCATTCTCTAGCTGCAGCTGGACAGTTTGGTTCTGGAGGGTCTAGAACAGGGACTCTGTCTCAAGGAGGAAGAGGGGTGTGCAGCACTCAAGTGTTCCGTCAAGGCCCTGCGGTACAATACAGTGGAGTCTATGCAAACTGTCAGGCGCTGACTCCCCATAGTTAGACCTGGTGGTTAGAGTGGAGATCAAAGTCAGATGTAGGATCAGGATTGGGCTGAGGGTAATGCTGGAACCAAGATCGGGGGACAGGCTTGGGTCTGAACTGAGATCAGAGTCTGTAAACAAGCCAAAAGCAGTACTATAGCTAGAATCCAAGTGCAGGCCAAAGGTCAAATCTTCATGGTCAGAGTCTGAGGGGGGCAGGAGGCAGAGGCAAGACTGATGCACGGTTCATTAACAAAATTGGAGCAAAGTCAAACTAGGGCAAGACCATGACTGGAACAGGTCTCAGGCAAGGTTGGGGAAGGAACAGGTACTAGATCAGGAGCCTCTTGGTAGTCTATAAAGTCTAATACACTGCGAGGCAGCAGGAGGTTTCCTGGTTGGGTAACGCTATTGCACAGGCTGATCTACATCTCTAGTTGAGTGTGGGAAATACCTGACCCTGGGGATCATCTAATCCAGGGATATGCTACTGCCACATGCTGGAAGGCTGAGTCTTTGCAGCCTCTGAGAAAAGGGTAAATACGTGCAGTGAGATGTTGCTGCAAGCCTGAGTGGTAATTCATAGTCGCTCTGTAAGAGGAGCAGCTGAGAGTAGCCCTGGTTTGGCTGCAGTTTTGGCTCACATATACCAAGAAAGCCACCAAAACCAAACCGGTATTGATGGAGGCAGTTGCTGAGTTTAGCTACAAATATCAGCATTGCTTTAGCCTTATCATGCCCATAATAGGTGTAGCTGACCAAGACAATGAGAATCAAAACCATTAATCCACTGCCTTTTAGCCTTCCTCAGCATCCACATTTCACTGTTTTGAATGCATGTTGCTAATCCTCCAAGGAGTCCCAAGCAGGGAAATTCCCAAAACAAAGTCAAGAAGAAAAATGATTTTTTTAAATTGTGAGGCAGTTTTTGTACATTATAAAGGAAAAGTAAAGTACACAAACAAAATATTTACTTACTGGTATTTGTCAGATGAAATCCAGAGGATTAAGTCAAACTCATAACATTCATATTTATTAAACACTATTCAGCAATATAGATAGACACACAGGACCAGATTTTCTGTTGGTGCAATCCAGTTAAAGTGAATGGAGTGAGAGCAGCAGTTAATTTGGCTCAAAAAAGCTCTAAATGAGATCTAAACACAAAATGATATTCAAGATTCTAATCTGTATTATCAGCAGGGCCTCCCAGAGGCGGGGGCAAGTGAGGCAATTTGCCCTGGGCTCCACAGGGGCCCCCACGAGAATGGCTGAGGCTCCCTCCCTGGCGCCAATCCGACCTGACCCCGCCTCCGCCCCCTTCCAGAGCCTCAGCACATCCATGAGCTTCCCGGGACAGCGGCAGCATGGTTCTGGTGTGGCCCCTGAGCACCACCCCGCTGAGAGCCATGTGATAAGGAGGCAGGGCTGCGAGCTCCAGGCTGAGCTCAGCTCCCTCTGCTCGGCCTGGAGTTTACCATGTGGCTCTCAGCAGGGAGGGGCTCAGGCCTCCCCGGAGCCACACTGCCTCTGTCGAGGGACAGTCAGGGCACAGGGAGGAAGCAGAGGTTGGGTGGGCGTTCAGGGGACAGGGAATGGGGGGGTTGGATTGTGGGCCTTCCGGGGGTCTGTCAGGACTCAGCGGGGGGGTGGATAGGGGTCGGGGCAGTCAGGACAGGGAGCAGGGATGGGGTCCCGGGTTGGTGGTGGTGGGGTCTCTGGGGGACGGTGAGGGGAAAAGGAGCAGAATGGGTTGGGGATTCTGAGGGTGGAGGACAGTCGGGGGGCAGGAAGTGGGTGGGGGTCGGATAGGGGGCAGGGCCAGGCTGTTTGGGAGGCACAGCCTTCCCTACCCTAAAGCTCATTCAGGAGTTTGAGGCTTGCAGAAGAGCCAAGCTGTTAGCTTTTCCATTAGGGCTACCATCCATTTCACTTCTCAAATGCCAGATTATAATCTATATTTAATTTCAGTGCCATAGGGAGATTCATGTCAGGGGAGGGTAGCTTCATTTAAAATTAGCCACTGGGGGAGGGATCACATGAGAAAAGCAATATCCTTCCCAACCCTATCAAGGGAGACACTCCCCCTCCCCCACCCCTGCATTCCTTGAGGCTCCAGAGGGGTTAATTCAGTGGTTCTCAAACTTTTGTACTGGTGACCCCTTTCACATAGCACATCTCTGAGTGTGATCCCCCCCTTATAAATTAAAAACACTGTTTTATATATTTAACGCTATTATAAATGCTGGAGGCAAAGCAGGTTTGAGGTGGAGGCTGACAGCTCCCGACCTCCAGTAATAACCTTGTGACCCCCTGGGGGGTCCTGACCCCCAGTTTGAGAACCCCTGGGGTAATTTAATTTTAGCACCTGTGTCCATTCATATGCATGTGCTATTTTGAGCATTTCATTTTTCACAACATAGGCTCATCCCAGATTCTGGAACAAGCCCAAATGCTCAGTTCGTGGAGTATGTACATAAACTATACTAAAGACAAACCCACAGTAACTGTCTCCAATTTGTGAGGGACCCCATGGAGCCAGTCTCTAGGAAACAGATAAATGCATGGAGGTTAAGTCCATTTATGGCTGTTAGCCAGGATGGGTAAGGAATGGTGTCCCTAGCTTCCGTTTGTCAGAGGGCGGAGATGGATGGCAGGGGAGAGATCATTTGATCATTACGTGTTAGGTTTACTCCCTCTGGGGCACTTGGCATTGGCCATTGTCAGTAGACAGGATACTGGGCTGGATGGACCTTTGGTTTGACCCAGTATGACTGTTCTTATATTCTAACCTAAATGAACCCAAAGTTATGGAGACAGATATGAGTCAATGAAGCCAGCAGAGTATCAGAAACCTGGAAAAATCTCTGACTGGATGGGCTCAGGGATTTGGTCACAAGCTGAGGTGGTTCAAAAGTTTTGGATTTTTTTTTAAGCAGAATTTTTTTATTGTTTCTTTAAACAATCAAACACAGCAAGCAACAAGT